>NC_092872.1:299774705-300094892 GCF_028372415.1 Notamacropus eugenii | reverse complement strand
GACCTGAAGCTTTTGATCCCAAAAGGTGAAGTGAAAATTTCTACATCAGTCTATCTTTTGGCGTGGCTACTTTTTTGCTTTTGAAATAAAATTTTTGTCTGACTTGATTTTACCAAACGGCTTATAAAAACAAAATCTGTAATGATCCACAAGTGAGATGTTTTCTTTTAAATGGTCAGTGTTTTTGAATTTGTATAATGACTTCATTTTGAAGGCTTTCCTCTGGTTTACTGACATGATCATTTAAGGAAAACTTATAATAAGCTGTATTGTAGATATTACCTTTCTAAAACAGAAATATATATTAAACATATGTTTCAAGTACAGTCAGTTTCAATGATGTGAACAAACTTGAGCCCTGCAAATTTTGTAAGTAATCAGGAATTAATATATACTGGGTTTTGGAATGTAGTATATGATTTGCAACACATTTTGTCTTCCTGATGCTTTTCCTTAGACTTACATTAAAATTATTTTGTAGTTCCTGGGTGCATAACTCATAACTGGTGGGCAATTGGGCCCAGAGTTAAAATTTCAGCATGATTTATTCACAGAACAATAATTTTCTTTTCAGCAACAGAGAGATGTATTTCTGAAATAACATCTGTGTTTTTAAAGTTTTAATTACAGAACAAAGCCAGGAAAAATGTATGAAATAGTAGGAAGATTTAAACACTATTGTTAAACAAAAATAGTTTCCTCAAAAAGATTGTAAAGAAATAAATATCCTATGGAGTTTTTTATTTCTGTTTGGATTATATATGTGAATTGATTTGTTAGTAGATTATGTTTGGGCATAACTGTTTTTGTACTTTATAATAATTTTATTTTAACAGATTGTTAGAAGAATTTGTAAACCATATTCAAGAACTTCAGATAATGGATGAAAGGATTCAGAGGAGAGTAGAGAAATTAGAACAGCAGTGTCAGAAAGAAGCCAAGGAATTTGCTAAGAAAGTACAAGAACTCCAGAAAAGCAATCAGGTAAAAATTAGGATAAGTTGTCTAAAGGATAAAACAGTAGACATGTGCTTCATCTTTAAATTATTTTTTTTTGATGCTCAGTTTAAAAAAAAAAACTAATACAATGAAAATGATTATTTCTTTAGTGGTATTTTCTGCTTGTGAAGTAAAAAAAAAAGTGTTCTAAAATTGCTGGCTTGAAATCAGTTTCTCTTGTTGGGTTATTATTAATAGTGAATGTCAGTGCCCAATCAGACTACATATTCTAACCTAGGAAGCCGGATAATGCTAGAGCTGTCCTGGGTTTTTAGGAAGACTTATAGTGAACTGGCCCTTTCTTCTTAAACAGATCCAAGACTTTAAGATGGCCATGTAGTTGACCTTTATTGCTTTGAGGTCTCCTAGGAAACCTTTTCACTTAAAGCAAACTCATTGTGGTAAATAAACTTACAGGGGATGTGTCTGTTCCTTTTCATTCTTTCATAGCTAGGAAATCTTGGGAATAAATATTTGGAAGGATTGTTCCCCTTAGAAATAGTCTGGTCAGCATAAGTTAGAACATAGTCAAGCCCCTGCATGCTAGAGAAGACCCTTTAGCCCTTCATAGACCAATTTCATAACTTATCTGGATCTAGATTATAGATTAGCCTTTGAGATTTTGTAATGGGGAACATCCTTTAATTTTGGTGCCCCAGTGATATCTTAGAAGGGCCATTCCCTGATTACTTCTTAAAGAGACATTTTCACCAAATGGGTGTCACCTCACTCTAAGTGAGTAGGTGAATAGGGCTTAGCCAAAAAAAGGCCAAGGTGTCCCATCGCATTCTGGGCCATCTTCAGTCATCCTAATGAATATCTGGTCACTGGATCCAGATGGCTCAGGAGGAGAAAGTGAGGCTGGTGACCTTGCACAGCCTTCCTCATTCAAAACAAAGTCAAGTGCAAGTCATGTTGTCATCTTTTCTCTGATGTCATGGTCTTCTTAGAAAACGAAGGACAAAGACAAAAAAACCTGTGAGATTTTGAGCAACCTGTTCTTAAGCATTAATGCAAAAATTTCATTAATTCTTATTATATTTTTAGATGTAAAGAGTTCATTACTTCAGATTTTCTACTTTTTTGTATTCACAATTCAAGTATAATGAAGACTTGTTAAGTGACTGTGTGCAAGGCACTATGTTCTCTATTACAAAGCTTTGCTAAGATTATGGAAGAAATTTAGTCTACTTAAAATAGTGCCCCAAACCTCTAAGGCTATCCCATTTGCATTTAATTAAAGCAATAATTATGGATGGATCCTGTCTGTTTAAGCAAGTTCTGTAGGACAGCCTCTGCTTGGCAGATCTGTATCCTTGTATTACTAAACCTGGATACCTAGGCTCCTTTGTTTTCCCCAGAATCTGAATCTTGTGATGCTGTTTCCCTTTTTAGTAGTCAGCCTGGGACTCTCTGCAGGATTTTCCTTGCTGCTGTATTCCTTCATTAAGAAAAACAGTGTGGTAGAGTAGAAACAGTCTTAGAGTCATGGGAGACCTAAGTATAAATCCTGCTTTTGGTACTATAGTTCAGTCCCTTAACCTTTCTGAGTCTTAGTTTCCTCAATGTAATTATTAGCCAGGCTTGATTAAGATCAGTCTGGTAGCATAGACTTGGGTTTGAAATGAAATAAAAATTTTTAAATACCTGACAGTTAACAAAAGGTTTATTTAGCTATACCAGGAAAAATAGATTCAGTAAAGATATGGTTGTTGTCCTTCATTGGTTGTTGTCCTTTGTTGGTTGTTGTCCTTTGTTAGTTGTTGTCCTTCAACCTCGAAGAAGACTAAAATGACATCACTATGATAAAGTGAAATTTCAGTGTGTCCGACTATGTCTGATCAGACCAATACGAGCTCAGAATGCTCTGCCACAGGTTGGGCACAGATAGTCGCTGTGAATATTTCGGGTGGTTACTCCAGATTTGTGCATCCTATGTTTTCTTTGTGCTGTCTCAATTCTGCTTTGCTCATAGAGCACAGCACCCTTTCTGATGTGGGCACACCATGCTGAGTGGTCCTGTGCCAGTGTCTCCCATGTTGCACGGTCAGATCCAAAGTTCTTGAGAGTGTCCTTGTGTCATTTCTTCTGGCCACCATGTGATTGCCTGCCCCATGAGAGTTCTCCATAAAATAGTCTTTTTTGGCAAGCGTACATTTTGCATTTGAACAACGTGGCCAGCCCATTGGAGTTGCGCTCTCTGAAGCATTGTTTGAATACTTGGAAGTTAAAGATATAGCATTGATTCAGTTAGCTACAGCAACCTGTTCTGTGTTGCCCATGCTGGTTTACTCATCAGGATCCTGAGCATGGAAGTAGCTGTTGGTTCTTTTTGTCTGACTTTTGGACCAAGGCTACTAGAGAGCTATTATAAGCAATCTGAGCCTCAGGCTCCTGAGCCAATAATTTCAATAATCTTTAGGGAAAAACTGACCTTGTCGGTGTGGGGTAGGGTCTGGGATACCATACTTGTCTATAAAGTAATAATAGTAATACTTGTACTTAACTTACATAGTTGTTAAGATCAAATGAGACAATAGGTATAAAATATTTTCTCATTATGTAAACACTATGTAAATGTTAGTTATTATTGCATTCTCACTTTTTTGATGAAAATATTTTTCTCATCTTTTTTGATGGGTTTCAAGTAAAAACAGTCCTGGGACAAGTCACTATCCTACTGCTATTGTTTTATTCTTATGTTGTCATTGTTATCATATCATCTTATCTTTTTCAGTATGGTTTGGATAGAAATGGTCCTGGGACAAATTGTTATCCTGCTGTTATTCTTTTATATAAGACTTTTATAAAAATTTAAGAACAGCAGCTACATAGAATGAAAAATTTTCAGTATGTATAGAAATTAAAGTTATGCAAAAATAACATGAGATATATATATCATCTTTGTTATCCTATTTACCACTAGATCTGTACCAGGATTGTGTGTGTATTTTAGTACTTTTATTCATCTGTAAAAAAGCAGTTATTTTAACTACCTGTGCAATAATCTGGAGAACATCTGACTTTCAAATGAGAGAAACTCTCCTGTTTGGATCCAAGGTTAACTCTTAAGTTAAAAGGGGTTTCTCTTTTCTGTATTCTTCTATGCATGTGCATTTTCTCTCCTTTGACCAGTTCAGATGAGTGAGAAATATTAAGTTCACCCCTTACCCTCCTCCTTTGTATAGACTTCTGCTTGTGCATCTAACTTTCCTCCTTCTCCAGATTCTCCTTTCTTTGCCTGCTTTCCAATCTTCTCCCTGCCCTTTGCATGGTTATTTACATCAAAACATAGCAAAACTAACTACCCCCAGGCACGCTGTGTAATTAAATTTCCTCCTAATGATAGTGGAGTCTTGAAGGGACACACGTATCATCTCTCCATATTAAAATGTAAGCAGTTCTTTCGTTTTCATCTCTTGAGATTGCTCACTCATGTTTACCTTTTTGTTTTTCTCTTAACTCCTATGTTTGTACTTCAGAGTTTCTGTGTAGTGCTGGTCTTTTCATCAGGAATGTTTGGAAGTCTTTTTCATTAAGAATCAATTTTTTTGTTGTAGATTATATTCAGTTTTGCTGGGTAGATTAATCTTGGTTGCCTTTTGGATTATCATATTCTAAGCTCCCTCTGCTCTTTTATGGTTATGGCTGTGAAAGAAACCATGTGTGATCCTTATTATAGTTCCTTTCGTACTTGAATTCTTTCTTGCTGGCTGCTTGCAGTATTTTCTTCTTTGATCTGAAAACTGAATTTTGGCTATAATGTCCTATGAGTTTTCATTTTGAAGTTTCTGGAGGTGACTGGCGAATTCTTTCCGTATCTATTTTGCGCTCTGGTTCCAAGAGTTCTGGGCCGTTTTTATTTATGATGTCTTGATTCTTTTTTTTTTGTCTTTTTGTCTTGGCTTTCAGTTAGGCCACAGTGAATCTTAAATTATCTCTCCTCAATCTGTTTTTGGGGTCATTTATTTTTGCTTTGAGATACCTTATATAGTTTTCTATTTTTCCAATCTCTACTTTGTTTTAATATTTTTCATTGTTTAATGAAATAATTTGATTCTATTCAACCTATCCTAATTTTTCAAAGCTCTGTTGCTTGTGCAAGGTTTTGTATTTCTTGTGCCAGGCTGTTAATACCCTTCCCAGTTCTTTCTTTCATAGCTCTCTATTTCTTGTCCAATTTTTTCCTCTAGTACTTGTTTCATTTGTAAAAACATTTTTAAACTTCTGTTCCATCTCTTTCAGGAATTCTAGTTGAATTTGTGCCCAAACTGTGTTTTTCTTTGCTTGTAGATATTTTGGATCCTTTATTTTTTTCTGTCTTGACTGTTTCTGTCACCATAATAGCTTTTTATAGTGGGGTTTTTTTTTTTTGGCTCATTATTCCAGACTGCTTCCTGACTGAATTTTCCATTAGAGTCAGGCTACACACTTACGGAGAAATATCTGGGTTCATCCTACTTCTGCTTTTCTTTGGGGATGTTGAGTGTGGAGTTATTCTAGGATCTCTGGGACAAGGACCTGAAAACTTTTAAGTGCTCTCAAAGTGGGCTTATCCAGGACGAAGTTTGCCTCTGAACTACACCTGTGAGCTTTTCCCCAGTTGGTGTTCTAATAGTTTGCTGCTGGACTCAGCCATTATGTTCTACAGGTTCAGGTTTGAGAATTCTGACCTGGTAATTACACTAATGGCTTTAGACTAGAGGTTTTAACCAAGATTTTACCCTGCTCCTGGGATCTAAGCCATCCAACTGTGGCTTGCGTCTAAACTTACTCCATTCTTGGTACACAACTTTGGGATCCCAGTTTATCCTACCCTGGACTGCCACCTTCAGGCACAGGTCCCCTCCTCAGTCTGCCCTGAATTTGGGACCTAGAACTGGGTAGTGAACAACAGAGTTGTCATTTAGCATCTATTCCTACACCTTGACTAGATCAGACCTCTCTGTTCAATGTGGGACCTCTTTCTGCCCTGGTACACAGCCTTTTCCTTCTGCCCATTCTTGGCTAGGCCCCTGTCCTCAGCATTCATGATCTTCTCTGTCTGCCTGTACTGGAAAAATGACTCACTGTGATAGTATCTGAATTAGGAAAATAGATTAAGGATTTAGTTTGTTACGTACTTGTTTAATAATAACCTTTTTTTTTTTTTATTTTTTTTGCTTTTACCAATATTTCCTTATAGGTTGCCTTTCAACATTTCCAAGAATTAGATGACCATATCAGCTATGTAGCAACTAAGGTCTGTCACCTTGGTGACCAGCTGGAAGGGGTAAACACACCACGGCAACGGGCTGTGGAGGCTCAGAAACTGATGAAATACTTTAATGAGTTTCTAGATGGAGAATTGAAGTCCGATGTTTTTAAAAACTCTGAAAAGGTAAGAGCTGTCAGCAGGATAAAAGCAGTTCATTAAACAGCACAGCCCTAATTACAAGCTATTGTGACTTTAAATGGTGAGACTTCAAACTAAAGAGTGATTGACTTATGAAAAGTTTTGTTCTGAAGTGGAAATCAACATTTGACTGTAGATTGCTGATAAAGCATTTATGTTCAGTACTTCTTAATGTGGTGATATTGATGTTTTTCATTTGTGAAATTATATGAGATTTAAAGTGCTAATAAAATCAGTTTTAGAATGCAGTTCTTTCCCATAAACTTCTTCCACAGTACATCCATGTTTGGAATATGGCTTCCTAAAGAGATGAGGGGAAGGGGCATAAACTAACTTTTCAGAAAGTTTTTTCTGTGTATTAAACTGATATAATTCAGAGATCTGGTCCAAGACACTTAGTTTTCTTACGAAAGGTATCCTTTAAAGAATTAAGAGTATCGAGGTTTAGTCCCTGGAAAAATGAAAAATCTGAATTAACTATTTCATATTAATCCTTTTCATAGCACTAGTCACTTAATCCTGGTCTAAGGGTACATGGTATTGGCTGCTTTACAGTCTTGAAAAGAGGGTAAATTTAGCTCACTTTTTTCCTCTCAGGAAAAGAATCAAAGTGCATGACAACTTAAAGACATTTGTGGATAGCATATGCATATAAAGTATTTCCTAAGAATTTATTTTGAATATAATACTAATGAATTGTTCCCTGTGAGTGTTGGGGCGATTTTTGTCACCCTGAATATTGGAGTGATTTTTACCTAAATGGCAGTAAAATTCAGTATCAGCAACACCGTCTTCTTGTTACATGTATGTGTAGGCAATATAAAACCATAAAATTGATAATTTGTTAAAATCAGAAAATTAATGCATTGCCTATTATATGTAAGTGTATACCTTTTTAGACATGTTATTGACCTTTTAATATGTGTAACTGTCATTGTATTATCTGTAAAATAAGATTGAATTAGATTAGAAGAAAAGTTCAATATTTTAATGAATATGTAAGATGATAGCCCAGGCCACTTTCTTTAAATATGGGGTTTTAACTTTATAAAACTAATTCTGTGTGGTTAAATAAAAGGGTAACGTGACTCTGTATGCATAAGTGTGTGTGTGTGTGTGTGTGTGTGTGTGTGTGTGTGTGTGTGTGTGTGTATTCCACTATATCTGTGATGTAATTGTCTTCCCTAATGAGAGCTGGACTGCTTCTTTGCAAGCAGGCCAAAGCAGTCATCCAGAACCTAAAGAAGAAGGCATATCAGCTGAGGCAGGTCATGTGGCTTCGTGCTAGTGATCAAATTTGAATTAAGTAGTAAGGTTTCACCTTAATTTTAATTATGTTTCCTTTAATCTTTGTTATCCACCAAAAATTGTGAAGTTGTAAATATTGTGTACATGTCCTTTTTAATCTTTGGAGAACTTTATAAAAAGAGAAGTGAGCATTTTTCATTCCAGTCGCACACCCTAGATGATTGTCTCATATACTCAGCACCTCTGCTTCTCTTTTTCACTCTTTTCTAAACCTTTGGCATTTGGCTTCCAGTCACATCCTTCAGCTGAAACTTCCTTCCAGAATTACTAGTGACCTCTGAATTGCCAAATCTAATTGGCTTTTCTCTTACCATCATTTTTCTTGACCTTTTTGTAGCATTTGACACTTGACTCTTTCCTATCTGGGTTTTCCTTTCTCTGCTTTTTCTTGGTTTTCCTCTGGCTGCTCCTCTTAATCTCCCTTTGCTGAATCTTAATTCATACCCACTAAGTGTAGGAATCACCTTCAAGGCTCTTCTCTTTTCTCTCTACACCCTCTAACTTGATGATATCATTGGCTTCCATCTTTTCTACCCAGATGATTCACAGATCTCTCTATCCAGACCTAGTCTCTCCCTAAGTTTTACTCCTGCACTACTGTTGGACATTTCACACTTGATGTCCTGTAGGTGTCTGAATCTCTACCAGTCCAAAGCAGAACTCAATATCTGACACTCACACCACTTTGGAACTTGGCAGTTATGCCAGTGGCACCACCATCATTCCAGTCGCCATGGTTCACAGCTTTAGTATCATCATCTTCCTGTTTCTCACTCACTTAACATATCCTGTCATTTGTCATACCTTGTCATTTATTTTCTACAGTATCTCTTTACATAGCTATCAGTCTGGTTCAGGCTTTCATCATCACTTTTGGACTATTGTGCTTGCCTTCTAGAATGGAATACCTTATTCAAATCTCTCTCTATTTCAATGCATCTTCCTCATGGCTGCCAAAGTGATTTTTCCTAAAGGGTAGGTCTGATCATGTGACACACGCATACACACACACACACACACACACACACACACACACACACACACACACACAGTAAACTTCAGTAACTCCCTGTTACCTTTAGGATCAGATACACATGCCTGTGTTTGGCATTTAAAGCTCTTTACAATCTGGCCCCTTTCTATCTTCTCAGTCTTTTATTTCCAGTCTTTTACTATATTACTCTCCTTTATGCTAACCATACTGCTTACTTGGAGTTCCTTGTGTATTGTCCTCCCTCTCTATTCTCTTTGCCTTTGCACTAGCTGTCCTGGAATACTCTCTCTCCTGATATCTGATTTGTAGAATTCCTGGCTTCCTTTAAGACTTAGCTCAAGCATCATTTCTACTATTGGCCTGTCTTGGTCCCCTAACCCCTACTAGCCATTTACTTTATATTCATCTTGCATATTCATTTATTTATATGTTGTCTATCCCATTGGAAGGTAAATTTTAACCTACGGCAGGTGTTGTTTTTCCTTTTTTTTTATTCCAAGAAATTAGCATAGTTTCTGGCACATAAATGCTCATAATGTTCATAAATAACCATTTAATCAATGGTTAGATTGATTCGCCTAATTACTTTGTTCCTCAAAAGAATAGGAAGCTATGCAGAATTATTAAACTGATTTGCCTTATTTCCCTCCAGCTTACCTGTCCTGATTCCCATCCCCAGATGCCTTTCTCTGCTTCTCTATTTCCCTTTTATCATTTATACTTTCTCTTTTTGAGTCCCTCTCCCCCCAACTTTAGATTGCCAGTGACTGATTGTGGATTGTTCCTAGCCCAGGTTGTATCATAATCAGTTATGTTCAAGAGTTCATATATTATGTTGCCAAATACCAGCTAACTTTCTAGGCTGTGTACTAGCCACCATATAGAAAAAGAGAAAGGAAAACAGAAATCATCCATATAGCCGAAAATGCTGGCATGAGTGTGTATGGTCGATATAAGGGAAAACAAAACAGACAGTCAGAAAACTGTTAACACGTCTCACTTCTTTCTCATCTTACTCCTCAGCAATTTCTGGAGAATAAGTCTTTATTTCAAAGTCTTATTTTTTTTTAAAGGTATTCTTGCACCACTAATTATAATTTAATATAATCTGAATTATACCTATTCTGATCACTTCTTCTCTTTCTGTTAAAATAAAATATATGCAAAACCCTCCTTGAAAAAAATAGTCTATTATATTTTCCAGTGAGTTTATTGTTACAAACTTGATTTTTATTTAGTTGGTAAGATATGGTCAGAGTGCAGTTTAACCATTACCATGCTTTTTGTTTCTTTTTATGTTACACCCGTGTAGATTTTTTTAGCCCTATAAATAGACTTTCGAGATGAGATACCATCTCTAGTGTAGTGCAACAGAAAGTGTTGGATTTGGATTTAGAAACACTGGGTTCAAATTCCACACCTACTACTTATTATCTTTGTGACCTTGGGGCAAATCAGTCTGTGTCTTAGTTTCCAGATCTTTGGAATGAAGTTATATATAGCTGAGAGTCAGAAGGGACCTCAGAGGCTATCTAATCTGACACTCCCTCCCCCTTGCCTCCCTCATTTTTCAAAAATGGTAATGGAAGCCTGGGGAGGTTTTGACTTGCTCAAAATCATTTATATAGGGAATATCTGGGGTAGAACTATGAGTCACTGTTCTTTCCACTCTGATATGATACCTCTTAGCTACATTTCTGCGTAAACAGAACTTAAGTAAAAGTAAGCACAATTTATTACTTTGCAAGATTCAGCAAGCAGTAAATTTGCTAACATTTAATATTTAGAATAATTATTCCTTAAATTAAAACAAACCATTAGGTTGATAACAGTAATGTCAACACAGGAATAATCTAATTTATGATTAGTTATACACATTAACCAATCACATTCAGCTTTAGATAAATTATATCAATATATCCTGCATGGTAAATTTAGCTTTTAGTAGCAAGACAAAATAACCAGGATAGAATTTTGCGGAGTGAAGTCATTCAGTGCCAACGGTTATAGTAATCAGTCACTGTGCTTGTCTTATGAAGAAAGCAGGTGATAACAGTAGTCGATAATGGTTAGCCATTGGTTAGCCATTACGTGGGGGCTAAGTGATACTTCCATGAGCAGTATAAGCGTAACTTTTGTTGCAGCGAAACGTCATTCACAGAGCTGCTGAGGAGTCAGTAACTCACACAGATACTATATTATCTGTGAGAAGAAGACAGAAATAGCATCAGGCCCTGCATTTGACATTTCTGATTTCTTACTAGACTTCATATGTATACTCAGTAAAAATATCAGTTCTTTGTAAATGTCAGAAATACTTATTTTTAAATAAAAAAGAAAAGCAACAGAACCATTAGATACCCTTAGTAGCATCTCTCTTAAAACCATGCTCTTAACATGTTTATTATATGCTAAAATGTGCTAGATGGTACCGTGGCTACAGCACCAGGCCAAGAATCAGGAAGACATGAGTTCAAATCCAACCTCGAACACCATCTGTGTGACCCTGGACAAGTCACTTAATCCTGTTTCTTCATTTATAAAATGAGCTGGAGAAGAAATTGGTAAATCACTTGAGTATCTTTACCAAGAAAATCCTCACTGTAGTCACAAAGAGTTAGACATGAGTGAAATGACTGAACAACATCAAAATAACTTCATAGTACTAACTGGAAACATAAAAATGAATACCACCTAATTTTCTCATACTTTGGTGTTATTAAGAGCAAAGGTGTATCAAAAGCATTCCTTGATTATCATTTTAGAATCCTTGTCTAAATCCTGAAAACTTGAATAAATGCAAACATTTCCATACCATACTTTATGTCAGCAATTTTATGTTGAAATCTTTTCTTTTCCATAAGACACTGCACATTTATACACTTAATAAAATACAGGACATAGTTCCATTTCATTTGATCAGTTTAAATTGAAATTGGATACACCTACCATGTATCACCAGAAACATTTTCATAAAATTCATTTATCCACATGAGGATCTTAAATTGAGAATGATCCTTCAGTTCTGACTTTGAGCAAGTGTGGTCTTATTTCTTTAAGGTAAACTACAATTGTAGGTTGTATCTGTGTGAAGGCTACTAAAGCACACAATTAAAATAGTTTCCCCACAGAGAATTGGAAATGCTTTTTTCCTCCACTTCACCATCCCGTGATTATGACCTGTAGTTACTTTTGTCATTATCTAATAATTGCCTACAAATAGAACACTTTGTTCCAAATCTTGGTTCATCACAGTTTTTGTGAGTTTTTTTAAAAGCAATTATTATGGGTTAGAAATGTGAGAGTCCCATTCTGGGAATTTCTGCTAGGTAGGTAGAGAAGTCTATCTTTTGATTAAACTTTTTTTTTTAAAGATGGGAGAGCAAATGAAACCTTTAGGGCAAGAGGTTCTTAATCTTGTGTCATGGACCCTGTTGGAAGTCAGGTGAAGGCTGTGGACCCTTCTCAGAATAATACTTTTAAACGCATAAAGTAAAATGCACAACATTACCAAGGAAAACCAATTATATTGAAATAATTATCACAATATTAAAACTTCTTTGTCTAAATTTAGTACCGCAGAGGGTTTTTGTTTTTATTGATCTGGTTACTAGTTTTAGTATTTTTAATGTCTAGACTCATATAGAAAGCATGAATCAAATTTTTAGCGCTTTCATTATGCATAGGACTTAACAAACATTGAGACCTGGTTTTACCTTCATTTTTTTTTTAGATAATCTTTTACTTATAAATATTAACAAATTAATACTTATCTTGATGAGACATGATCATGGTTTCAAAAGAAACTAGAGCTCACTGTTTTGAATTCACTTATGTATATTCATTTTTCTTTGTGATATTTGTTAAAATTATATTCTCTAAGATTTATCAGTTCTTTTAGTCTTCATTCTCAATTACTTTTAAATTTTGTTAGAGCATTTACATTTATTTTCATTTTAAACTGTCATAATTTGTCAGTATGTATGGGAGAGAATGCTAGAGAGAGATTCTTAACTGACGTATTGATCAGTGAAAACATTTTTAGATTTGGGCATAAGGAACAGAGAAATCTACTACTTCTTAGCTATCCTAGAATGAAGACGATCCTACAAGGAAGGCTAAAGCCAGAAGTTATTCTTGACTTTGTTACTGTCTGACTATAGATTTTATGCCATGCCTGAAGCACAGGAGCAATCTGTCACCAACAGTTATTGAGCACTTACAGTTAGATTTTTATAGTGAGATTCATTTATTAACATGTAATTCCTCCTCTTGCTTTAGTCTCAGTATAGTTTTTTTGAGTCATATTCTTTCCTACACACACACACACACACACACACACACACACACTCACTCACTCACTCACTCACTCACTCTCTCTCTATTCCTGTGATAAAATCTTTCCTGAAGTGGTGGAAAAGGTAACAAACTTAAGGCTTCCTGTAGAATTAAATTATCAGTGCTTTTCTGCAATTTTATAGAAATGAGGATATATCCTAAAATTCTCACAGAGAATAAGTACTTCCCTTTTTATGTGTTATTTACTAATAAGATAGACTTGTGTGAGATAACCTAGTACTACAGTTGTGACACATATAAATCTTACCTCACTCATGTAAGTACTTCTACTGTCATTTTTCATTCCCATTCCTCTGCCTCTTCTTTTCTCATCACTTTCTTCCACTTATATACAGTATACTGACCAGCTTGTAAGATTTATTCAGATGAATCTGAGAGTTGAATTTAGTCCTGTCCATGGGTGAGACAGAATAATTCAGATGTCTTACCTTTGCTTTACTTACCTAAGTAGCCCAAAGTTTTGGTTAAATAACCAGCTAAAATTCAAGCTTGGAATGGTGAGGTCCTGTGTATATATATAGACAGATCCAGTTCACCATAGTTCTAGGCTTGAATTATAAATATTTGGTTGCCTAGAAGGCTTTTATATACTGAGTTTTAAAAATAATTATAAAGGCATTTTTATAGGATGAAATTGTGTAATGTTAAATATGTAATTTTTTTCTTGGAGTACATGAATTTTTGTTGCTTTTTTTTTCCAGATAAAGGAGGCAGCTGACATTATTCAAAAGTTACACCTAATTGCCCAGGAGTTACCCTTCGATAGGTAAGTTTATTTGTCAGAACCTACTATGAATATAAGAATTTATATTGTAAAGTATAATTTTTCCTGTGTGATTTTTAAAAAACTGAATTAAGTAACAGTATTTTAAGATTCCTTGTTAACCTATGCAATTATTTAGGTAAATTTTTTAAAAAATCCTCTTAGAATATCTGAAAGATAAAATTGGCCAAAATTTAAATGTTAATTATAGTTTGGGACTTTTTAGATCTTTTGGTCCTCATTCTTTTCTTTCCAATTTTATCTCTTTTGATACCAAAGGGTGTCCATATTTAACACAAAGAGAGAGAACTTAAAACAGTTAATTTTTTAACAAAATGTGGTAATAATTAAATTATGAGTGTTTGGCCTTATGGTTATCTCTCATTCCCTCAGTGCCATAGCTATTGAGAATTGACTGTAATTCCAATGTTATAATGTGCTTGTCCTATAAGTATTTAATTTTTCCATTCTTAACATTAATGCATTTTTTTGTTTTGTTTTGTTTTACAGATTTTCTGAAGTAAAATCAAAAATAGCAAGTAAGTGAAAGTCACTGTTTTTTTCTGCTCAGAAGCATGCAATTTGAATTTTAGGCCTGGAAGAGCTTACATTATAGATCTTACAGACAAGCTTACAGATGAGGAAAATGAGACTATTAGTGGCTGACACAGTCTAAACCCTTGTCTAGACTCACAGGCCAGTATTCTTTTCCCAGTATCTTGAAGCTCATTGTAGCAAATCAAAGCATTTGAAAAGTTCTGACCCATTGCATTTCTGAGACTTCTATTTTAATGCTTGATTTTAACCGAGAGCCAATCCTGGATTGGCTTTCCAGGATACCGTGTGTTAATAATGCATTATAACCTGGGTCACTATTTGATTGAACCATAAAGGAGCAATGAAACCACATACTTACCCTTAGGAGACAATTTTTATAATCAGAATCTACTTTTGATAAGTATTGTTCCTTGGATCACTCCTATGCCAAGGCCTATCAAGTTATTTTAGCCAGACAACAGTATTGTTTATCAAATTCACTATATAGTGGGTTCTAAATTAGTTATAATAATAGTATAAGTTCAAACTTATTACTGCCAATCAATGTGGTATTCAGAACTGGATATGATATTGTAGAAGTAATATAGTATCTTTCTGGTTACTGTATTTCTATCAGTGCAGCTTAAGATTGCATTTCATATTTTGACTTTTGCATTGAAAAATCACTTGTTGATTCGTATTGAGCTTGAAGTTCTCTAAATTTCTTTAAAAAATTCTTAATAAACATCTGAGCATTTCTCCCATCATTTATGAATGTAGTTTTTTTTTAACCTAAGTATGTACTTTTTCATTTATTTCTATTAAATTTCATGTAGTATGCAGTAGTGAAGTACTTGACCTGTGTTCAAATTCTGCTTATCCTTTATTAACTAGGTAGTCATAAACAAGTCACTTAGTGTCTCTGTGCCTCAGTTTCTCCTTTTTTGAAATAATGATACTACTTATTATGTCTGCCTCATAGGGTCGTGGCAAAGATCAAGTGAAGTTATGTATATGACTTATTTTGTAAATCATTAAGTGCTATTTTAATTATCAGCTCTGTAGGTTTAGAGTGATTAGGAAGAAGGGAACAATCATTTATGAAGAACTTACTTTGCACCACGCAACGTATTTTACAAATAGCGTTTCATCTGATCCTCGCAACAGCTGTGTGAGGGAGGAGTTTTTATAATCCCTATTTTATAGTGTAGGAGACTTGAGATAGACAGAGGTTAAGTCATTTGCAAGGGTCACATATCTAGTAAACATCTGAGCAATACATGAACTCAGGTCTTTTTGCCTCTAGGCCCAGCCTTCTAAGCACTCACTGTATCACCAGCTTTCTCCCTTTGGTCTGTCATTCTAGCACATTAGGCTGCCTCCTAGCTTTGTGTTATCCACAGATTTGATAAATATTTCATCCAGCAATGTTGAACAGAACACAGTCAAAAGGAAAGCATTCTGTTAGTGCAGTAGTGGTCTTTTTTCCAGGCAAACTTTAAGGCAGTCATTTTTTAAGAATCTGTTTGTTATGTGCAAAGCATTGTGTTTACAAAGGTAGTAGACACCAACCAACACAGCTTCTGATTTTAAAGGGCATGTAGTGGTGGTGATGGTGGTAGTAAAGCATATGTGCAGAAATAACTAATATTAGATTAGCATATAATAATTCAAAGGAGAGATCTGAGCAAATTGCTATGGAAAATTTCAGAGGAAATCAAGGAAGGTGAGATGAGAAAAGAATATAATTGCAGGAAAAGGTGATGCATGAAAAAAGAAACAAATGAGCATAGGTAGGAGGAAAATGAAAAGCAGTTGAGTTTTGTTGGAACATAGTATAGAGTTGGAAGCATAAACTGGAGCCATTAAGTTTAAGGGCCTTGAGTGATCAGAAGTTTGTGTTTTATTTTGAAGTGACCTGTCGATCTTAAGTACTTTCTACAAAGAGGGATTGCCACATTCTTTGTATTTGTATGCCCAGCACCTGCTGCAGCATCCAGCAGGTACAAGGTATTTAGTAAATGTTCATTAAAATTGACCATTCTAGGAGTTTTTGAATAGGGGAATGAAGTAATCAACACACATTAGGAACATTATTCAGTCAGTGGTATGGAGGATAAATTGATGAAGGAAAAAACTAGTGGGAAGACCAATGAGGAGATTGTTGAGATCGTCTAGGTGAGAAGAGATTAGGCTGGTTTCAGTGTTAATGAAAAGAAAGGTGCTAGAGATTATTATGAAGGTAGAAACAGTTAGAATTTGTTAACTCATTAGATGTGGAGAGTGAATCGGAGGGAAGAGCCAAAATTAATACTGGGATTAAAGGTTTCATATTATCAATTGAAATAGGTGACTAGGGAGAAAGGCAAGCTTTACAGGAAAAATAGTGACTTCACTTTTGGACTTTTTGAGACTAAAATTCTTCTGGGATATCCAGGTGGAGATACTTACTAGGCTTTTGGGAGCATTTAGGATGAAGATAGAGATTTGAGAATAACCTGTATAGAAATGATAATTGAAACTATACTGGTAGTTAAAGACCATCAAATAATGAATATAGAAAGAGAATAGAAGAGGACCAAATGCAAAATTTTATAAGATACTCACATTTGAGGGGCAGGAAGATGAGATGGGAAGAGCATTCTGGAGGGGGAGGGAGTTTCTAATAATCAGGTATGTTTCCTTTTCATTCACATTTACTTTGATCCATATTCCTCTGTAACTCCTCCACAGGTGGTTTATTCAATGTGCTGGGGGCCCTTTTTACATTACATGGTTACCAGTGGTCCATGTAGGCTCTCTTGTCAATTATGTCACACTCTCCCAGCATGATTGCTCTGACTCATCTTCTGGTCATACATCTCTCTAATGATATCCTTTATTCTGTTTCTTTGCAGTTCTTCATTGGTGATAAGCTGTAGCCTACTAACACCTACCATGTGCTTTTCCACTGCTTTAGTTCTTCAGAGATTGTAGTGTTCCATGATTTATAGCCCTTGTGGCATCTCAGATATTCAAATGGATCGATGCTCTCATGATTTGGGAGTTCCCTTCAGTGACATAGGCAGCAGCACATTCTATGTGATGCCAGTCTTTGTTTTCCCCAGAAGTTTGCCATGAAGTCTTCCCAACATTCTGGAGGTCTTCCTTGTTTTTTTCCTACCAGGGTACCAGCTGAACACTCTGGCCATCCAGTCATCATCCTTTACTCTTGCCACACGACCAATCCATCTTCTCTTCCTATCGTATAATTTCTTGATGATGTCCTTTACTCCTTTTCCTCTTCAGTATATAAATTGCTGCCTGCCTTCCCTCAAAATGTACTTACCTGAGAAGAGCTGACTGATTTTTTTTTCTGTTTAGGTAAGTACCATGATTTAGAATGCCAGCTTATTCAGGAGTTTACCAATGCTCAAAAGAGGGGTGAAATCTCCAGAATGAGAGAAGTGGCAGCAGTTTTACTTCATTTTAAGGTAAATATTTAAATTTAAAAAAAAAACTTAATATTTTAAATTAGTTGTTGCACATTTAAGACTGAACTCTGGGACTTTTGAAATCTTTCATTTCTTTTGATCACAGAACATTCTGTTTTTCTTATTTGAGTTGTATTCATGCTTCAAAATGGTTATTTTGAATTCTCAATGATTTGAAAATATGTGCTATATCTTTTTCATTAATAATTTTAAATATCAGGTACCAAGAAATAATAAACTGCTGTTTTAAATACATATTATAGACTTGTGATCAAAATGTGTGTTGTTTAGATGTCTTAATTTCAATCATATAATAATATATGTATGATTACTGTGGGCAAAAGTCATAATGAATTCAATGGAACATTCAAATTTAAGAATGAACATGTGGATAAAAATAAATCATGTTTCCATATTTCAGGGCCTAACTCTGAAGACCAGTGTCAAATTAGCAAATGGAAGCTTGTACTTTGAAATTTAGGAAAGGAAAAAAAAAAGAGGCACAGAGCACATATCATCAATTCAGCCTTCCTCCACTTTCCTGAGTCTTTTTTTTGCATTGATGTTCTAGTTTGGTGGGAGGATTGAGAGGTTAATTTTGGGTTGACTTTGTAAAATGTTAGAATCTTTAGGGTTAATGAGTTTTTCCTTCCTTGTAATGAGATTTTTTTATCTGTTATAAAAATTCATCTTGCTCAGATATCATAATTTCTGTGTTTTTCCCTTTCTCAGGGTTATTCTCACTGTGTTGATGTATATATAAAGCAATGCCAAGAGGTAATATCCCGGAGTTGGGTTTTTTGAGGTGGGGGTTTTGGATTTTGTAGTATTACATGTTAATTGGTGCTCTTTAAAGATGTGTAAAACTATTAATTTGCTCTTCTCTTTAGAATGCTAATTTGAGAAGTGATATATTTGAAGATACAGCAATACTCTGCCAACGTGTAAATAAGCAAGTTGGAGATATTTTTAGTAGTCCAGAAACAGTACTGGCCAAACTTATACAAAATGTGTTTGAAATCAAACTGCAGGTAATTTTTAAACACTCGTAAGTTAAATAGTCTTTTACTCTGTGTATTATGAGAGAAAATATTCTCTGATTCAAAAGATTGTAGCTTACACAAGTTACGCATACTAGAGATTAATCTTAGACATAGTCACCTCCTACTTAATTAGGAAAAAAAGTACCAGTTACCATTCTACAATAAAGTTATTACACTGTCAGAAAGATATATGCATTGAATTGTTTTCTGATAGTAAGTATGGATGATATGGAGGCATCCACCCCCTTTATCATTGTTGTTTTACTCTCATAGCCAGTATTGGCTATTTGTGAAGTTGTCTAGCTGGAATTGCAACCTATGACAATTGATTGAGTTTTTCTCAATGTGAAGCTAACAACAACTTTGAGAACTGAATTTGTGATCTTGGTATCATTAACACTATAAGTGAATCAATCAGTGCTGATTTGTAAAAATTGGGGTATTTTATGAAACAGTGTTGATCGTTTTAAAATGAAAAGTGTACTGCTGAGTTCTTAGTTTTATCACAATCTTTGAAGATATAGCAGATTGTTAGGGTTTTAACAAAACTGGAATATTGTGAATTTTGAAAAAAAAATATTGTTGCTTATTTTGTATAATCAGTTGCTTTCCTATATAACTATTATGAATTTTTGAGTAAGGAAGAAAATTAAACACATATTAGTAATTTCTGAGAAGAAATTATCTTAAGAAATTGCCATATTGGCTAATGTAGCAGTATTTTTTTTATGACTGCCCATGTATCACCTATAGCAAGTTGCTTGTCTTCTCAAGGAGGGGGGAGGGAAGGGAAGGAGAACGAGAATT
Organism: Notamacropus eugenii; assembly: GCF_028372415.1. NCBI lineage: Eukaryota > Metazoa > Chordata > Mammalia > Diprotodontia > Macropodidae > Notamacropus > Notamacropus eugenii. The sequence goes on along the minus strand of NC_092872.1, from coordinate 300,075,214 downwards.
TGGAACTAAAAATTTTTTTAAAATGCTAAAAATTGTTTTTACATGTAATTGAGAAAAATAAAAAAAGTTATTAAGAAAAAGGAAATTGCCATATTTGATGTGTATTTTACATCTAGGTTTCTATGTGTATAATTTTTTTTCTAGAGTTTTGTGAAAGACCAATTAGAAGAATGTAGGAAGTCTGATGCAGAACAATATCTTAAAAATCTCTATGATCTTTATACAAGGTATATATCTATATTATATATATGGTCTCTACTTTTTTTATAACAAAAGAATTGTGGATATTGTCATGAGAGGGCAATGCATTAAAAAATAGCAGGTTAAATTAGGAAGTAGCAGTGTTACTTACTATTTTTTAAATGTAGTTTAAAATTTTTTAAATATGGTTATAAATATGGTTTAAAAATTGTTGATAACAGCATTAAAGGTGCTTTTGGGAAAGGATCTTGGTATCATTCATATTCATATAAAATATGAGATTTTTTTCCCCCTCGAATTTATATGGAAGGTGCTTTTAAGCCTTTTAAAAAACATTGTCTTTATTTGAAAAGTGTATCTTGATTAGAATCTTTGAAATTGAATAAGAAAGTGTCATATTTATGGTGAAGGATAGTCTTAGGTCTGATTATGAAAATTTCTCCTGTTTTAACATTAGGGGCATAGTTACCCTCAGGATGAGTGAAACTTTGTTTAGAACAGTATTTAAATGTTTTCTTCTTATGATAATTCCTCATATTCCCTAGTTCTTTAGAAGTAAGTTTGATCAGAAAGTCTGTATTCGTTTTTATCATAATTTCTACAGCAGTGGCAAAGAGCGTATTCATGAGATGGATCAGAGAGGAAGGATAGTGAGCAGCAGGTTAGGCTGGAGGCAGTTAGGAGGAAGGCTGAGAAAGAAGGCAGGTGAAGGACCTACAAGGAAAGTGGAGTTAGCCCCTTGATTGGAGTCCCTTTTTAGTATTTATCCTGGGTGTCAAGTATGTGGAACAACTAAGAGATATCTGTCATCATTCTCCCTATTCTGAGCCACTTTTAGTAGTTCTCTAATTTTATTCCTAGAAATCACAACAATTAACTAGTGTCAAATTATTTGTATTTGATAGTCCATTTTACCTCCAGTGCAGGCTTTTAGAACTTCTGATTACTTACTACCTAATCCACCCCATCCAGCTATAAGAAGTGTTAGTGTGAAATAATTCATCAAAATTACTTGTAGAATTATAGATAGTCCTTACTTTTGCTACTGTATCCAAACATACATTAATCTTTTTTTCCTTCCTCCCTCTATGAAAAGAACTACCAATCTTTCCAGCAAGTTGATGGAGTTTAACTTAGGTACTGATAAACAGACTTTCTTGTCTAAGCTTATCAAATGCATTTTCATTTCCTATTTGGAGAACTATATTGAGGTGGAGATTGGTTATTTGAAAAGCAGAAGTGCTATGATCCTGCAACGCTATTATGATTCAAAAAATCATCAAAAGAGGTCCATTGGCACAGGAGGGTAAGTCTCAAAATGAATTTTGTACATATAAAAAGACTTTTTTTGGGGGGAATGCTGTATATTTTATTAGTGTAGGATAGCATAGAATTTTTCTGCTGAAAAATTTTTCCTACCAATGATAATTGGCATTTCCTTTTTGCAAAAGTATTTGGTGTTAAATAATTGCCTGGGGCATTGAAAACTTAAGTGACTTGTCCAGAGTCACACAAACCAGTAAGTGTCTGAGGCAGTACTTGATTCCAGGCCTTTCTGATACTGAAGGTACCTCTCTTTTCTTTTCTCTTAGCTTCTCAACTTATATTTGAGCAAAAAGGTTTCTAAATAATATTGATTCATTAAAAACATGTTACTGAATTCTTTTTGTAACACTGATTTGGACATACTGGTAGGCAAATAAAACCTCTTGAAATGTAATAGCTGTATACCTAGATGAGTCATCTCCTGATAGAGAATCTTCTGGTAATGAGGTTTATTAAATATAGCTAGGCTAGTGCCAAGACAATAGATGCAAGGTACCTTACTAGACCTGTTACTAAAAGAGCCCTTTCTTCCATAGCTTGTACTGACCTGGGAGACTTTTGGATTTTCAGCCACTTTCTCCAAGCTCATCATCAGGCATCAGAGTAGAAGTGATGTGGAGGGCTGTTGTATGCATAGTAAATGCATAATTAACATGTGTTGGATTGAATGAGCCTTTAGAAACTTTTTTGTCAAGGATGGTCCGTCTTTATGTTGATAAGATTTGTAATGACTTTTGGCTGTAAAATTACTGTGTAAATAAAATGGCAATTTTAATAGGCCTTCAGTCGCTACTAGATTATTATCACGTAGGAAAAATAGTTTTGTATAAACTTTAGGATTACAGTGATACCTCACTTATCTGGCAGTGTAATCCTCCTGAAACATGACAAGCCAGGGAAAAGCAAAAAAGGACTTCGAATATGTAAAGTAGTTGTCAGTAAAGCTTACATATTTTATTCATAAAAGAAATTATTACTCATAAACTTTTTTAAGTTTACATTTACAATATAAAGAAGCCTTATTTGTTCTTTATATAATATTTTTAATAAAACTGATCATCTTATTTCCCAGCACATAATAGATTAGAAGATAGGTGTATCTTAGAAATTTGTATGTATTAGCCAATGCTAAATAGGGACATTGACAGTAAGAATAAATGATAACTGATACTCTAACAGCCAGGGATAAAACAAAAAAAACTATTAAGAAACAGATAAATGTCTGAAGACATTTAGTGTAAAGTCTTTTAAACAACTTTTCCTTTCTCAGTAGCCCCTAAAGGCATCATTGCATCACAGTTATAATTAGAGATAAGGTTGAATTGTGTGTGGTTAGTAAGTATATAAGGCAAAGAACTTTAACACGTTTTTTAGAAAGATCTAAGTAGTCAAAATAAGTTTGAGGACTTAAAACATTGTGTTAGCTGGAAATATGTGTGCATTTGTCTTTCATTGATGAAGAAGACCATGCCATCAGAGATAATGACATGACTTGCACTTGACTTTGTTTTGAGTGAGGGAGGGCTGTGCAGGTCACCAGCCTCACTTCTCCTCCAGAGCCATCTGAATCCAGTGACCAGATATTCATCAGGATGACTGGAGATGGCCCAGGATAAGGCAGTTGGGGTTAAGTGACTTGCCCAAGGTCACACAGCTAGTGAGTGTCAAGTGTCTGAGGTGAGATTTTTGAACTTAGGTCCTCCCAAATCCTGCATTGATGCTCTGTCCACTGCAGCACATAGCTGCCCCTTTGGCTGGAAATATACTTAGGCAGAATAATCATTCCTTACAGATGCTCAGTAATTGAGGTGTTATAATTATCAGAAATTTTAGACCTGAAAGAGACCTTAAAAGAGCACCTTGTTGCATGCTTTTGAATTACAGATAGGGAAATTGGGACCTAGAGAGACTTGCTTGTCTTGCCCCTGATCATACAGCTCTTTCTTTCCTGGAAGAATCAGATGTAGAATCCAGGGTTTTTCACTCTCACTTTAGGGCTTTGCATACCATCACACTTATTGTATAGCATGTTTATTGTAGTTTTAAGTTTAAAATCTGTGCCTAATAGAAATATCTTTGTGTTATATGGTATCCTAGTATTCAAGATCTGAAAGAAAGAATCAGACTGCGGACCAATTTACCACTTGGGCCCAGCATTGATACACACGGTGAAACCTTCCTCTCCCAAGAAGTTGTAGTTAATCTTTTACAGGAAACTAAGCAAGCCTTTGAAAGATGTCATAGGGTAAGAATGATTGCAGATTATTTTTGTACATACCATATTTCAGTGACTCCTTTAGCTCCTCAGTGTGGGTGCTTGTTTTTTTGATGTAGCTATTTGCGCCTCCTCACCATGTGCAAGTTTAGCACAGATCCTTCTATAAATCTTTAGTCTTCAAGTGTCTAATCTACATACTGAAGACCTTCCTCTCTAGGTCTTTCAATATTTATTCTGTGGCTGCCATTGTAACTCTAGGGCTGTCTCATATGTTAGTTTTCCATTCTTAATAATTACATACTTCCTTGATATATTCAAGCCACTTCTTGTGCCTCAGTCATTTGTCATATGTCATATCCCATAACCTGCTGACACACACAGTGTATCTCTCCACTTTGTTTTGCATTTTACAATTTTCTTTGGAAATTATAGTGTTCCATACAATAGGCCACATAAATATCCCTACTCTCAAATACAGAAAAAAAAAAAGTTTTCTCTAATTCTGAAGATAAATTGTAACATGGTTTTAGAAAATAAAATTAGTGCTAATTTGCTTTAGGAGCTTACATTATAGGATATTTCTTATAATTTTAAATGAAACTTTGGGCCTGTACATTTTTTAAAAGAAATTATCTTTCGAGAGACTTTGGAAGCTAAGACAGTGAAGTAAGTAGTAGATTATTGTCCCTCTCCCATTCTTATCTCTGAATACTCATAAAACAGCACTACAGAACAGATCCTGGTAGAGTGGAACCAGCGGAAAGATGGTGTGGAGCAGTGTTTTGATCCAGGAGAGTTAGAGGACTGTCACATAAGGTTCATGTGTAAAAGGGGGTAAAAGGGGAGCACGATCTAGGACAGGAAATGTTCCAGCAAACTCATGGCAGGCTCCTCTTCAGCAAACCATTGGGAGATCCTGAGCCCTACAGCAGGCAAATACCAACACCAGGACCCCCTACATGCCTTAGTACAGCCAGGGGAACTGGCAGACTCCAGCTCAGAGAATCATCGTACACTGGCACAACCCTGGGCAGGCAGGCATCTTCTAGCAGCAGAAGGTTCCTGTGCTTCAGCACAGCTCTGGGTTGGCAGGTATCCTCCAGCAGCTGAACCACCCCATGCTTCAGTGTAGCCCTGGGTGGGTGGGCATCTTCTGGCAACTGGACTTTCCCGTGTTTCTAGCCCTGAGCAGGCAGGTGGACATCCTCCAGCAGCAGACCTCCATGTTCTTCAACTCCAGCCTGGATGGGTAGGTATTTTTCAGCAGCTGGGTGTCCCCATGATTTGGCACAGCCCTGGGGACATGCAGAAAAATCTCACTTGGCTGAGCACACCCCAGACACCAACACTAGGACGCTGGTTCAACACCAAGTAAGCTGCCAGAACCCCAGAGCCTCCAGTCGCCAACATCTGAGGCTCCTGGGACAGGTCTCAAGCCCCAAATTTTTTTGGAAGAGCTCAGGAAGGATTTTAAAAGTCAAATAAGAGAGATAGAAGAAAAATTGGGAAAAGAAGTAAGAGGTGTGCAAGCAAGAGTCAGCATCTTGGAAAAGAAAGGACAAAAATTGAATGTAGAAAACAATTCCTTAAAAAACACATTTGACCAAATTGGGAAAAAAAATTCATTGAAGAAAAAAAAGTCCTTAAAAAGTAGAGTTGACCAGATGGAAAATGAGATACAAAAGCTAACTGAAAAAAATAATTCATTAAAAATTAGAATTTGGCAAGTGGAAACTAATGACTATGAGACAGTAAGAATCAGTCAAACAAAATCAAAGGAATAAACATATAGAACAAAATGTAAAGTAACTCATTGGAAAAACAATTGACCTGGAAAATAGATCCAGGAGAGATAATTTAAGAATTATTGGTGTAGCCTGAAAGCCATGATCACAAAAAGAACCTGGACAGCATCTTTCAAGAAAGTATCAACGAAAACTGCCCTGACATCCTGGAACCAGAAGGTAAAATAGTCATTGAAAGAATCCACCAATCACTTCTGAAAGATGTCCCAAAATGAAAACCATAAGTAATATCATATCTAAATTCTAGCATTATCAGGTCAAGGAGAAAATACTACAAGCATCCAGAAGAAAACAAGTTTAAATATTTTGGAATCACAGATTTACACAAGACTTAGCAGCTTGAAGGCATGGGGGCTTTGATTACAACCAAGAATCAGTTATCCAGCAAAATCTTTCAGGGGAAAAGATGTACATTCAGTGATATAGGGGACTTTCAGTCATTCCTGATTTAAAAAAAACACCAGAGTTCAACGGAAAATTTTATCTTCAAATACAAGACTCAAGAGAGGCATAAAAAGGTAAACAGGAAAGGGAAAAAAGGTATTATTCAATAAAGTCAAACTGTTTACATCCCTACACAGGAAGATAATACTTGTAACTCTTGAGAGCTGTATCTTTATTATAACATTTAGAAGGGGATATATATAGAGGGTGTGGGAATAAGTTGAATTTGATATGATAATAAAAATAAGGGGTAAAAGAAAGAATTGTGTTGGGAGAAGAGGATAGGGGGACAGAATAGGGTAAGTTATACCACAGGCAGAGACGCAAAGACCTGTTACAGTATAAAGAACTAGCAAAAATAATAACACATTTCACCTGGAAGAATAAAAGGTCCAGAATATCAAGAGAATTAATGAAAAGAAATGCAAGGGAAGTGGCCTAGCCATACATACCAGATCTAACACTGTATTGTAAAGCAACAGTCATGAACATTACTTTGATACTGACTAAGAAGCAGAGACACGGTAGTCAATGACTATAGTAATCTACTGCTTGATGAAGCCAAAGACCCCAGCTTCTGGGACAAGAACTCACTATCTGACAAAAACTGCCGGGAAACTGGAAAACAGTGTGGCAGAAACGGGGCATAGGCCAACATCTCATAATATACACCAAGATCTGGTCAGAATGGGTACATGAGTTAGACATGAAGGGTGATACCATAAGCAAATTAGGAGAGCAAGGAATAGTTTACCTGTCAGATCTGTGGAGTTGGGAAGAATGTGTAACTAAACAAGAGATAAAGAACATTATGAAATGCAGATTGGATAATTTTGATTACATTGAAAAGTTTTTGCACAAAGCCAATGCAGCCAAGATTAGAAGGGAAGCATTAAACTGGGAAATAATTTTTGGAGCCAGGGTCTCTGATAAAGTCATGTGTAAAATATATAGAGAACTGAGTCTAATTAGATATCTATAGTCATATGGAAAAATGCTGTCTAAATAATTAGATAAATAATTAATTAGATAAATGCAAATTAAAACAACTCTGGTACCACATCACACCTGTCACTGGCTAACATGATAAAACACGAAAGTGATTGGAGAAGATGTGGGAAAATTGGAACACTGATGCATTGTTCGTGAGATGTAAACTGAGCCAACCATTCTGGAGAACAATTTGGAACCATGGCCAGAGGGCTATAGAACTGCATATCCTTTGATCCAGCCATAGCATTGATCTGTATCCCAAAAAAGATCATAGAAAAGGGAAGAGGACTCACACGTACAAAAGTATTTTTAGCGGATCTTTTTGTGGTGGCCAAGAATTGGAAATTGAAGGGATGTCCATCAGTTGGGGATCAAGTTGTGGTATGTGAAGGTAATGGAATACTATCATTCCATAAGAAATGGTGAGCAGGCAGACTTCAGAAAAGCCTGAGAAGACTTGCATGAACTGATACTGAGTGAGTGAGCAGAACTAGGAAAACATTGTGCACAGTAACAGCAGCATTGTGCAGTGGCTGGCTTTATTAGAGTTAACTCTTCTGAGCAGTGCAGTAATAATCTGAGACAATTCCAAAAGACTTCTGATGGAAAATGCTATCTATATCCAGAGAAAGAACTCTGGAGTCTGAATGCAGGTCAAAGCATACAATTTTTGCCTTGTTTTTTTTTTGTGTGTGTGTTTTCTTTCTCTTGGTTTTTCCCTTTGATACTGATTCGTCTTTACAACATGATTAATATGCAGATATGTTTAATATGATCATAGATGTATAGCCTATATCAGATTGTATGCTATCTTAGGGAGAGAGGAGTGGAGAAAGCAGGGCGGGGGGAATTTAGAAATCAAAATCTTGTAAAAGTGAATGTTGAAAACTAAAAATAAATTTTTAAAAATGGCTTTTTCCTCAGTACTTAGTGTTTTGGCACATAGTAAAAGCTTATGTATACATGTGTACATATACATGTGCACATACAAATGTATGTATTTATATGTATGCATGTGTATGTGTATTTACACACATACATAGATACATTTGTTTATAATGGTAGCCATCTCTAGTAGGGTGGGTGGGAGAGAATAAAAAAGGTTACATGATAACTTTATTATATATTTAAAAGGAATACCAAGTTGTACATAAGAGATTTGCAGTTTCATGTACAATCATTTTTTCTGTTCTACTCTGTTATGGAAACGCTTATTTTTAACGTTCAGAATACAATAAAAAAAATTTTTAATTTAATAAATGTTTGAATTTATTACGAAATCAAGATGTAAGTGAAGTACATAAAAATTATTTTTGTCACAAAGAAGTTTAACCTTTAATTTTGGTTAGAATTGAGGACATGAAATCATGCAGTATTTTCATCCTTTTTGATACTGGCCTTCTCTCTGTTCTTTTCATACAACATCCTGTGTCACAGCTCTGCCTTTGCATTGGCTATCCATTCTGCCTGGAGTGAGGTCTCTCCTCATCTCAGCTTCATAGTCTATCTTCCTTTAATATGGAACTTAGGCACCATCTTAGATGTGAAACCTTTTTGGGTTTCCCCTTCAACTGCTAGTGCCTTTCCCCTCCCAAATATCATGTATTTAAGTACTTTATATGTAATTGTACTTACTCACCTTATACTTATTCTATGTACATTTATATTTGTACCTCTTGCCTTCTCCATTAAATGTAATCCTCTTATGAGTAGAGATTGTTTCTTTTTTTGTAATTCTGTTTTCAGCTATTTAACACAGAACTTTGCATATAATAGGTACTTAATAAATGCTTGTTGGTTAATATTTAAGTCACAGATATCTAATTCTGGATTAGAATTCATATTCTATAAAGATAAAGGCCAAAAAGTTAAGGTAACATAGACCTTTTCCCTGAATCCCCAAATAACTGGGTGGATGGGGGTAGGAGGTGGTTACACTTTTATCTTATAGACCAAATGAACATAATGGGTAGTGTAGCAATAATAGGAAACCCATTATTCTGGAGGTTTGTATAGGGTGAAAACATAGGTTCAAAAAAAGATAAAGAGAGTTATTTATGATAGCTATTTTGATTGCCTGAGGTCCTTATCGTGCATTAAGGAGTTATAATAGTTATGTTTCTTCTGTGGCACCCATAGTAACTTCTTGTCATTAGGTGGTGTTTGAAGTAGCTAGACAAGCAGTAACTAGCAGTCGTTCATCATATACTTGAGTTTATTTTGGGCTTTCCAGGATGGCCTGGTGCAAATCAGGAAAGCTATAGGGCAAGACAGATTTGGAGCATCACAGAGACAGCATGTGTGTTATGATAGAAATCATTATTTCTGTTTTTGAAATTAATTTTCATTTTATTATGTGATTTCAGTCATTTATATATGTTTATTTTTACTTTTATTTTTGTGAAATTACTAAGTAATTTTGTTTCAATTACTAAATAATTTCTTAATTGTAATTGGTCATTTTAATACTTTGTATTATGTTTCCTTGTGTTATTTGCCTTGTTTTCCTTGACTAGGATGATAAGTTCCACAAATGTAGGGACTGTGTTTTATTGTTTTTAAGCCTCATAATGCTTTATCTGTCTAGTAAATGTTAGGTGAATTAATTTCATTTTAAGCTGAAGTGGATTTTTTTTGTTTGTTTTTAAAAGCTTTCTGACCCATCTGATTTGCCAAGGAATGCCTTTAGAATTTTTACTGTTCTTGTGGAATTTTTGTGTATCGAACATATTGATTATGCCTTGGAAACAGGACTTGCTGGTAAGCATAATATCTTAATTTATGCATAGTAGGAGATAAAAGTATTAAAAGTACTAGACATTTTTATATATAGAATCTGTATTTTTAGACTTAGATGATGCAATGTGCTAAAATCTATTTTTAAGAAGTAAAATCATCAAAATTTCATAATTTTAAAAATCATTAGTATAAGTTAAATCTGAAACGTCTTGTTATAAAATGATTATCTTAATTTTATATTGTTTTCTGTGTTATCTTAAAAAGATGATTTACTACTCTTTCTACTTAAAATAGTAGATATTATTGACCAGAAACATTTGTAATGGTGCAAGATATTAATTTCTCTTAATAGCTGATTTTAATATACATTCACTTACATTTTAGGAATTCCTTCTTCAGATTCTAAAAATGCAAATCTCTACTTTTTGGATGTTGTGCAACAGGCCAACACTATTTTTCACCTTTTTGACAAACAATTTAATGATCACCTTATGCCACTGATAAGGTCAGTCAAATCTTTTAATTAATATTAGTGATTGTCTGCTCCAATGGGTTGAATTATTTCTACACAGATAAGGTGTCCAGCTCTCTATCTTGATTGTATGAGCGCAGATCTACATGCTCAGCTATAGCTGCACAGCTAAGCTACTCTCCCATATTGTCAGATTCTGTCATCAGCTTCCTCAAGGATGTTTTTAATGGAGTGACCTGAAGAAATTTCAGATTCAGTATATCTAAAACCAAATTCATTTTCTCAGAAAACTGCCTCTCTTCCTAATGTTTTTATTTCCGTCAAGAGTACCACATTCATAATCCCAATCTCTTACCTTATAAAACAAAAGTCATAGTGAAGTTTTAAACTACTAAGCCTTGAAATTTTACTAAGACTTTTAGGAGACCTTCTATGTCCTATAGTTAACCATTTCAACTACGTACTCTCCTCTGCTCTTGAATTACTCCCTTTTCCTATTGTTATTCTTCATTTGCCAAAACCAAGCCTTGGATTACTCCTATTATCTTCAGCCAAATTGAGCTGGACAAAGTAACAAAACCCTTTTGACTGGGTTTATAATTTATGTTAACTCTCTTCTGACTGCAGAGGAATCCTTTTATTCCTCCTTGATTGATTCCTTATCACTCTTCCTAGGAGCTCCTTCAAATCTCTTCTCACCAAGTCTTCCACACTTCCCTTTTTTTCATCTTCTTACCTGAGGATCCTCACTATTTTATTGAGAACATCTAGACCATTTGCTCTGAGTTCCCTTTTCTCTCCTTCTCTTCATCTCAAAAAAAATTTTTGTGCCCTCTTCTTTGCTCATCCTGCAGACTGATGATGTGACCTTTCTCTTTGTCAAGAAGAGTCGCTTTGTATGTTCCTTTGATAACATCTCCTCTGATATATTGCCCCTCAAACATCTCTTCTGTCTAATCTTCAGCCTCTCTCATTGGTTCCTTCTGTACTGTTTTCAGACATGCCTAAGTCTCCCCTTCCTTAAAAAAGCTTCATTAGATCCTACCTTTCTCTCAGGTTGCCATCCTAAATCTCTTTTTTCCATTTCCCTTCTCTCTTTGAACTGACTTTCCTCCTCCCACATACCTGGAAGGCACTACCTACTCACCTCTACCTTAGAGGCAGCTAACTACCTTCTGTGTAAAGCATTTTCTGATTCCCCTCAACTACTCATGTCCTTGTATTTATTTAATCTCTATATGCTTTAGATACTTAAATGCTTCCTGCATCTCCTGTTTGACTCATAAGCTCCCTGAGAGTAGTTTTTTCTTCCATTTTTTTGTATTTCTGTGCAGTTTCTGGTACATAGCAGGCAATTAATGAATGTTCTTGATTGATCTTCAACTCTTCTCAGATAATGGTCTGTCTCTCATCTTCATGCTTTTACACAGGCTGCCTTGTCCCCCAGCTTTCCCCATGCCTGGAATGACCTCATTCCTTACCTGTGCCCTTTAACTTTCATCAAGGCCCTCCCTGATTCCCCATCAGCTAGTGTCTTTCTCCTCCTGCTCAGTTTGTATCTACTTATATACTTGTTAATTTTCCTCTATAGAGTGTAAACTCCTTGAGTGTAGGGATTTTACATTCTTGATTGTGTATCCTTAGTGCTTGGCACATGGCAGCCACTTGATAAGTGCTTATTCATCGGTATTTCTTGAGATATTTTAGCTGAAGGGCTTTGTACTTTGGAAGAGAGAGTATTATTCTTGAGTTTGAGTCCTAACTCTGCTACTTAGTATTTGTGATTATGAACAAGTTATTTATAACCCTTCTCAACTATAAAATTGGGATGATTCTACCTGCTATATGCCACCAGGCACCAGGATATTATAAGGATGAAATAAGTTCCCTTTCTTCCCCTGCCTCTTTTTTTTCCTCTTCTCACCTCTTTCCTCTCTATCTCTCTTCCTCACATACAATCCATAGTTAATTCCTGTCCGTTAACTCTTGGATCCATCTTTTCTTTACTGTTACCATTGCCACAATTCTAATTTATTCTATCAATCCCTGTTAACTGAATTATTGTACCAGTGACCTAACTGCTATCCGCATCTCCAGTCTTTGCCATCTAATACCATCCTCCCTCCCTTAATCAGTTTAATCTTTCCAGTGCAAAACTCTGCTTATATTATTCTACTGGTCAAAATATCTAATGTTTATGCATAATTTAATAAAAAAGAATCCATATTAGCATTCAGAACTCTATATAATCCGTTTTCAAGCTACCTTAACAGCCATCTTTCATGGTGTTCTGCCTCTTATACTCTAGATAAAAACTATACTTCTTTCTTTCATACCATTCATTATACTTGGAATTCCTCACCTTCCATGGAGGAGGGATTGGGAAGGGAGGTAGAAAAAAAAAACTGCTTGTTCATAAATCATAGTCCGTTAGATTGAAAAGAACCTGGCAGTTCATGGGAGTTGATCCAACCCAGCTTCTAGATTTATTAAAATCTTCATCATCCTTTAATTCCTAGCCCGGACGCTACATTTTTATGATGCTTTCCTTGATAGCTCCACCAATAAATGAACTAGCTCGTCTCTGTATTATCAGAATACATGATTTATCTAATGAATAGATTTTAAGTGCTATATTTATGACACATTTTTAATGGTTCAGATCATTCTAGAGTTGCAGAAGATCCAGCATCCCCATGTGTCTCTGTTGAAGGAACGAGGGGGGTTTGGGCTAGGGGAATGGGGGAGTGGGGGTAGGAGGGAAGGTGATGCAGGCAGTAGTAGTAATTTTGCTTTGGTGCTAAAAAGGAAATTGATTTTTCAATTTTGTTTTATCAGAGCATCATATGTTCGTATAGCTATCAATATCAATGTCTTGTGAGAAATAGTATACTATAAGTTATACTATTAGTTAACCTCTCAAAGACTATATACCACTGGTGGTTTCAGGAACGCATTCCGAGAAATCACTTCTAATATTTACTGCTAAAGAGAGCCTTTCTTCCTGTGATAAGACTTGTTTAAACATTGGGTCAAATAACCACACCCTCCCCACCCCACACATACACACATAGTCCTTTAAAATTTTGATGAGATGTGATGTGCATGTCAGTAACTTAGAAGGCAGGTATAACTGCCAAGTCTTTTTGTTTTCCTTTCCCAAACTGAATCCAGTTTCTGATGCCATAAGCTAGCAAGATTATACTGTCAACCTGTAAGTCTCACTTAACTTGGTGATTTCCTTTGATTTTTGAATAATAATAGCACTATTTTTTGTTTCAAGAATTAATTCTCTTAGGAGCGAATCCACATCGTTCTGGCAATTTAAAAATTACTTTGATAATGAATCTGCAATCTTATTTAGATAGGTCAGTGTAGGTTTTTATTCTCTTCAGTAATAGAGATCAGCCTTTCCATTCCATGAGACTCTTGTGGCCTCCCGAAAATCTATTCCATGGAGTCCAGTCAGTGTCCTAGAAGCTTTTCTCTAGCCTTCTTGACATTGTGTAGATACCACTGCAGCATTGCAAGCTGGCCAAAGGACACCATATGTGATATTTATTATGTTACTAGCCCTTTGATTTTCCCTGTCATTTCTCTGGTGATGTTATGTTGTTTCTCTTACCTGGTTCCTTGTTTGGATTGTTTCATCTTACTTATGCCCAGCATGCACCAATCTGCTGCCCTTTGAATGATTGTGCTTTTAATTTTGAAGGTCATTTGAGTGATATATTCATATTCATTTCATTTCATATTCATTTACTATTATTGAGTTATGTAAGAGCCTTGCACCTAGCCATAGTCTTTCTGTAAATGCTGTAATTTGGTAAATGGGAAAGAATATGCATTACATTTACTGACTGTGTTTGGGTGCTTCTTGGGGGCAAGACTAGATTATTTTTAAAAAGCAAGATTTTAGATTTTTCAAATAAATAGTAACATTGAATTTTTTCCCTTAAATATTTAACAGCTCTTCTCCTAAATTATCTGAATGCCTTCAGAAGAAAAAAGATATAATTGAACAAATGGAGATGAAACTGGATACTGGTATTGATAGGCAAGTTATATTGACAATTTTTTTTACTCTTGAACTGTTTGTTATTTGCATAACATGTCAGTATTTTTAATTTCGGAAAATTGTTGAAAGTTCATTTGTAACATAGTTGTAGATGAAAGCTCTTTATCTTTTATTTCCTAGTAAAGGCTACTTCTAAGGTATACCTCTAAAAATATCCTCTTCTCTCCTTCAAAAAAAAGAAACTCCTCTACAACATTTTTTAAAAGGTGATTTAATTTGCAATTTAAATTTCCAGGATTTTTTATGTGTTTTGAACAAACAGTAAAATGAATTCCTTAAAAGCATCCTGTGTATTTGGTGATTGCGAGGGAAGAGAGAGGAGAGAACAAAAATAAATACCAAACTAAATTTCAGACGTGTGGTCTGTTTTATACTGCGTAACATCTGGCATCAAAGAAAAGAAGTAAGAAAATATGCTTAGGACAAATAGAACACATTAGTTTGACGGAATTTTGGCTTAGAAGAACCTTTAAAAATATCTAGTTTAGTCTACTGCTTTTAAATTGAACCATAACAAATCTAAGAGAAGCTATGACATTGTAAACTTTCCAGTTTTGAGTTATCTTTCCTGACAGGTTTATTCTGTGGTCTAAACTAAAGCCTTCATGTAACAAGCAACTGCAGTCCTTTCCTCTTTTAAGAAGAGGTCAGACCATAGTTACCTTTTATATAATAATTTTTCCTGCATATGTAAAAAATTTTATTATGTCACTTCCCAACCATTTTCTCTGTAAGTAATTCTACTTCTTTACAGCCTTTCTGTATAGGTATTATTCTCCAACATGTGAATTGTTTTAGTTTCTCATATGCTGTTTTATGTTTACATGCTTTTAAATTTCCGTCTTGTACCATTTACATTTAAAAACTAAGATGCCTAAGCTACTAAGTGGATCTGCTCCAAATGGTGGTCAGGGTGATGATATGCAAAATCAGTGTCTTTAGGCGGCATCCCTACTAAAATGTGACTCATGATCAAGCATAACATTTTGCTTATTTTAGACATCGTATTTTATTAGTGCAGGCTGTGTCACTCTGTTGATTGATTTTGATATGAACACCTGAAATTTTTTTTATGCAGAATGCTACTGGTCAGCCAGATTTTCTCTTGTGACTTATCTTTCTTTATGTCTCCTAAGTAAATATCCTCTTCTCTTCAAAAGATAATTTACAGTGTGATGATGCCTCGTTCTAATTTATGTTATTCATTCCTAAGACTCTTTACATTGGGAGAAGTTGTCTTTTTAATCATTTTAACTGTCTGTACATCTATATTCATTATCAGTACTTTCTGTCTGCCCCCTCCCCTTTGAATATTTGGCTATATACACCCACAGAAATTTAAAGTTTAAAGTCTAGTCATCTAGTCTGACTTCATTTACAGACAAAGAAACTGAGGTCCAGATAGGTTACATGACTTAACCAAGGTCACTTGTTAGTTGCAGAGCCAGATTTAGATCCTGGTTTTATATGCCCTTTCCACTGATTTGTACTGCTTCACAAAGCATTCTTTTTTTCTTACCAAACACTTTTATTTCATGTTTTATTGTTACAGTGAATCCTCATTAATTGAATTTGGTTTTATCACTTCACTAAGAGGTGAGAAATAAATCACAGGAAATCAAAGAGAGATTTAATTATTGTACAGCTACTAAACTGCACTTACTAAGACAGAAAAGTAGATATTTTAGTATGATTTTTATCAGCAAAAATTGAAATAAAAAGATTTACTTTTCATGAATAGGGTATGTGAACATGGGCAGGGAAGTTCTAACTTTGGAAGAGTGAGAATGAATTGTTCCCTATTTAGAAGTGTTTTAATCCTTTCTGCCTAATTCTTTCCACTTTTATAGTGATGGTTTTAAACTGAATCATATGACAGTTGTCTTAAAATATTGTGCAAATGATGACTTTTTCTCACTTCTAAAGCAAGCAAATAATAAAGCAGAGATAATTTAACATTGTGGAATTATCTAATTCAAATTCAAATAGTTTTAATGTTGTAAGGAACTTTAATAATTAAAACCTCCAAACATATTGTTTTTTCAACTTTAAAGGACATTGAATTGTATGGTTGGACAGATGAAGCATATCTTGACTGCAGAACAAAAGAAGACAGACTTTAAGCCAGAAGATGAAAATAATGTTCTCATTCAATATACTAATGTGAGTGATGTTAACTGGAGCTTTGTTAATGATTATAGGTGCTTTGAAATACTTTTGACAAATACTCTAATACTTTTGAAAGATAACATACATTTTAAAAATATTGTTATGCTGTAAAATTTTCATCAGTTCTTTGAAATTAGAGCCTATTTTTTTTTACTTGAGCTGATAAACATTTCCATGTTATAATTGTACAAAATTTTTTCAGGCATGTGTTAAAGTCTGTGGTTATGTCAGGAAACAAGTGGAAAAGATAAGAAATTCCATGGATGGGAAGAATGTGGACACAGTTTTGATGGAATTTGGAGTACGTTTTCATCGACTTATTTATGAACATCTTCAACAATATTCCTATAGTTGTATGGGTGGCATGTTAGCAATTTGTGATGTGGCTGAATACAGGAAATGTGCCAAAGACTTCAAGGTAAGTATAGCTACTAAACCTTGTAACTGGTTCCCAAAATGTTTCAACACATTTTTTTAGCTTGTGGTATTTTCTCTGATCATTATAATGCATGTTTGTTAATGAGATGAATTTCATTACATTGAGTTTCATGGCCTTAAAGAAGCAGACTTAGTCTTTTGACTCATATTTTCTGAATGTTTTGTTTAGATACTTAATTTAATTTAGACTTAGCCTTTTTTCAGGTCCATATGTCCATGCTGATATGCCCAGCTGGCATGTAATATGTATTATGGATCAGAAAAATTCCATAATTTAATTATGTTTTTTTCCTTATTTCTTCACTATCTTTTAATTTATTTTCAGTACATTTTAAAATCGTTTTCTTATGAAGTTTTCAACTAAATTTTTTTACATTCATGTTTCCCTTTAGTTAGAGACAGGGCACGTTTGATCACAATTATCCTAGTCAATAAAAATGTTTATGTGAATGATTATAGTTGATATTAGTTATGAGTCTTCTCAAAGAATTAAAATTTATTTAGAAATCTTTGTGTTTTGAAGTTTGAGTTGCTTTTAAATATTCTCATTTGCCATAAACAAAACCCTTATATGTAACTTTCTTATGAGGGGTAAATAATTGAGAATTGTGTTTCAGTCTTCCCATCAAATTAATATTGTATTTAATAATTTTTTCTTCTTTCTCAATTCAGATTCCACTGGTATTACAGCTTTTTGATACCCTGCATGCACTTTGCAACCTTCTGGTAGTAGCCCCAGATAATTTAAAGCAGGTCTGTTCTGGAGAACAACTTGCTAATCTGGACAAGAACATACTTCACTCCTTTGTGCAACTCCGAGCTGACTATCGATCTGCCCGCTTGGCTCGGCACTTCAGCTGAGGTTGAGTTTGAAAGAGAAACTGATGTACTTTGCCCAAGCCTTGATTTTTAGAAAGCACAGAGTATTCCTAACTGAATAGCCACATTTTTACAGGAAAATGACTTTTCAGAACAATATGGCAGCCATATTTAAACTTGAGATTTTATGGGGGAAATGGAGACTGATAGTCACATTTTGCAATTTTTCTCTAATGATTTCAGCCAAACCTTGTATTGTGAATTTCTTGTCACTGTTTTCACCATACAGGTTATTTATGTGGGAAGGCAAACAAGACATTACCAGAGTTTGTCTTTGTTCTTTATCTGATTCCATTTAGTGACTTTAAATGATGCTTAGCACAGGTTTAAAGCTGACGCCAAAATACATTTGCTCATCAGTTTTAATGATTTCTTCGCTACAACTAATCATTAATTAGATTCTTTTAGGTATTCATAAGTAATTTTCCATCATCTAACATAGTATCCTACTTTGCATAATTTCTACAGTTTTCATGAGACATAACAACACTAATCTATAAACAATGTAATTAAATTGGTGAAGCTCTTTTATATAGATATTAGGGGACTTCAGCAGTATGTTTGCTTTTGGCTTAACTCAAGAGGGTTTACAATGTCTTATTTGGTACATAAATGTTTAACATGTCCTGTCAAGAAATATGTATATATATTTATATATATGTATACATACATGTATGTATACATATATATATGACCACCCCATTTTGGATTTTGTTACTCTAAGGTATAAGGTGGGGGGTATCTTTATAGAAAGGACTACTTTTTTATTTTAGAATTATAAGGGAAATAAAAGGATGAGATATAATTTAAACACATGAAAATGTTCATTTTTAGAAGTAGTGCTGTTTTAAAGATTTCTGTCTTGAAAAAAATGAATGAATATTCAGAAAGTCTATCCTCCATTTGAAGTTAAATTGAAAGTTCATATACAGCCAGCCAACTAATCTTTTAGACAAATTCCTTACCAAGACTGGTGGCCCAGACCCCACAACTTCTGCCTCTCTCCTTTCTTTAGGTATTTCTGAAACGGATTCCTGTTGTAGACAAATGATTGAGCCAACTTAATGTAGTGATAGTAGATTAAAATGCTTAGGATAGCTTTGCCACCAAGTGGAAATGTAGAATGTAACTGAGCAATTGCTCTGCTTAATTGAGCAGTAAGAAAACATTCTATATTGGCCTGTTTCTTTTACTAATCTCTGTATTCTGTTCCTAATCTTTAAGGAATAGAACATCTTCAATATTTAGCTTATGCTAATATCCTTTAAACAACCACGGGCTTCTCCTTTCTATTTTTAGAAATAGGTTATCTTCTGAAAAATCTGTTATTTCTGAACATTCAGTTTCCTTACCCAAATGATTGAAATTTCTAAACCCTGGGGATAGATATAATGCAAGTCACTATTGACTAGATTGTCTTCATTTTGTTCTTAGCACAGTATTATCAAGGTAAGCAAGGGAAATATAAAGTGCCGGATTTTATGAAATCATTCTTGGAAACTGGCAGGTATATACAGCTGTATAGTTCTGTTTTTTAGCAAAGACAGAGCAGCAGCAAGTTTTGGATACTAGAAAAAAACCACAAAAATGTACTATTGCCATTTTAGAAAGCTTTGATATGAATTCAAATAATGCCTCTGTTACTTAAAGCCAACAATTTTAAAGCATTGGCTTTCACGGCCACTTAAAAATCTTTGTATACTGTGTCAATTTGTAAACACTTCAATTATTAAATAAAACATTAGATGTCATTTTAAGACTTCAAATCATAGATGTGCTTCAAAATTATTTTGTATGTTTGAGTTCATTTTAAAGATGTAAAATGTATACTCATTTAAGTATTTTGTTAGCTATATTTTCCATGTTTTGAGTTCTGTGCAATATTTTCATTATTTCCATTATAAAGATAGTGACAGAAAACCTGCAGTACTCAAAATTTAGACATGTAAACATCCTTGCTCAATAAACAAATTCCCTGAACTTGTTTTTTCATTTCATTTTTCCACTCTTTTAAAATCTTTTCATATTCCATTTGATAAATTACTTGTATTAATGAAAATTTTAAAGTACTTTTTTCTTTAGATTTTATAGCTTAAATTTTTCTCCAACATTAACTTTATCTAAAAGTCAGGTTCCAGACATATTCCAGTCTTTGGGAATTCAAATTTCAAATATTGTCTTTAAAGAAGAAAACTAAATTTATCTATATCACACAAATAACGTATCTTCATTAACTAACTAAAACTGAAGATAATTTTTGTCATCTTAACCATCACATCCAAATGATGGTTGGGAAAGAATCTATACATTTAAAAATAGTAATTCATTTATTTGCATAGTGAAATTTTAAGCTAAAAATACCCATTTGAATGTTGAGGACTGTGTATTTTAGTAATGTATGGCTGTATGCATTACATATTCTTAATTGCATTAAGTGAATGAGTAAATTATGAAAAGCTTTAAAATGAAATCGAAGTCACATTTTCTGAAATGTTGCTGCTTCAAGTGAAGCAGTATGAAATCTGAAGAACAGGATAAGTTTTAAAAGAAAGTCTCTGGATTGTGTAATGAAGATTTAACCGCACTGAATGTTTGTTACATAAAAAAGAATCATAGAATAATAGAGTTGGAAGAGATCTCAAAAGATTATGGAACTTTCAGACACTGCTTTCAGACAGGTGGTTGGACCATTTACAACATGTGGTGGATCTCTCCTTAAAGATCTCCTGAGACAGAGACACCAGGACTTTGTTTCATGCTGTAGTGGAATACTTTTAGCTCATGCTGCCTTTTCTAACTGGTAAATTATAAATAGTAGAAACGAAGAGAACTGCTGGAAACTTAACAGTTATTTTCAACCAGTCTCATTGTCTTTTCACTATCTGTCTTTCCACGAAATTGCTCTTCCACTTAATATACAGATATTTTAATTAGTCAGAAGTCTGAAAGTAGAACTATCCCCCTCATTTCTGTACCTATGCAATTGAAAGTACATTGGCATCTGTAATGCCTAAAGTGGAATTTAGGAGAATGTGAGTCTTAGTCCAGTCATGAGACTCTCAACATACAATGTTACACCTTTAAGGCAGTGTTGATCTGAACCAAAGGAGTTATAGCATGATTCCAGTATAGAATCCTTTGACTTCTGAGAATTTGTATTTGGGACCCCTTTCTTTCATTTTTGGTTGCCTATTGTTTATATTAGTTACTTACCACGTACTTTGAGAAAATGTGTCTCCCAAATGCTTCTGATCTCTATTTCCAGAATGCAATACAAAAATGTGTTTGGTGTACAAAAACTTCCCCAGTTTTTATTTTAACATAAGTAGCTCTTTTCAGTATGTGCACCTCCTCACTCTACCTGAGAAGGGCTGATCTAATATGTACTTTGGAAGGATAGACCTTATTTAAGTAAGTATAACGAAACCTGAAACTTTAAGCGACAAGTACAAGTTGGTACTGACAGAAAGCATGTACAATCCAGTTACAGCCTTTATTTTGAAGTTTCATGACAAAACTAGCTATTTAGCGATGAATTTTCTTTTTTAGTATTTACTATTTTTTAGAAGGTTTTTTAGTACTTTTAGTATTTACTGTTGCCCTTCCTTAATTTCCCCTCTTTCACATGGGTTGTAAATTTGATGATTAAGTTCTGTATAGAATCCTATGACATTTTTCCCTTCATTCCCTAGTATAAACGATCACAAATTGTACTTATGACCCATTCCACTATAACTTTTCATGCTAGGTCATAAATTTGAACAGTGATTTCAGAGGTCCATTTTCTCTCTGAAGCTTGTATCTCTTACACCGTCTCTGAAAAGTAGTTATCCAGCATGCACTTGAAGACTTCCAGTAATGGTGAACTCACTATCAATCAAGGCAGCCCATCCCACTTTTGAAGAGAAAAGAGAGTTTGCTAGTTTCTCCTTATATTAAGCTGAAATCTACCCCCCTCTTGGCTTTCACTTATTGGTCTCAGTTTTCTCTTTGACCAATGTATTAACGTGTGCAGTCCTCATTCTACAAGGTTGGCTTTCAGATGTTTAAAGCTAATAACCATGCACTTCGCCTTCTGACTCTTCCCAGGTTAAATATCAGTTCTTTCACCCAGTCCTGGTAAGACCTGATTCAACGTTCCCTTATGTTGTGGGACCACCTGTGGACACATTCCACATCTTTCCTCTTTTCCCATTGATCTTAGATTTATTTTAAACACATTTCTGTTGCTATCTTTTTTAAAAATTATCTTCATTTCCTGGCATATCTCTGTCCTCATAGAATACCATCCCTTGTAACACAGAAATAAGGGAAAAGGGGAATGGGTGGGGAAAGACAGTTTAGCAAAACTAAACTACACCTATGCTCCTTCCTCAAGTGTGATATCCAGACCCAAACTTAGCACAGTAGTGCTCTGACCAGAGCAGAGTACAATAGGGTTCCCCCTTGTCCTTGGGGGCAGCTAGGTGACACAGTGGATAGAGTGCTGGACCAGGAATCAGGAAGATTTGAGTTCAACTCTAGCTTCAGATACTTACTAGCTGTGTGACCCTGGGCAAGTCACTTAACCCTGTTTGCCCCAGTTCCTCATCAGTAAAATGAGCTGGAGAAGGAAATGACCAACCACTGTAGGATCTCTGCCAAGAAAAACCCAAATGAGATCATGGAAAGAGACATGACTGAAACAACAACAAAAACCGTGGTACTCTTGTCAACTTCTTTGGCTGCTATGTTGTGCTGTTGGCTCAGTTGCAATCCAGTAAAAACTTTTAGGTCCTTTTTACATGAATTAGATCCAGCCATCCTGTACTTATACAGTTGATTTTCTCAGTTAAATTCAACAGTAATCAACAAACTTAAGTCCCTATACTTCTCCCTGTTGAATTTTATGTTATCAGACTTTGTTCATCATTACAGCATGTTGAGATTTTTTTTGGAAGGGGAGCGGGAAGGCGGCATCTTGATTTTGTTGTCCATTATTAACTACTTCCCTCCCAGCTTTGACTGAAATAACCGTGTAGAAATACTGTATACCCTTTTCTCTTGAATAATAGACGTCCACTTGGAAGATCCAAGAAAACCAGTTTCTTCTTTCATATACAGTGAAGGTTTCAATCCCTATATTTATTAGCTAAAGAAAATGTCCCCTTGCATGACATACTATATTAGCAACAGGTAGAAAGAGACAATTGTGATGAAGTAGAAATGAATTTGGAGTTGGATCTGTGTTCAGGCTCTGACTACTTATATTTTGTGAATCACTCCTTGGCTTGTAAAATGAGATTGATACTACATTTGCTACTCACCTGATATGCTGCGTAAAGAAAGCATTTTTTAGGTCATACGGCAGTATATAAATGAAAGCTACTATGTAGGAGCTAGGCCTGTAACTAAAATGTGAGACAAAAACCCGTTTTGAGAATGTGAAGATGTGTGTGAACAACAAAACTCATTTTCGGACCTTTGAAAATTGTTCTTGGTTGTATTTTGTTTCTTCCTCATTCAAAACACAAGCTGGAAGAATCAGACTTTGAGGACAGAAAATCATATTGAAAGAATTTATAAACCAGTTTCTCTGTGTGTGCATAGTATGCTATCAACAGTCATGCAAAATATTTTTTTTCTCTTCATATATTTCTTTACCATTGTTGGCTGAGGGTACAAATTAACCTTAGCTCTTTGGTTATAACTTAACTTTAATACATGATACCTTAAAATTACCTGGTAAGGATTTGTCAGTGAATTTCAAAGGTTGTGTAGTCTACTTTATCCAAAGTCAATTCAAGTATGAATATATAACAAACTCAAACTAGCAAACAACTTCAGAAGAAAAGCACTTATTCAGAAGGCATGATATGAACGAAGCAGCAATGATGCATTACAAATATATAATTATTTGCACTAATATTTGAGCAGGTGGAATGGATTAGTACTTGGTCAACATTACACTGATTATAATGTACTTTCCTATATTAATATGTACTGTGTAACGTATTAAATTGTCAATTAATTTTAGCTAAGATAGTAATATTTATATATCTATTTTATAGACAGTATCCAGTTGAGCTAGTTTTAATTCAAAAGTTTCAGAGTAAAAATAATTTTACCTTCAAAATGACCTGACAATCACTAGATAATAGAATTATCAATAATTGGCTACAGGTGGAATGGGGTGGGGGCAAAGAAGGACCTCCAGTTTTGTCCTACAATGCAGTGCTCCTTTGCCCAGGCGACTGTCACTCTCTCAATATCCTTTCCTCAGTCTGAATCCTCTCATCTTGTCCCTTTGCTGCTCGTGTCCGCCCCCCACCAACCCCAACCAACTCTGTTGTTCTAACCCTCTACCTCTAACCCCCTTGACCATCCTATTGACACAAGTCCCAGCTTTCAAGCACTTGGCAAGCTAACCTGATTAATACTATGGCCAAGCTGTTACTAACTGGTGAGAGCTTAGAGTCTAACCTTCCCAGGGCTATTTGCATTTTAATTGGGAACTCTTCAAAACCAACTCACTTTAACTCAAAGAAATGAATCTCTAATGATGGAATTAAAGGCCTCATGACAGGCCAGTTGGGAAAAGTTTGGAGACTTGAGTGGGAGAAAGATTGCCCAATAAATTCACTTTGGGTGGGCAGTTGGCAGAAGTATCTATGGATATACGGTCCATCATTTGTTGAGAATAGTCTCTCTTCTGTTGCAGTAAGTCACTTAAGACCATCAGAAGCATTTGATTAATGTCTGACCTGAAATGACAGAAAATGTTGCCACCACTTGCACACATTATATGACATTTAGAGTTAGATAATGTGGGTTTTACATGGGATGTGAAAGACAAAGTACCTATATTAAGTGAGATATTGCAGATAGGGTAATTAACAGTTCTGAAAACTGCAGGATTGTAAATTCTGATGCATATCCACTTTGGGCCACCAGGGGGAGAATTTATTTGTATTTGGCAAACACCAAATGTCTACTAGGTTTTCATGCTAATATTTCAAGTTTTAATTTGTAGCCTTTTTGAAGCCTCTTTTAAATTACAAACCCCATGAAGCTCAACATCTTTACAGACAGACACATCATGAACCTAAGAGAAAATTTAAGTACATATTTGCTTTTATACTAAGAAAAATCATCATAAATAATATTTTAGGCTCATTGTGTGTCACCTCCTCTTGTTTTGGTGTCTTGGTTTTCCTTCAGAAATTCATTTCCTTGTCCTTTTTGGGGGGGAGGGGAGAAAATCAAGCAATAACCAGAATATTCAACACAAACTACGGCAGTTTTTGGACATCTACCCATGCATATATACAACCTACATACCAAGAACAGTAGCTGGATAGTATTCTTAACTCCAGTGAATTCAATGGTTTGGAGCAGATTTTTCTAAACAAATATCACAGTAAAAAATGAGCATAGTTTTAAAGAACTTTTTTTCTTGAGGACACTATTAAAATTTATATGTGTTTAAAGATGAAGGCTGACATTGTGGGAAAAGTGTTGAAATAGAAGACTCAGAAAACCTAGATCCAAATGATGCCTCTAGTGCTAGTTGTGAAACTTATAGTTGAGTCCCAATGCCTGTTTTCTCTTTTGGAAGGGAGGGGCAATAATTCCAGTAGAACTTTCCCCCCAATATTGTTATGAGGATCTGATGAGAAATTAGCAAAAATGCCTCATATGCATCAAAATACCATATAAATGTCATGATTCTTTACCCATCTACTGTTACTCATATGCTATCATCCCTAGAAATGCATTTAAAAAATTTATGATGCAACTTAGTGGATAGCATTGGACATAGAATCAAGAAAACCTGAGTTCAGAAACTAACTGTGTGACATTTCACTTGTCTGAGCTCAATTTCACTATCTAGCTAATGACTGTATCTGCAACATCTGTAGTATTTGTCTCAATTCTGAGGATCAAAGGAGATAATGTATGTAAATTGATTTTTGAAGACTTTAATGCACACATATGTGCCAGTTACTTTAATATTCATCAATGTAAAATTTATATTCTGTTGACTTTTAGTGTATTAGAGCACAATGTCTTTTTGTCATTTCGCTATTTGGCTCAGCCTCCTGCGTCTTCACCATTTCTGAGTCATTTTCCTCATCTGTAAATGAAGAGGTTGACACGACTATCTTGGAAGTCCCTCCCAGCTCCAACATTCTAGGATTCCTTGATGTGGAACATCAGCAGGCACCTAAGGGGAAAACACACTGACTATATTAACAGCTCATACTATACCCAAAGTATAGATGAGCACAAGAAAAGTGACATCTGAGGCTCCTAGTCACCCGAGAACTAATGCCCAGCATCATGTTAGATACAATTATGCTCTGATTATGTTGAGATGCCATTGGAGTAAGAAAAGTGAGTGATTGGCAGCAGGGAAAAATGCCTCTTCCAAAAACTGTTTCAGAGAAGTTGAAAATGACTCTCTGTCCTCTGCTTTTCTTAGGATATTTTGTACCCAGTTAGAATAGACCCTCCCCTCCAAAAAAGTGTTATGTGTGTGCATCCAAGAAATCTCTACCAACCAGTACATGAAGAATGCTACCAATAATTGCCAGGAGCAGTGACGTGGCATATATACCTTTGTTTTCCATGCCTTCAGTTCATCTATAATCAATGCCAATTTATAGAAGGCTTCTTGTATGCTAGAGTGGAGAGAGCACAAACTGCCCCACCTCTTCATCTTCAACATTGTGACAAAACTGTGAGTTGTTCTGAGTGTGCATTCGCACCACCTAGGCAAAATTACTTTCTCCTCTACTCTTAAAGGATAGTCTTTATGAGCTTCTGTGGTTGAAAAAAAATCATCTGATGATCCTTCTAGTGACAAGCTTCTTTGACTTTGGGCTAGTCTTCAAATGGTAGATGTCTGTTAGAGGACCTGAACCACTGGCTTTGTCTTTGAGAACCCGTGATCACTTTATGAGATAAAGCATTGGACCCATAAAAGGAAGTTATCACCACCAGTGTCCACAGTTAAATAGTTTAACATCGGAAATGGATATGATTCTATTGTGGAAATAACGTCAATCAATAATTAATAAGCATTTATTAAGTGCCTATGATATGGTAGGAACTGTGCTACATAGACAGCTAGGGGGTCCAGTGGATAAAATGCTGGTCCTGAAGTCTAGAAGACTCATCTTCCTGAGTCCAAATCTGGCCTCAGGCACTTACTAGCTGGGCGACCCTGGAAAAGTCACTTAACCTTGTTTGCCTATTTCCTCATCTGTAAAGTAAACTGGAAAAGGAAACAAGTCTTCATCACAAAAACCCCAAATGAGTTCATGAAGGGTCAGACACATCTGACAACAACTGAGCAATAAATGTACCAGGCACTGTGCTAAGCCATGTTACCCTCCGCTTTGCCACTGTACCCTAAAAACCCCAGGGCCTTTCTATTTGATTTGTAGCTGAAAACTCTTATACGTGTTCCTTCCTCTGTCAGAATGAGTTCCTTAAGAGCAAGGACCACCTTGCTTGTAGCCCTAGCACTTGATATGGTGCTTTGTACATAATAAATTCTTAATGAATGTTTTTTCATTCATACAACAGAAATATAGCGGAAGTTCCCTCCTTAAGGGGCTTCAGTTTTTGCAGAAAAAAAGAATCTTAAA
Organism: Notamacropus eugenii; assembly: GCF_028372415.1. Classification (NCBI taxonomy): domain Eukaryota; kingdom Metazoa; phylum Chordata; class Mammalia; order Diprotodontia; family Macropodidae; genus Notamacropus; species Notamacropus eugenii. The sequence goes on along the minus strand of NC_092872.1, from coordinate 300,047,817 downwards.
ATATGCATTGCTAGGGTATTTGCAAGTTCATGTTGGATACTTATGACTGTCTTTGTGGTCCACAGTTGCTACTTTTTCTCAACACAAGGAGATAGATAGTCACTGTGTGGATTATTAACAATGAACATTAAGACAGAAAGCTAAAGATTAGGAAGTCTGTTCATGATTAACATTGTTTTTTTTTCTGTAAATTCAATTTATATCTCTTAGCACCATTGGTAGCTCGTGAAAGGTCCCTCTCTCCCCAACCTTTTTTATGAAGCACTCCTACCAGAAGCTGATTGAATCATGGAATTTTAGAGCTGCAAAGTACTTTACAGATAATTCTAGTCCAACTCTCGCATTTCACAGATAAGAAACTAAGACCCACAGGGAGTGAAAAGACTTGTTCAAAATCGCACAAAGCTGGAGCAAACCAAAATGAAAACTCCATCAACCCTTGAATAATCAACCAATTAGCAATTATTAAGCACTTCCACTGCGCTAAGTGCTAGGAATGCAAAACATCTTATGTGATTCCTCAATTTGTTCTAAGCCATCACAAGCTCTGAAGATATAGTTTGGGGATAGGAATAATATGGTTTTCTGACCAGGTGAAAGAAAATCTTCACACATGGAACTCTGAGAATCTTTGGAAGAGAAAGGAAGAAGGAAGGAAACGAAAGAAAACATTAGTACTTCATAAACCCCAATCACAAATATGGTAGTAAATTATATGGCAATTGGGCTTTTATTTCTCTGAAAATATGTCAGATTGAAGTGTTTTCCTAGTCAAATAAACTTATGAGAGCAGTCATGGCAAGAGAAAAGACAAGTGTTTACACTTCTACATATATCTGTGTAATAATATTTTTCAACAGATTTTTCTTGGCTTTTGGTGATATGAGCAAAATATCTTTACATTTTAATTGAACTATTTTTGAACTCCTTCACTGAAGCAAGGCAAGTTGTTTTCTTTAACTTGTATGCTCATAAACACGCCCAATCCTGGCTGTGCTTTGTGCTGACCATTCTAAGGTTTTCAGCTCCTTTCTACCAATATGCCCTTTCAAAATGTGTTCCCCAACAAGCCAGTTTTGCCCAAGTTGTCTCTGCTAGAAAAACTCCCCCTTGGTTGAAATGCTCAAGGATTTTCTTCACTTGACCCTATTCAGGCTTGTGATCAAGAAAATCTGACTTGGATGGCTGAGATGATGAATGCAAACTCACAACATCCTGAACTACAGTTGCAACTCAGCATCTTGTTCCTTTCTCTTAGGCAAAATGTTCTGTTCCCTGCTTTATTTCTGTAGGGGTGGCAGATGCTTCAGACACCAGGCATTGAAACTGCGTTGTGTGTCAGGTGAATTCTCTGGCTCTTTCTAAGTTTTTTTTTCAAGGTGTCAAACAAAACATGTAGTTGGAGTTCTCTGACACTTATCCTCTTTAAAGGTTTGTTCCGCTTTAAAATATATGTGTGTACGTGTGTAGGCATATGTATATATATATGTATATATATGTGTGTGTGTGTGTATGTGTATATACGTATATATACATATACCTACATACATAGTAAACAATTATAAAATGTTCAGGAAGCTATAAGATATCTTCTCTGGAAGAAAAACCAAAGAACTCCAAGTGAATTTCATTGTATCTAGTTTGGGGTAGCTTAAATGAATACTTGAAAGTTTTCAAAATATTTGAGGTATTATTATGCAAAAATTGATTCCTATGTCAAGTGTTTTAGGTAATTTAAATATATGGTTGCCATTTGTTTGAAAAAGGGTATTCTTGAGGATGAACAGTATCTTCTACATAGTAGGCTCCCATATGTTGAATGGATAAATGAATTTACATGGAATCAATTGTTGAACATATGAAATACCATGTTCTTCATTTAATTGTCTAGGGAATGTCACTTCAGTTTGGAGTTGCAGCTTAAAACTGAAGAAATGGATTTTTCTTCCACATATATATGCATGTATACACACATATGATTTTATTTTAAATTAATGTCATAATCTTCTTTCCAGCTTTTCCTTCCTTAAACTCCTGTAAAGCTACTCAGAATAAATTTGAAAACTTGAAATTCTTAATTGGATTTAAAAATGATACATAGTCATGGAAATAGACTAATATTTCAAGTTACACTTTGTTGAGAAGAGAACTTGACTGATAAATTGTCAGATAAAAAGTTTTCTTTACATGTAATTGTATGCATTCTATTATTTTATGAGCCAGTAGTCAATGAACATTTTTTAAATGCCTGCTATGTACCAGGCATGGTGCTAAGCTCTAGGGATACAAAAAAAGGCAAAAGATAGTTCCTGCTGTTCACAATCTAATCTAAGGATCCTGCCACTTTAAAATGAGAGAGTCTACAGCAATCTCTTAGTATTTCAAAAACTTGAGATTTCATTACATTGGGTTTTCTTTTTATGAAAATTACAACTCCTCCAAGCCTAATAGATTTCAAGAGTCTCTATTACAACCAGGCTTCCACCCAAATCTGATATGTTTTGCATGCTGCTACTTTGGTAGTTCCACATTGACAAAGAAATTGCTGAGCATGACCAAGGAACAAGATACGTGTTGTAACTGTAGTTCAGGGTGTTGAGAGTTTGCATTTATTATCTCAACCATACAAATAAATGGTGGAGTTGGTTCAAGAGGTTTTGAGAAAGGAAATATTGTTTCTTTGAGAAACATTATATATTGTATAAGACCCTCTTTGGGACCAACTCTAGACATATGGAGATAGAAAAAAAAAACTGCAACATGTCAAGGAAGCCTATTTCTTGATATCACCAATTTCTCTCTCTCCCTAGAGATTTTGGAAAATTTTCATTATATGAGATTGGGAGTCTTGGTTTGAATGGAGATATCTCACTTCCTGCTGGAGACCTCATTGACTCTGTTTATTTTCCGATATATTCTAATTGATATAACTCCTATATTTTTTCTTTGCTGTCTGCTTGAATAAATGAGTTTATTCACTGTGTGCTATTTATGACAGTCTTTTGTATAACTCTAGGTGGCACAATAGATAAAGTGTCAGGCCTAGAATCAAGAATACTCATCTTCCCTAGTTCAAATCTGGCCTCAGAATGATCTAGTTGTATGACTCTGGGTAAGTCCTTTAACCCTATTTGCCTCAGTTCCTTATCTGTAAAAATGAACTGGAGAAGGAAATCGCAAAGTAAATAGCAAACCATTTGGAATACAAACCTAGAAGTGGTATTACCATCAAAGAAAAGGGAAAAGGACCTGTATACACCAAAATGTTTATAGCAACTCTTTTTTTGTAGTAGAAAAGATTTGGAAATTGAAGGAATGCCTATAAATTGAGAAAGGGTTGAACAAATTGTAGTATATGATTGTGATGGAATACTCTTGTGATATAAGAAATGACGAGAAGGATTATTTCACAAAAACATGGGGACCCTTACACTAAACTCATGCAAAGTGAATTGAGCAGAACCAGGAGAACATTATACATACTAACAGCAATATTGTAAGAATAATCACATGAAAGAGTTAGTTAGTCTGATCAAGACAATGATCTAAGACAATCCCAAAACATGCATGATGAAAATATGCATCTCCAGAGAGAGAACTGATGAACTCTGAGAGCATATTGAAGCAAACTTTTAAAAAAACTTTTTTTTGGATTTTTTTTCTGTATTTTCTTTTGCAACATGGTTAAAATGAACCCTGTTTGCCTTGGTTTCCTCATCTGCAAAATAAGCTGGAGAAGGAAATGTCCAAATCCTCCAGTATCTTTGCCAAGAAAACCCCAAATGTGGTGATGAAGAGTTGGACACAAATGAAATAACTGGATAATAGCCCCCAAAAAGTATGTATTTACTTTCTAAATTTCAGAGAAGATGTTAATCTAGGTCATAAGATCATTGATTTAGCCTGAAAGCCCTTAGAAATAATTAAATCTAACACATTTAGTTTTGCATATGAGGCAACTGAAATATACGAATATTACATCAAGTGGTACTGTGCTAACCACTAAGGTTGGAAAGAAAGGCAAAAACAGTCCTTCCTTGAAGGATCTTGCAATCTAGTGGGACTTGCCCAGGGTGAGACAGTTAGTTGTCTGAGATGAGATTGACATCCATGTCTTACTGACCACAAGTCCATCCACTTTGCCACCTGAATTCTTAGAGCAAGTCACCTCATCTGAGAAATCCTCATACTATGATAGGACAGATCCTGGCTTACTCCCTATACCTTTTTCTAGTTTACCAAGTGTTTTCCTCAAAAAAATTTTTTAAGGTGATCTGTTTAAGTTCATGGTATTGAAATCTGACTGTGGCCTCTCAAGAACACATTGAGAAACAGGTCCAATAACTTAAGAATATTTAGTGTTTGAAGACAAAGCATTGAGAACTCTAATACTCTAAGAGAACAAAATCTTCCCATTTATTCCTTGAGCTTAACCCCTTTGTTTAAAGGATGACTTGATTCTTGGCACCATAAACCCTGTCCTATGATGGCATTGGAAGCTACTGAGTCATTGTATTAGCCACATGAAACAGAAAGCTACCTTTTTGGTAGAACGGGTTGTCCATCTTCACCAAAAAAAATATGAAAATATATTTTTGTATAATTTCACATGTATAGTCAGGAGGGAGAAAGAATTTAGAATGAAAACACTTCAAAAAAGAATTTTAAAAAAATTTGCATGTATTTGGCAAATATTTAATGAAATAAATAAAAATGTATTTAAAAGGAAAGAAAAGACTAAATAAGTGCTTATTTCTTGCCATAGTCTTTGGTTGACTTCTATATCCTTCAAGCACCTAGAGCACCTTAACACGAGGAGGGACTGGACCAGGGTTGTAGTATAGGGAATGTACAATATAACTTGGAAAAGGTTGCTATAATAACTTTTGTTATTCCTATATTTTTTGTAACTTGTAATCCAACCTGACTCCATTTACCGAAGAAAAAGAGTAAATTTCTTCATTAACAATACTCTAGGTTGGATAATAGTTGGAAAAAGCACATGGCAAACACATCTTTTACTATATATGTCAAGACTGTGTAGTTATTCATCATTGTATATGGTGGGATATAAATTGAGGCAGAATAGAATTTGTCCTATTGTCCTTCTAGTTCTACATTGATTACCTAAAATTTCTATCTCCTTTGCTTCTATAGACGTTGAATGTTGAATGAAGATGCAGAAAAGCATACAACCGTTCTGATTGAATCCACTACAAATTTAAGTTAAACCACTTCAATTGGGTCTCACTGCTTTAGGCAATCCTACTACATCTCCCTTATCAACTCACTATCACCCTCTCCACAATGACTCTTTCAAAACTTTTCACTCTTCCTCAAACCTTCCATGGTTCTCTACCCCTCACTTCTGAGCTGAGAACCTTCTCATATTTTACAGAAGAAACTGAAGCTGTTTGCTGTGAGCCCCCTCTTCTCTCCTTTTTCTCCTCATTCATATGCCTTCTACCACTTTCTTCTTCATTCATCTCACATGATGAGGAAGCCTTACTTCTTACCAAGGCTAACCTCTCTACTTGCTCAGTCAATTCCACTTCCTCCTGTCTTCTCTAACAAATTTCTCCCTCTGTCACCTCTACTCTTGCTTATTTTCAATCTCACTCTGTGTGTTGGTTGCTTTCCTACTACCTACAAACATGCCCATGTTTCTCCCATCCTCAGAAAACTTCACTAGATTCTTCCATTCCCACTATAATCCTATAAATCTTCTGCCCATTGTGGCAAAATTCCTTGAAGAGGTCACCTATAATAGGTTCCCCCACTTGGTCTCCTTTTACGCTCTACTGAACCCATTACAATCTGACTTCCAACCTCATCATTCCACTAAAACTGCTCTCTCAAAAGTTACTGATGGTCTCTTAGTTGCCAAATCCAATGGTCTTTTCTTAATCCTCATTTTTTTCAATCTCTCTGTACCTGTAATATTGTTGATCACTCTCTCCTCCTCAATGCTCTCTCCTCTCTAGATTTTCAGGGCACTACTCTCCTAATTCTCCTATTTCTCTAACCACTTCTTCTCAGTCTACTTTGCTGAATCCTTATCCTTATCAAGTCCTCTGACTATAGGTGTCCCATGAGGTTCTGTCCTGGGCCCTCTTCTCTTCTATCTCATCAGCTCCTATGAATCTCTATACTGCTGGTTCTCACATTTATCTTTCCTACCCAAATTTCTCTGCTTACTTCCAATCTTGCATCACCATCCGCCTTCCAGACACCTTGAGCTGGATGTCCAGTAGACTTCTTCAACTCAGCATGCCCCAAACCAAATTCATTATCTTTTCCCCTAAACCCTCTTTCCCCTTCTACTTTCTCTATTACTGTACTGTACTCCCATACTTCATGTTCACAACCTTTGTGTCATTTTCAATTCCTCACTACCTCTGACCCCTCATATCCAATCTGTTGTCAATTATATCTTTGCAACGTCTCTCCAGTATGCTCCTTTCTCTCCTCTGACACCACCACTACTCTGGGGCAGGTCCTCATCACCTTGTCCCTGGATATTACTACAATAACCTCCTGGTGAGTCTGCCTTTTTCAAGTCTTTCCCCACTCCAATCTATTTTTCATTTAGCCACCAAAATGATTTTCCTAGAGCACAGGTCCAATCATGTCACTCTCCTGCTCAGTAAACTTGAGTGCTTTCCTGTTGCCTCCAGGATCAAATACAAAAAATCCTGTGTTTGACATTCAAAGTCCCTCATATCTTAGTTCCCTCCTATTTTTCTAATATTATCATACTTTTCTCTCCACTGGCTTCCTTTGATCCTACAAACAAGACACACCCTCTCACCTCCAGACCTTGAAATTTCTTTCCTCCTCATCTCTGCTTACTGTCTTCCCTGGTTTCCTTCAAGTCACAACTAAAATTCCATCTTCTACAGGAAGTCTTACTTAACTCCTTTTAATTCTAAGGTCTTGCCTCCATCAATTATGTCTTATTTATTCTGTTTATAACCCATTCGTACATATTTGTTTGTATGTTCTCTCCCCTGTTACATTGTGTGCTCATCAAGGGGCAGTCACTCTCTTTTGACTTTTTATATCCCCAGCATTTAGAACAGGACAGTTAATAAATGCTTGTTGACTGACTGATAGAGCTAGAAAGTTCATAGCAGGCAAGTTGTAACTATTATTATTATCAGACTGAAGGCCTGGTGACTGGAGACTAATAATAACTGGCATTTATATGGCATTTTAAGCTTTGCAAAGAGCTTTACATCTATTATCTGCTCTGAGCCTCACAACACCTCTGGTTTTTACTTTTGTGATCATTTGAAAAAGAGAAGTGCTCCATCCACCAAAATCCTTCCCTAATAAAAAAAAATTTGTTCTGTTGTGGTTTTGTGATTATGGGAAAGTAGAATTAAGTCTTCATAGTTTAAGAATGGTAACCCACAGGTATACTCTTGAGTCTAGGCATTCATTTTCTATTTGAACCTATGTATACAGCACAGCCAGAGAAACAGTTAAACAACTTAAGCAAAAAAAAAAAAAAAATAGGGGTGGGGTGGGAAAGAGGGGAAAAAAATGTTACCAGCATTTTTTTTAAACAAAAGGCAGGAAAATGCCAGGCTGTTCTGGGTATGCAAAATTTTTTTTTTCTTTTCATACATATTGACAGCCAGAGGGGGGTTATTATTGAGAATATGGGCAAAGTTACTGCCAGTTTCTGCTGGTACTCGTGTTTAAAAAGAAACTATGGAAACCAGAAGTAGGAATATTAATTAAGTTCAAATTTGGAATGTTTGTCAGTAGTGGTTGAATGAATTCAATGAAGCAACCTGTTGGGTTGTAATTCAGTGTTTTGTTAGTAATTTAATAGAATGTTGAACTTTTCATAAATTAACAGGTTTCAGTAATCTTATTAAGAGGTTATATGTTGATAAGATTAGCCTTGGAATGTTGTGGGGTTATTTTTTTAATTTTGATTAAAGAACTAGTATTCGTTTTCCTTCAAAGTCATATAATCTATTTGGTATTACGCCTATTTCAATTAAAGGAAGAAAAACATATATTATTAAATATTTTGGGTCATTCATGCTATTTCAACTCAGGTGTAACTAATAAAGAATAGACATATGGAAATATGTCTGTATAAGTTATATACATATACACATACATATATATATCCTTTTAAATTATGCCCTCTCATATTCAAATAATAAAGATGTCTGTAAAGAAAAAATATAAAATGAGAAAAATAAATCAATAAGACTTTCCAGGTTAGTCCTTTAGAAACTTTCTACTTTATATAAAAAATATACAGTGATACTCCTAAAACTAGCTTAATTTTTGTTGTTGTGGGAAAGACATCAATGTTGCTGGGGGAAAAAACAACCTAAAAATCAGCTCCAATTAAACAAGAGGGGGAACTCCACAAATGCAGGTCGTAAGAAAACCCCCAAACTGTAAATTAAACTCTATGGCTTGCCGACTTTTATTCCAAATACAAGGCAGCAGATGGTAACAATGCACTTCTCATAGATGGTAGGAGGGAGGCAGTCTTGTTTTAAGTAATGCTGTTTCTGGGCAGTAATCCAAAATGCACAGTAGGCAGAAGTTAAAAGGAAGTGCTTGCTTTTAGGTTTTTAAAATATATCCCTTAATCCTGAGTGATGATTGACAATCATGATTTTGAGTATGAGGTGCCCTTCTTTAAACTGACAAGTTTGATGTTATTTGTATATCTAGTATGGCTTTTATTCATCTCAAACTAAATGGGAGCCCATGCAATTGATGCCACGTTTCAGAATTGATTCTGGACTGGTAGTCCAGTTACAAATGAGTGAGGGCACAGTATCTAGTCTCTTTGAAATTTAAGGATGCTGAAAGGCAAATTTAGAATTAAAATGATTCTTGCTGAGTAAAACTACAACTTTTAAAATTGTGATTTACCGGAAAAGAAGCAGTCTATAAGACTATATTATTCTTGATTTGATTGTTCCCACATCTTTGTATTTCTGAGTTATCAAAATGCTGCTCTTAAGTTGTGATTTGTTGTTGCGATGTTAGGACATCAGTGAAATTTTAGTGAACCAAATTCACCTGCTGTAGATAGAAGGACTCGACTCAGCCTTGATGTAAGAAGAAAATAAGGAGGTAGTTAAGATTTTTTCTTTTATTTTTAATGCTCCTAGACTGTGTATCTCATACCATTATTGCAAAACAGATTTAAAAGTTCATATTATTAAACTCACATTCTGGAAGACAAATTTATAACCCAGGGAAGAATAATATTAAAAATGAATCTTGCAGTCACCACAAAACACCAGGGATCATTGATTAAATTACTGAAGACTTTTAAAGTGGGTAATTCAAAAGTTGACCTTTTCCTTGTGGCATGACTAATAGGCAGAGGCAGTTAAATTCTGTTTTCTGGAACTGCCTAAAACTATCCCTGTCCAAGAAAAACAGGTTTATGAGAAGTGAAGAAAAGTTATATATCAAGCCAGGCTGGGATACAGACAGAAGGGCAAAGAGATCATACACAGAGCACAAGAATAAACTGTGTTTAGCAGCTGATCTTGCCATGTGGGGAGTGGAGAGAAGTTTAGTAGGTTTTTTTTTTCTATATCTTCTGCTGTGGCAGAGACAGGCAAGATGTTGCATGGGAAAATCCTGTTTCACTGGTAAGGAGGTTGTGCAGGCTTCCGTTACAAGTAGCGATTTCTGAACCACATCGGCTAAGACTTTACTTCTACACAATGAAGTGACCGTTCGATTTTGAAGTATACTCCTAACTTAGAGATTATTAACTTAAAAATAGTTCATCTTTCAGTAGCAAAAGCACAAAACCTCGACTTCTTTGGTATGTAAAGTGTCAAGTGATTTACAAGGAAATAATGAAAGAATATGAAGTTCGGATCTGAATCAGCATGTAAGGAGGGACAACTCACATCTCTTTCTTATTTTTAAGCTTTATAGAGCACTTTATGATGCTGACTGAGATAGTGAAGCTATTATGGGAAACTGTCATAAAATAGAGAGAGAACTGGCTCTGGAATTATACTGTCTGGGTTTAAATCCCATTCTTGTCATTTATTACCTACATTATCTTGAACAAGTCACATCCTCCCTGGATCTCAGTTTTCCCTATCTGTACAATAAGTGGATTGAATTAGGTGGTTTCTGAGATCCCTTCCAACTCCAGATCTAAGTTCCTTTTATCCCAATTTTTATAGACAAGAATATGGGTCTTCAAGAAGACTCTTTAGCCTAACACAAAAAGGAAATTCCCATAGAACATACTTGACAAGTATTCATTTAACTTCTATTTAAAGACCTCCAAAAAGGGAGAACCCTCCACCTCAAAGCAGCCTAGATTGCCTTTGGACAGTTCTAATCATAAGGAAATTGTTTGTCATAGAATCTAATTTGGCCTCGCTTCTGCCCACTGCTTCTTGTCCAGCCCTCCAGGAACAAATAGTACAAATCAAATCACTCCTCCAAATGAAAGTCTTTCAAATATTTGAAGAGAGCTCTCATGTCTCCCCACTCACCAAGTCTTCCCTTTTCAGGATTAAACAACCCTGATACCTTCAGCCAATCCTCACAAAACATGGACTCAGAACCCTTCACCATCCTAATTGCCCTTCTCTAGATACTCTCCAGTTCATCTGTGTTCTTCTTAAACTACGAAGAAGCCCACGTTCCTATTGAGTACATTTTCAGTACAGTCATGCTGTGTAGAAGAACTAAAATAAATGGAAGAAATCATATAACAAACGAAAACATTAAACACACACACACAAAATGATCTGCTACATTCTGCGATTGAATTCCATAGTTCTTTCTCTGGATGTGGAAGGCATTTTGCCTTAAAAGATCATTGGGGATTTTTTTTTTTTAAGTTTTTGCATTGCTATGAAGATCCAAGTCTACCAGAAAAAGCTCTTGCACACTATGGTCATTGCTGTGCACAAAGTTCTCCTGGTTCTACTCCTTTCACTCAGCATCAGATCACATAAGTCTTTCCAGGCCTCCCTGAAGTCTTCTTGTTCATCATTTCTTATAGTGCAATAGTATTCCATTACATTCATATACCATAATTTATTCAGCCATTCCTCAATTGATGAGCATCCCCTTGATTTCCAGTTCTTGTCCACTACAAAGAGTGCTGCTATAAATATTTTTGTACATGTGGGACCCTTTCCCATTTTTATGATCTCTTGAGGACACAGTCCTATAAGCTACATTGCTGGATCAAAGAGTATTCACATTTTTGTAGCCCTTTGGGCATAGTTCCAAACCGCTCTCCAGAATGGTTGGATGAGCTCACACATCCACCAACAATGAATTAGTATTCCAAATCTCCCACATCCTCTCCAGCATTTATCATTTTCCTGTCCTGTCATGTTTGCCAGTCTGATAGGTGTGATGTGGTACCTCAGAGTTGTTTGATTTGCATCTCTCTAATCAATAGTGATTTAGAGCATTTTTTCATACGATTATAGATATCTTTAATTTCTTCCTCTGAAAATTGCCTGTTCATATCCTTTGACCACTTATCAATTGAGGAATGACTTGTATTGTTGCACATTTGACTCAGTTTTCTATATATTCTAGAAATGAGGCCTTTATCCCCGAGATTAACATTAAAAATTGTTTGCCAGTATACTACATCCCTCTGAATTTTGGTTGCATTGGGTTTGTTTGTGCAAAAACTTTTCAGTTTAATGTAATAAAAATTGTCCATCTTGTACTTCATAATGCTTTCTATCTCTTCTTTAGTAAAAAATTCTTCCCTTCTCTATAAATCTGATAAAATATACTATTCCTTTCTCCTCCAGTTTGTCCATGGTATCAATCTTTATACCTAGATCATGTACCCATTTGGACTTTATTCTTGTGTATAGTGTCAGGCATTGGTCTATGCCTAGTTTCCACCACACTGTTACCCAATTTTCCTAGCAATTTTTGTTGAACAGTGAGTTTTTATCCCAGAAGTTGGAGTCCTTGGGTTTATCAAACAGGAGATTGCTATATTCCTTGGCTACTCTGACTTGCGTACCTAGCATATTCTACTTGTCTGCCCTTCTGTTTCTTAGCCTGTACCAAGTGCTTTTGATAAATGCTGCTTTATAATACAATTTGAGATCTGGTAGCACTAGGCTACCTTCCCTAGCATTTCTTTTCATTAGTCCCTTTGATAATCTGGACCTTTTGTTCTTCATTCAAAAAATGAATTTTGATATTATTTTATCCAGCTCTAGAAAATAATTATCTGATAGTTTAATTGTTATGGCACTGAATAAGTAAATTAATTTAGGTAGAATTATCATTTTTATTATATTGACTTGGCCTACCCATGAGCAACTGATGTTTTTCCACTTACTTAGATCTGACTTTATTTGTGCAAAAAGTCTCTTATAATTGTGTTCATATAGTCCCTGGGTTTGTTTTAGCAGGTAAACTCCCAAATATTTTATAGTGCCTACCCTAGCTTTAAATGGGATTTCTCTTTCTATCTCTTGCTGTTGGACTTTGTTACTAATATATAGAAATGCAGAAGATTTCTGCAGGTTTATTTTGTAAACAAAGTTGCAAACTTTGCCAAAGTTGTTTATTATTTCAAGTAGTTTTTCACTTGAATCTTTGGGATTCTCTAAGTATATCATCATATCATCTGCAAAGAGTGATAACTTAGTTTCTTCTTTGCCTATTCTTATTCCTTCAATTTCTTTGTCTTGTTTAATTGCTACAGCTAACATTTCTAGTACCATATTGAATAATAGTGGTGATAATGGACATCCTTGTTTCACCCCTGATCTTATTGGAAATACATCTAGCTTATCTCCATTGAACATAATGCTTGCTGAAGGTTTTAGGTAGATACTGCTTATTATTTTATGGAAAGTTCCCTTTATTCCTATGTTCTCCAGAGTTTTTAATAGGAATGGGTGTTGTATTTTGTCGAAAGCTTTTTCTGCATCTATTGAGATAATCATGTGGTTTCTGTTAATTTTGTTTGATATGATCAATAATGCTAATAGTTTTCCTAATATTGAACCAGCCCTGCACTCCTGGTATGAATCCTACCTGATCATAATTTAATATTCTTGTGATAAGATGCTGTATTCGTTTTGCTAAAATCTTATTTAAAATTTTTGCATCTATATTCATTTCTGCTTTATATTTACAAAGTTGCATTTTTTGGTACCTAAGTGCCAGACTACATTTATCTTTATTGAATTTTATCCTTTTGCCTGGAGAGCCACAACCAAGAGACTGGAGCTGGAAGCTGACTCCTCTTTGGAAAGGTTTCCTGGGTGGTCAGCTCTTCTCCTAGCTCAGCAGCAAAACACAGGACTCTTCATCACCACAAAACTCAAGACCCTGAGCATGGTTGGAAGTAGACCTTCTCCCTACCCCCAAGCTTCCATGTGGTGGTCTGGAAGCAGAACTGGAATCCTAATACCTCTGTTATTCACACTCTGTGACCCCACCAGGAAGGACAAAGAATACTTCATGAACTTCTTACACATTCAACAATCTATCTCCTTTCTCCTAGGCCATCATCATATACTTTCAATAAACAACTGCCTGTGTTTTATAGAATGTAGATAGGAAAAACAATGAGTTAATATTAATCTAATGCAGTATTTGTGATGTGGATAGCTTTCAGACCTACCTATAGTACAAATGTATAAGATTAACTGGCTGGGTTAGGTCAGATCTATTCGGTTTGCTGTCCCTTGTACTCATTGCAGGTTTAAGATCTGGGTCGTCAGCTCAATAGCTTGGAAACTCAATTTTATAAATTTACTGAAGGATGATAAGCCTTTCCTGAATTGATTCATGTTAACCAAACTCGTAAGTGACTGACTTATACTTTATATTTTTAAAGAATGCCATTTGATAAACTTGTTATGAAAAAAGAAAATCGATAAGTTAGAGAAGAGTTGCATCGTTCAGTTGGTGCATTCTCTACCTGCAGTGGTCTAATTGATCACAGCCCTAATAATTGAAGGGCAGGCCTCTAGGTGGTACAACAGATAAAATGCTAGAGGAAAGTCAGAAATACCTGAGTTCAAATTCAGACTCAGACATTTTTTAATCTGTATATTCATGGACAGTTCACTTAAGCAGTGTGTTTCAATTTCCTCATCTGTAAAATGGTGTATCTACTTCCCAAAGTACCTGATAGATGAAGTTGCTTCGTGATCCAGTAGGCTGGATCAGGCAGACCACTGGAGTCTTCGCTCATTTCCAGTACTGGCTATCTGCAGACTCTGGAATGGACTTCAGTTCCTGAAATCCTGGCAGTGCTGTGATCTTTCAAAGTTCATGATATCATAGCCTACTCCATTCTTTTGTTCAATATTTCTTCACTGAAGGCAGCAAAAAGATGGACAAAGACAGAGTCAATATTAGACTTATACATTTGGCTTCATGTTGACTTGAGTAGAGAGAGCAGGCCAATGGTATTCTCTCTCTACCAAGATGCTTACTCTACTTATTCCCTCTTCACGAATGCAGCCTGGGAGGGAAAAAAACAACTTTACTGGTTCTTCAACCACATCACTCTTGCTACCCTTGGCATTCTCCAAGGCTCTGACCTGGGTCTCCTTTTATCTCTCTATATTCTCTCAATTAGTAATTTCATAAATTCCCACAAGGGTAATCTGCATCTCTATGTGATTGATATCCAGCCCTACTCTCTCTGCTGAGATAGTCATTTTTCTCTAGCTACTTTTTGGTCATCTTGAATTGGATATCTCAACTTGAACTGGATGTTTCAACTTGAGCTTCAAAATGGAGCTCTCTGTCTTTCTCCCCCTCTATCCTCCAAAACTTCTCCCTTTCCAAACTTCCCTATTACTGCTAAGAGCACCATCACCATCCTAGTCACCCAGGTTTGCAACTTTAATGTCATCCTTGATTTTTCACGCACCCTGCACATGCAATCCGTTGCCAAATCTTGTCCTTTCTATCTTTATAAAATTTCATAAATGCTCCAGTTTCTGCACTGATATGGTCACAGCCCTAGTTTAGGCTTCGTCACATATTGCCTGGACTATTGTAATGGCATCCTGCTTAAAATTTCACTCCATTTCGATCTATCCTTCATTCATCTCCTAAGGTGATTTTTCTAAAATATGTGTCTGATCACATCACAACCCACACCAATGCCCAGTCATTTCCAGAGACTTTCTGTTACCTTTAGGATAAAATATAAATTACTCTGATAGTTAAAAACCTTCATAAATTGGTCCTTTCTTACTTTTCCAGCCCTTTTATGCTTCCATGAACTCAATACTCCAACTCTACTGGCCTGCTTCCAATACCTCAAAATGGAAACTCCATTTCCTGATTTTGTGCCTTATCATTGGCTATCCCTTATGCCTGGAATGCTTTGCCTACTCACCTCTGCTTCTTCTTTTCCCTGAAATTATTTTTAAAAACTCAGATCAAATCCCACTCTTTACAGAAGGAACTTCCTGGTCCTTATAGCATGACATTGAACTTTTAGATTACTTCCATCTACTCTGGCTCTTTATTGTATGTGCCTAATTATTTATAATATATTGTTTCCTATTAGAATATTGATACTATGGGTTTTTCTTAAACCTTTCATTGTAATCCTGGCACTTAGTACAGTGCATAGTTGACCAACTGACTGATTGTATTTGCTCCTTTCAGTTGTGTAGGGAATGCCCAGGGTAGAAATTCCTATAAATACAAATCAAAACTAACCTCTAATGTGTAGTCTTAGAAAATGTCCTGGGAAATTAAGACTTATCTATGACTTATCTATGGTCTATGGTCACACAGGTGATATTTGCCAAAGACAGCATTTGAGGTCAGGAATTATTGAGGCTCATTTTCTACCCACAAAATTATGCAGTTTTTCCAAAGTGGAGTGAAATTAGGTAGTGTTTCGGGAATTCCTTAAGAAATAAAAATGAAGTGATTTTTTTTATTCTTTTCTCTCCAAAGCCCCTGATATTTGTCTAGGAATATACCAATGGCTTGTGGAGGATGTAATCAACTGATCATTTTAATTCAACAAATATTTATTAAGCCTCTACCATGTAAATACACATGCTGGGTGCTATGTTTGCTTCCATCTTGGTTTGTTCTAAGTAATGATTCTAAGAGTGGACCCCACCATAGGTGCACATTAAACAGAGACCTCCAGAAAAAGATCTAGGTATGACTCATTGCCACAATACCAGAGAAGCTACATTTGGTGTGTTTGGCATAATCTGCTATACTGATAAAAAGACACAAGGCCACTGAAATTAGTAACCATGTCTTTGCTTCAAATGGACACAAATATAATCAGTCATGACTGATGAATGACAGCTTCCAGCACATTTCTTGGCAGATGATTGCTGTGACCTGGGGTGGGAGTCAGGTTGAATGGGCAAAACAGTCTGTATAACAAGTATTTTGTGCTTTTGCTGCATACAAGGTTGAAAAAATAAACAAATAGGAAAAACTGATTAGGAATGCATGGAAATATTTGAAAATTATGCATTCTGTGTATATTTAGGCTATCGAAGACTATGTGGGAGAGTTGGCTGAAACATAAGCAGAGTTTGAATGGGAATAATAACTGAAAATCAATGTTGGAGTCTAGGTAAGGGATGTACTATATGGAAATAGGTAGGAGGCACGATGGATTGAACACTAGACCTGGAGTCAGGTAGACCTCAATTCAAATCTGGCTTCAGACACTTACTAGCTGTAAGACCCTGGGCAACTCTCTTAACCTTTGTCTGATTCACATCTACCTCTCAAGGCTATTGAGAATAAAATGAGATAATATTTGTAAAATACTTTGTAAACCTTAAATTCCATATAAATGCAAGTTATTCTTATTATTAAATGGAGCAAAGATAACCTATTTTAACCTAATTAAGTTATTTTTCTACATAGAGTAGATTGTATTCACTTTCTATTTCTATTTATGAGAAACTAGGTAGTACAGTGGATAGAGCACTGAGCTTGGAATCAGGAAGACTCATCTTTGTGAATTCAAATCCAGTCTTAGATACGAACTGCATGACCATGGGCAAGTCACTTAACCCTGCTTAACTCAGTTTCCTCATATGCAAAATAATTCAGAGAAGGAAATGGCTAAAACCTGTTAATATCTTTGCCAAGAAAACCCCAAATGGGGTCATGAAACATCGGACACTTTTTTGGTGGGGGTGTGTGTGTGTGTGTGTGTGTGTGTGTGCGCATGTGTGTCATGCTGGGGATCTTTGGCAAATCAATTCACTTCTCTGGGCCTCTGTTTCCCCATTTGGAAATTGAGAGCACTGAATTAGATAATGACTAAGAGTATGGCTAGCTCTAACATTCGCTAATATTTAGTTCTTCACATTCATCTAGCACTTTTCATCAATCTCAATTAGCTGTCAGCAACTTCCTGCAACACTTTTCTCAATCCTGCCTCCCCTTTCTCTAACTCCATCATCTTTTCCCCCTAGGGAAACTTGTATGTGTAAGCATCAAGGATAAGAAAGGAAGAAAATCTTGAAAGTGGTGCTTTTGTCCTGAAGGTTGGCATCATCACTTTGGCTTTCATCAGTATAGCAGCAAACACCAATCTCAGAGAAGCAAAAACAGATGTGACTCTAGAGTTTTAAGTGTCACTTAGAAGTGAAAGAAGAATCACTTGCTGAACTACAAACTGAAAGCAACCGAATTCAGAAGCCCTAGGATTTTCTATTGAGACAGCTGATTTCTCAGAGTTTTGCTTGGAGTTCCTGGATTCTATTTCTTTTACTTTCTAAACGGACATGGATCCAAAGAGTAGCAAATGATTTCTGTTCTAAAAGAAGGTATCTTTTGCTATGTGCCCTGGAGAGAAGTTGGAGCATAGCTTTTCTCCTCTGACCCCAAGTTCAAGGAACCAGAATTTTGTTTTGTGACTGGTTGTAAACTGCTGTAGGACTAGAAATGGACAAATATATTGAATAGCCCTGCAGACAACTAAAAAAAAACCCAACAACTTCTGAGTCCATCAATTTTAGAAAGTCTATCTATTTTCTCCTTAGTAGCCTAAATTGGGACAGTTTTAGATCTGAAACAAAATTATTTTTTCCATCAATTTCTCTTTTGCTAACTGAGTGGTTACTGAAAGAACACTGGTCATATATTGTCCCAGTTTGTGTTGAAGGTCTGTTTCTGGTTTATTTGTTTTTTAACTACTTTGAGGTGACATGGTCTAGTTGATGACATAAGATATCCTAGGGGTTCACAGTCCTCCCAACCACACCCTAGCAAAGATTTAAAGGGCAATGGATGGAAGAGAAATACCATCAATCTCTTTCATCCAGTCCCAGTACTGTGCAATACTGGGAGAGGGGATACAAAAGGGGCAAGATGGAAGACAGTACAAAATCAGATAACTGGGTCCTCAAAGGGTGGGATCTTAGCCCTGACCTTTCAGAATAGCAGTTTGTGATAGAGCCAGTCCCCTGTATGACACTGTACAGAGATACAGGATGGGGCAGTATCTTTGTCCACTCTGGGCTACCCACCAGTACTTCTATCAGCACAAAATCTAAGTAATGTGTATGCTTCAAGGAATGGGTAAAGAAGGTGATCCTCCAGGGGTTCTGAGGGGAGCTCAATCTCCCACATAGGGTTGGAGCCTACCAGAGATACAGTTAAGGATGGAGCCAACTCCAGGTTGGAGACTACAAGAAAAACGAGACAGAAATGGGGCTGAGGGCAGCACCTATGTCAGGCCACCAGGAGATGGAGGTAGAAGTCACGGATTGTGGCAGAATGAAGTGTCTGGTCTTAGTCTCCACATTCAGAACTATTCAAGATAACAGAGATGATAAAGCCAAAGATAACTTGTTCACTCCATCCAAAAAAGGGAAAGGGAACAGAGACTGGGACAAAGTTCTAATCCAGAAACTGAGGCTGGAGAAGGGAATAAATAGAAGAAAACTCCAAATGCTATGAAGATAATGCTATAGATTGAGAATCCCAAGAGGTAAACTCAGAAGAACAGAATAATTCTACGATAAGTACACTCAGAACATCAGTGAAAACAATGGCTTGGCAATGATGACTCCATTATAAGTATGTCTTGCCTTGAGGAGTAAAATCGGAAGGAGAATAAGTAGTTTAGAATAAAAACTGGAAACCTTTAAAATAATAGACTCCTTGAAAAATAAAATTGAGTAAACAGAAATCTATAATTACAAGAGATAAGAAATATTAAAACAAAGTCAAAAGATCAAAAAATTAGAAATATATAACTACTTCAAAAATGAACTTAGAAAAGAAACTAATGACCCCCTAAAACCATGACCAAGCCGAAAATGTGGATACTATATTTCAACAACTCATAAAACTGCCCAGACTGATTCGAAACAGAGGAAAATGTGAAAAATAGAAAATGATTCCCTAGTGATCTACTAAAGAAAGAAAAATTGATAACACCTAGGAATGTGATAGCTAATTTCTAAAACTTTGAGGTCAAACAAAAATATAATGGCAGAATGCAGTCAGAAATAAAGAGTTCAAGTACCAAGGAAATGTTGTCAGGGCATAATAATAACAACAAGAAACTAGTATTTGTATGGTACTTTAGGTTTGCTAAACACTTTACAAATATTATCTCACTTTATCCTCATATATGCCCCAGGAGGTAAAATTTGAATTCAGGTGTTCCTGACCCCAGGTTCCAACATGTTATCCTTTGTGCCATATAACTGCCATGAAGGAAATAAACTCTTAGAAAATTGTACCTCAAATGTAAAAAGAGAAAGTGAACAATTAAGAACAATTCACCTTACAAAACTGATCTTAATCCTAATGGAAAAAAAATATATACCTTTAATAGATTAGAGGACTTCTCAAACATTCCTGGTGAGAAGACAAGTTGGGTGGAATCCTTAAAATCCATTCACAGAAGATAAGAGAAATCTACAATGTTTAATACATATGATAAATTCAGAGGGGCTAAATGATGATGAAATGTTTCTTATCAGGGACAATGAATAATTGAATTTTCAGAATTCTAGTCTTCAAGGTAAAAAAAAGTAGAAAAAGAATTGCAAGGCATAGGTATGGTTTGTTCTGGTTTCTACATTTTAAAAGAATAAAGAAAAGGGAGGGAAAAGGAATAGGTTAGAGATAAATAAGGAAAGGCAAAGAACTATGTGACTTGATATCTCCCACTTCAATCTGCCTATCTAAAAATGTGAGAGGCTAGCTAGATGACATCTAATGACTTAGATTCAAATGTTTGATTCTATTATAAATTCAAGAATGGTAGACCCCGAGAGTAAGTAAAACCTTGACTTCTTTGAAGATGCTCCTTTTCTAGATAGCTTATTCAGGGGTGAAATGGAGTCACCTAGTACTAGCCTGCCAGAACAATTATTACGTTTTCAGGGAGCATATTTACACCTCAGAAATAAGGGAAGATTTTAAAATAATTTAATTTGTTGATTTATTGTTTTATTTTTTTGTTTTCTTGATTTCTAGACTTGAGAGTATTATGAAAGCAGATTAAACTTAAAAATTTGCCCTGTTTTCTCTAAAAATAAACACCACCTCATCTTTAAACATTTACCAGAATGTCCCTGAACTTATTCCTTTATCCAAATTTTGCTATCTCCTTACATTTATTTCCCTGCCAATCAAATATTTCCCATTAACTATAAGAGTATTGCCACTAGAATCTGAGATATTGTGGTTATCTGCCTCTCACTTCTTTGCCTCTTTTTTCATTTTTAAGCTTTCTAGCTGTTCTTTTTTTAATTTTGATTCTTGTCTGACACTTAATAACATTCCTTGGTTACTTGATTTGTAAGGGGCTTTTAGTTTTTCAGAGTGTTTTTATATTTATTTAATTATTGCAATCTCATGAAACTCTGAAGCAGACAGAACAAGGACTATTATTCCAGGTTGGTGTAGAAGCTGAGACACAAAGCAGCCAAGGACAAGGTCACTTTGGTGGTCAGTCAGAATTCAGACTAAAATTCAGGTATGGCTTCCAGGGGTATGGGCAGAATATGGCCCCATACTCTTTCAAACTGAGTCATGAAAAATGAATGTTGGATGCTGTTATGCAAATAGCTAACCAATGGAAGCAAGTACTGAGAGAAAGTAGGAAAAGAGAAAAACTGAGACCTGTTGAAATTTAAGATATACTGTATTTCTTTACTATCTCTAGTAAGAACACCAAGAGAGATAAGAGGAACTTTAATTATCAAAAACCCTATAAGACCACTTTTTAAGGAAAGTAAATGAATAAGATGAGATTTGGGCTTAGAAGAGGCCACATTTGGAGACCATGGGGGAGCTGGGAGCACAATGTGTCAAAGTCAGAGTGGTACACAGGTCCTGAGGGTGATCAGAAAGATGAAAAGGGCAAGAAAAAGAAATATGAGTCTCCAGTTCATACCCAATGCAGGCCAAAATTGTTAAATTGGAGAGAATTAAAGATTATCTTCTTATGGAAATATCAAGAATAAATGAAAACACTGGAAGAAAAGCAAGAGGAAGAAAAATCAAAGATAGATGACCTGAATGGGACCTTGGAGGAGACCAGTGATGATAATCACAACATGGTGTTGACCAAAGTGGGATCTGCATATTAAGCCAGCATTCTGTCATTTGCAAACAAGAATCTGCTGGAAGAATCATGATGTTCTGTCCTCCTCAACCATTAGGTTAATGGTGTGATAGGAGTTCTGACAGATGATACAGATCCTCTCACTACAATAATGAAACTGAAGAAAGTCTCACAGGAGATATATCCTGATATTAATGGATTGGATAAACGGAGTCAAGAAATTAAGCAATCTGTGGAGCTTCCCCCATCTCATCCTGAGTATGTATTATGAGGAGGTGGGCAGTAAGCCTTCTAAAGGAGTCATTCTCTATGGCCCACCTAGCACAGTTTAAATAAACCTTGCTAGCCAAAGTTGTAGCAAACCAGACTTGAGTTACCTTCCTCAAAATTCTTGGCTCTGAGCTTATACAGAAGGATTTACAAGATGACTCCAAACTTGTTCAAGATTGTTCTGAGCAGCTGAAGAATATATTCCATCAATTGTCTCAATTGCTGATATTGATGTCATTGGAAACAAAAGATGTTCAAATTCAAGAGGAAAAAGAGAAATTCAGTGAACAATGTTGAAATTGTTGAACCAGTTGAATGGGGTTGACTTGATAGAAGAAGGAAAAGTGATTGTGGCTACAAACCAAATAGAAACTTTAGATTCTGAACTGCTCAGACCAGGCATAGTGGCAAGAAGATTGAGTTCCCTCCACCAGATGAAAAGACTAAGAAATTCATCTTTCAGATTCATACAGGCAGAATGATTTTGGCAGATGATGTAATTTTACATGATTTGATTATAGCAAAGATGACTTATCTGGAGCAGACATCAAAGTAATTTGTACAGAAGCTGGTCTGATGGTCCTAAGAAAAAGTCGAATGAAAGTAACAAATGAAGACTTCAAAAAACTTTCTGAAAAACTATACTTTATAAGAAATATGATGGACACAAAGAGATTCTGTCTCTAAATGAACCATGCTGCTTTCATAAGATTTGTTGGGAACTTTCCAGATCCCCTGAAATAATAAAACTCTGGGAGAATGGAAGGGATATACATGTTCCAGGAGGCCTTTATGAGCAAAGTTTTCTTTTTTAAATATATTACTCACATATGATGAGGGGGGTAGCTATTGAACTGTGCTAGTTCTTTTTTTTATTGTGCTATGCTGCATTCCACAATAAACTTTCTCTTTTAAAAAGCAAAGAAGAAGAGGCCACATTTGGTCCTTTGTGTGTAAAGACACGAGAGTTATTGATCAGAGTTATAAGCAATAAGTTGTTCACAGCTTCCAATTTCCTCTTCCAAAACCAATATAGCACAGACACGCAGAGCTCATTCTTTCTACCCTATCTAGGCTTAAAGAAAGATGAGTATATTTCACTTTTATTATTGTGCATGTTTTAGAATTAATTTCTTTGCCTGACCAAGATTTTAGGGAGAGGCATAAAGCTATGGAGTCATTCTTTCTGTATACATCTTCACAAAGAGTATAGACAAAATAACATTTCTCTGACAGAGAATGTTTGCTTCTGAGGACAAAAGCTTTTTAATGACCATTTCTTTCCTTTTCCCTCTCTTCCCTGGCAGAATTGGAGAGTGAGGAAAACCACTGCTGAGGTTAGTATAAAAATGATATTCTTTGTTATTTAAATAACCTTGCAAATATTCAGTCTCATTAGACTATAACTGTGTGAATAAAGAAGATTGATCTTATTTATAATTTAACTCTGGGGTTTGGGGGGCAAGGTTCTGCAAAGACAGGAAGGCAACACCTATTGCTAATATCCCTAATGAAGGTTACAGATTCTACACTTGGAGGAAGTCTAGCTAGAAAACAGCATATAAAAGCAAGGGGAGCACAAACTTCTGGGCTTATGTTTAGGTTGATCAATTATATTGAAGCAGCATAACATTATATTTTGAAAGAAAGGAGAATAAGAGAACCATGTGAAGCCTCTTTGAGGCAGAATCAGTATAGTCCTTCTTTCCTGGTTGGCTTTTCCTGAATTGTGTGTTTCCCTGGAGAAATCTTGTTTGTTGGTATTTGATGTAAACTTAGGTGCACACACATACTTGTGTGCACGTACACAGGCACAAACAACATAAAGTAAGTGACAACTGTATTCTTGACCAGACCATTTGAGACCTTCATAGATTTTCACGTTAGTGTCAGGGGATCTGGGACCCTTGAAGTTAGAAACTGAGGGACCCTGGCACTGAGAGAGGTTAGTCTCATTTCAGAAAAATGTCTAGGAAAGTAAAAATATTTCCATGTTCATGGTTATTTGGTTTTAATAACTTGACCCTAAAAATGACTGGAAGAAAATCTGTTATTAGGTCTCATGTATTCTAAATTTTGGATATTATATGCAGGAACTTTTGCAACGGGGGATGTTGCCCTTGGCATATCATCTCTACATACATGAGTTTTAATGCAGGAATTTCTATTCAAAAAGAATTTGTCAGGTGTGGCCATTGAAAATCATCTCCAGGAAAATAGTAACGGTCAAAATTAGTTATAAACAAGTATATAGTTATTCTTTGATAGAGATTTAGTGTTAAGTGGGAGAGACAAAAGAAGACATGTAAAATAACTTAACAAATAATACAAGTATAATAAATATAAATAAATAAATTTAAAGTGAATAAATCCAAACACATATAAAGTAGTTAAATATATGGTAGTTTGTGAGGAAAGGTACTAGAGGCTGAGAGAACGCTGAAAACGCGTCATGCAGAAGATGGCATCTGAGCCATATCTTAAAGAGAGGAGCTCTGAGGAGGAAGCAAGGAGATAGTGCATTTCAGGCACAGGAAGTAGCCAGTGCAAGGATACAGAGTCTGAAGACAGAGACTCCTGTGTGAGGAACAGAGAGGCCAGTTAGGCTAGATTACAGAGTATGATGTGATCACAAAGAGTGATGCCCCAGTAAACTTGCAAAGATAGATTGGGGCCATGTTGTACAGGGCTTTAAAAACTCAGCAGAGGAGTATATATTTTCTCTGTGAAGAATAGAAAGCTATTGGGGTTTACTGAATAGGGGATGACATGGTCAGATCTGTTTAAGGAAAATCATATTGGCAGCCATGTGAAGGATAGACTGGAGAGGTGAGAAACTGGAGTTGGGGATCAGTTAGAAGACATTGTAGTAATTCAGGTGAGAAGTAAACTGAGTAAACTAAAGTAGTAGCTTTTTGCTTGGGGGAGAAGGGGTTGGTGTTAGAAGAATAAATTGCAGATTTGCCAATTGATTGAATATGTAGGATGATGGAAAATGAGAAGGTGAGGGTAATGCTGAGGTAATGAATTTGGGAGGCTGAAAGAATGGTGGTTCCTTTGACAGAAACAGAGAAATCTGGAAGGATGGAGGGGTGGAGGGTGGTGATGATAATGAGGTCAGGCTTGGACATGTCTCTAAGATATCATTTGAACTGTCAATAAGCAACTGGTAGTATGAGACTAAAGTTCAGGGGAGAGTCTGGTTCTGAATACACACACATATACACGCATATACATAAATATATATAGACATATACATGTACATTTATAAATATTCATATTTATACATATATACCTACACATAAGTATACATCTTTGAGTTAAATGCATAGAGATGATAGTTAATGCTGATGAGGTTACTATGAAACTGAATGTAGAGAAGAGGGTATATAGGACAGATCCTCAAGGAACTTTCAGCTAGGGCCTATGATGATGTATGATCAAAGGAGATTGGGAAGGAAGGGTCAGACAAAGAGAGAGAGAGTAATGCCATAAAAATAATGCCATAAAAAACCCAGAGAGGAGCAAATGTCCAGGAAGAGATGTTAACAGTATCAAATACAGCTAACTGGTCAAGAAGACTGAACAAAAAACCACCAGAATTAAAAATCAAATCACAATTAGCAACTGGAAATAGCGGTTTCAGCTGAATGAGAAGATCAGAAACCAGACTGCCTGAGGTCCAGAAGTGAGTGAGAAGAGAGGAAGTAGAGGAAGTGAATGTAGATAATCTTTTCAAGGACTTTGCTTGAAAAAAGGAGGATGCTACAGGACAATTGTTTGAGGATTGAGGTGAAGGATTTTTAAGGATAGCGCCGACTTGAGCCTGTTTAAAGGCAGTAGGGAAGAAACCAGTAAGTAAAGGTTGATAATTTGTCAAAGGGGATGATTAAAGATTCAATCTGCTGCAGAAGATGGGAGAGAATTGGATCAAGGGCACTTGTGGACAGGAGTGGCTTCGATGAGGACAAAGTCCACTTTGTCAAAGATGTGGAGAAAGGAAGAGGGAGGTGGAGATGATATTAAGTAACTTTAAGATGAAGAGAGAAGAAGAGGAAGCTTAACTAGAATGGCCTCAATTTTCTGAGTAAGGTAAAAGGCAAGTCTTAGCAAAAAGAAGTGACAAGGATAGGTATGGTGGACTTCAGCAAGGAAGAGAAAGTGTGGGATATCTTTTGTGGAGAGTAAGACAGGGAATCAATCAGGGAGGAACGAAAAGAATGTCTTGCTGAAGTTTTCCCACCCCAGCCTTTCCAGGGCCAACCTCACCACCACCACCCCCCCCCCCCCATAGAGCCTGAGTGTTCTTACCTAGTTGTTTTCCATCTCTTTTTTTGACCCCTTTGTCCCAATTAATATCTGGACAGACCTAGTTTCTCATATTGTTTTATTTTAAAGGATCAACCCCTTTGCAAAAATGGTATTTTCAACTGATAAGTAAGCAGTATTTATCTATATAGCTTTCTGGATAGTTTTGAGATTTGACTTCTCTGTAAACATTCGTTCTCATCGTTAATATCTACTACTTATCAATTGCCTCTGTTCAACTTCTAACTGATAAGCCACAAATTCTTGATTCCATCTCACTATTAAAATTTGTGATGCACCTAATGTAGTCTAAGGTCTAATCCTAAAGCAATAGTCTTGTGTTCTTGTGAACTTTTTTCTGTGTTTCTTACGTGAAAATTCCGCTTTCCAACTCTTGGGAAAGTTATTGGGAGCTCACTTGGAAATTTTGAGCTCTTTAGAACAATCTCATTACTACTTTTTTGCCCCTCTGATTAGAGGGAGCAGTCATCAATTTCAAAACACACCACCCATTTCCTGCCTCACTACTTTACTTGGGGACTTTTTTGACTTCTCCACCAGGTTGTTGTTGTTCAGTTGTGCCCGACTCTTTATGAGCCCTTTGGAGTTTTTTTGGGCAAAGATATAGAAATGGTTTGACATTTTCTTCTCCAGATCATTTTACAGATGAAGAGACTGAGGCAAACAGGGTTAAATGATTTGCCCAGGGTCACACAGCTAGAAAGTGTCTGAGGCCAGATTTGAATGCAGGTCTTCCTGACTTCTGACCCAGCACTCTATCCACTACACCACCTACCTGTCGCAGTCAAGAAAATTTATAATATTAAATGGGACTTTCTGCCAAGATGGACACCTAAAAGAGAGATAGACTTTCCAACTGCCTCACACCCACTCCAGCAAAAACTTGAACTTCATACCAGACCAAATATTGATGAAGAAATCCAATAAGAGACAATAATAAGTATCCTCTTCCATGCTGGAACTGTGTAAGTCAGCCAGAAGTCTAATGGTGATAGGAGGTGGGACACCTAACACAAGGCAAGCAGGAGAAGGGATGAGAAATGTTTAGCCTATAAGGATCTATGTTCAGAGGCAGAAAGAGAAGAAAGTTCCCCTTAGAAAGCCCAAGAGTGGTCAAAAGAACACATAGTATGGACCTTTGAAGTGCTAGGGATAGTCAGCTGACAACCAGCAACCCAGAGTGCCATAATTCTTACATTTCAACACTTTTTAACAAGAGATTCAAAATGAAATAAAAGCTCTGGACGAAAGAATTGAAAGGAGAATAAGTAGTTTAGAAGAGAAAGTATCTTCATTAGACAGCAAGAAATATTAAAATATAATCATAAAAATTGGGGGAAAATGAAAGATAGCAATTATGTAAAAAGTTACAAAGCAATTGTAATACTTTTAAAAAATGCTCTGAAGAATTAGGAGAACATGGAATAGTTTACTTGTCAGATATACGGATGAAGGAAGAATTGAGGACCCAAATAGGATATAGAGGACATTATGAAATGTAAAATGGATAATTTTCATTATATGAAATTAAAAAATTTTGCACAATCAAAACCAATGCACCCAAAATTAGAAGGAAAGCAGAAAACTGGGGTAATTTTTTATAACAAATATCTCTGATAAAAGCCTCATTTCTCAAATGTATAGACAACTGAGTCAAATTTATAAGAATGACTTGCAAGTTATTTCCCAATTGATAAATGGTCAATGGATATGAACACACAATTTTCAGACAAGGAATTAAGACTATCTAAAGTCATTTAAAAATACTCTAAATCACTATTGATTAGAGAAATGTGAATTAAAATAATTCTGAAGTGCTACCATTATCCATCAGATTGGCTAATATGACAGAAAAGAACAATGATAAATGTCGGAGGGGATGTGGAAAAACTGGAACACTGAGGCACTGTTGGTGGATTTATGAACTGATCCAACCATCCTGGAGAGCAATTTGGAGATATTCAGCAACACTACTACTAGGTTTGTATCACAAGGAGATTTTTAAAAAAGGAAAATAACCTAAAAAATATTTATAGCAGTTCTTTATCTGGTGGCTAAGAACCGGAAATTGAGGGAACTGCCATCAATTGAGGAATAGCTGAACAAATTGTGGTATATGATTATGATGGAATACTGTTGTGCTCTAAGAAATGATGAGCAAGGTGCAAGTCTAGGAGCAGCCACCTCGCATCTAACTCAGAACTTTTGCAGCCTGATCCCCAGGCTATCCCCGCAGTTATTCTCCGAAATGGCATCAGCTCTCAAGGATCAGCTTATCTTAAATGCGCTAAAGGAAGACCAGGTTCCCTAGAACAAGATCACTGTTGTTGGATTTGGTGCAGTTGGCATGGAACGTGCCATTAGTATCTTAACAAAGGAATTGGCTGATGAACTTGCTGTAGCTGATGTAACAGAAGGCAAACTAAAGGGAGAGATGATGGATATCCAGCATGGCAGCCTTTTCCTCAAAATGCCAAAGATTGTTTCTGGCAAAGACTACAGTGTGACTGCAAACTCAACAGGAGGGAGAAAGTCATCTTAATTTGGTCCAGTGTAATGTGAATATCTTTAAATTCATCATTCCCAATATTGTTAAATACAGCCCTAATTGAAAACTGCTTATTGTTTCCAATCCAGTAGATATTTTGACATATGTGGCCTGGAAGCTAAGTGGAAGTGGTTGCAATCTGGATTCTGCCATTTTCCGTTACCTAACGGGGGAGAAACTTGGTGTCCATTTTTCCAGTTTTCATGTATGGGTCCTTGGGGAACATGGAAACTCCAGTGCTCCTGTGTGGAGTGGTGTGAATCTTGCTGATGTGTCTTCAAAGAACCTTCATCCTTTGGGAACTGATGCTGATGCAGAGAATTGGAAAGATGTTCATAAACAGGTGGTTGAAAGTGTTTATGAGGTAATCAAACTGAAGGGCTACACTTCCTGGGCCATTGGCTTGTTTGTGGCAGATCTGGAAGAAAGCATTATGAAGAATCTTAGGAGAGTGCATCTAATTTCCACCATGATTAAGGGCCTATATGGCATTGATGAGGATGTCTTCCTTAGTGTCCCATGTGTCTTGGGGCAGAATGGCATTTCAGATGTGGTGAAGGTCAGCCTGAATCCAGAGGAGGAGAGCTGTTTAAAGAAGAGCACAGATGCTCTTTGGGGAATCCAGAAGGAGCTGCATTTTTAAAACCTTTGAATGTGCTGCCATAAAGAGAACATGACAGGGGTTGAGGGGTTATGTATGATCTGCTTTTCAAATAGACCAAGTCCTTCCTCTGATTAGTGACTAAACACCAGAAATGTAAAACCTGTGAACATACTCTAGTTTCTTCCGAAAGTTAGAAATGGGAAATAGAACCCTGTTGTAGTTAGCATATGATGCTGGATATGACTTGTATAGTCTCAGTGGTTGATGTTAAGCACAGTCAGTGCCCCACAGGTATAGAAACTACCTGCTTTGTATGTAGGTGCTACAGGTTCCCTTAGGTCCTGAAGACAACACTCCTGGATACAAAACACCAGAGTAGTAATTCTTTATTGATACATTGATTACCTTTGTGCTCCCCTCCATTAGGGCACTACAGCATGGTCCCCATGTGTTCTAGAGGACCTGATTTTGTCTGCTTGGTGTTCAAAGGTCACACAAGTTAGCAGATTAATGTAAAACTACTTCTTACTGAATTATTGATGAACAAGATAACCTGCTTGTAGAACAGCCCAAGAGACTATCAGGAACCCCATAAAGACAACTAATTGCAATCTCACTTAATGCCCATGCAGAGTTAATTGCACTCTTTATGAGTAGTAAATGAGGTAAATCAAGATGACTGGTGAAGGCCTGGGGTGCAGTGGATGATGTTGGCATCTTCAATGTCGGGCCAAGCTCTAAGTGCTGCACAACACCTGCTTCAGACACCTTCATGGTTACTGGAGCAAACTGTTCTCATTGGCTCATTCCACCAGGGGAAATCTTTAAGTGCTTTGGGTAGACATCCCCTTAACTCACTGATAGGTTGGGGGCCTATAGGTTACCTTCAGTCTCGTTTGTCCCTTCTGCCAAGATGGTTTTACTGGCGTGTGGCCACTGTGCATGCTACAGCTGCTTGGAGTTACAGATGAGAGCTGAATATCTAGTGGATACCAGAGGTACATAAACAGCCCTGAGAAAGATGCAGCAAGCTCTTTCGCAAGAGGTGCTAGTCTTCTATGAAGATTCATTTTCCTGAATTCAAATCTGGACTCAGATTCTTACTAGCTGTGTGACCCTGGGCGAGTCACTTAACCCTGTTTGCCTCAGTTTCCTCATCTATAAAATGAGCTGGAGAAAGAAATGGCAAGCTACTTCAGTATCCATGTAAAGAAAACCCCAAGTGGGGTCACGAAGAGTCAGACACAACTGAAACAACTGAACAAAAACAACAAATTGTTGTATATGTTAATGACTGTGTGTTCTGAGTTATACTTCTGTTTCATTATTTTGCCATTTTTTGTTGTTTTGTGACAATGTTATTTATTTCTGCTAGCTATACAGATATGTTGTTTGTGGTTTATTTGCATATATACCAATGCTTATTATTTTATATTTACATAAGTCTATTACTATTGTTGCTAGGGGTTTTTTTATTGCTGTTTATGCTTATTTCTTTGAGTGACATGCATATGGTAGTGTGAAGTATACTTGAAAAAAGTCTTGCATGTAATTTAGACATTTAATTACTGAAGCAACATGTCCTGAGATGCTCAGCATTATGCAATGCCCACTGCATGTAATGCTACTATATCTTTGATGTAAATGGTACCATGAGATGATTACTTGGATTTTGGAATAATCACCTCATTATTTTAAGTGTTAATGTTATTTTGATAATGGTGATATATATTGACAAATGTCAAGTATACCTCAGTTGATTTTGTAAGGGACTGCAAAATTTCTGGCTCTGGAAAGGAATATAACCTGGCCTTGTCTCACATCATTGCAGTGGAGAAATGGTGATTTAGGCACTTGTGTTAGGCATTTTTTGGTCTTCAACATCTGGGAAGAAGTCAAGGGGGCAGCTGTACAATAGGCACTAAGTGGGTAAACAGGTGTCAGAATGGGGCATCCCCAGGACTCCGTTCTGTATCATTGGAATCATTCTAATATGCATCTAATACCTAGATTTGTTTCAACTCCATAAAATAAGATGCCTCTCTCAGAATAAATTTATCACTTCTAAACTTACCACCATGCTGCTAACTCAAGCCTTGATTTATTCTAACTCCCTCAGCTTCATTTCCTCTCTGTTTGAAAGCCTGGAGGATGGAGTATTAAACATCTCCCAATGCCTTCCTTTTTAGAGGTCTGAAATTGGACTGTCAGATCACTCCACCTTGCATCTGCTGCCCTGCCTGTTTTCAACACCATGTAACAAGATGCCCCCACTCTGATTGTACCTCCTGATGTCCTATCTCTTCCCCACCCAACTTACTTTCTTGCCTCCTTTTATGCATTGTATCTCCTTTTAGATTGTAAAAAAAATTTTATTAATTATATCTCCAGCACTTAGCACAATGTCTGGCATGTTGTAGGTACTTAATAAATGTTTATTGAATTGGATTTGATTGGCTACTGTACTAAAACTGAGGAGTGTTCATAAAGCTCTAAACCTCCAAAGTGATCTTTTTTGTTTGTTTTTTTTTTTTGCTTTTCTGCCTAACATATAGCACAGGAATGCTATAAGCTGCTGGGCTGACATATGGCCCAGGAATATGGTGCTTTGTTCTTTGCTCTTTGTATTTGCTCTTTCCCGGTTTTAGATGAAAATATGCTGGAGATAGTTACAACCTTGAGAGTTTTTAAAGATTAGAATGATGAGTCACCTGAGGTCCAAGATCTCGAGTTCATTCCAGAATTTATGGTCAGGCAAACCTGGTTTGACAGTACAGCTCAGCAGTTGATTGTCCTCCAAAGTTAAGATATCAGGTGCTGGAAGCAATTCAGCAACTCTATCCATTGGCTATGCTGAATTTAAAAGTACTTGATAGGGCAAATGCTTTGTAGAAACTCTTTTAAGTTTGATTCGAATCTTTCTAGGGACTGAGGGGATACAGGGAAGAATGTGTTCCCAGGTGTTGGAGGAAATATCTTGTAACTTCTGTTCTTATTATATGTTAACAATAGCTTTCCCTTTGTAAAAGCTAATTTAAGTTAAGTGGTTAAATGACAGGAGCCAATAAACACTAGTTACCATGAACTCGAACTGATAGCATTAGAGAAGTTGTCCCCAACCCCTCACAGGTACCCTTAGAACTTTGAAGGGGAAAAGTAGTCTTGCCATAGGGGACCTGGCACACTCAAAACTTATATACACTAGAATTATTTCCTTTTGACTCGGTGATAAGAAGGGAAACTGAGAAAAAGTATATGTTATAAGTAGACTAGAAAACCACTGTTTTTTAGCCTGAAGGCTCCTTGAGGTGGCATGATCACCACGGCCACCTAGGGGCATGATCTATTGTTAGAGTTACAGGGATGTCGCTGCACATGCACCAGCTTTAGTGAGGTCCTAGCTGGCAAGCAATCACTAGTATCTGGAGGTGGAGGGCTGCTGGCTTGGCTCATATACTCTCCCTAGAGGTTAGAAAAAAAAACTTCTTAATTATTATCTTCCTCCCCTTTTTTTCTTTTATCACTCCTGGAATTTCATTGGTACAAGGAACTCTGAGTAAAGAAATGTCTTCTAATGAAGATTGGCAATGTCTCCATAATTAATAATAATTCCCCTGGGTAGTAAGATATTCAGTGACTTGCCATGGTCACACAGTCAGTGCCTATCAGAAGTGTGACCTGAACACAGATCTTCCTGGCTTCAAGGCTTGCTCTAATCATACTGTCTCTCACCATCATGCTTTATAAAAAGTGCCATTTGTATTAATATATCAGTTCTCAAACAGTCTTGTACATATGGCACTTCATTCCCTTTTCTGTAGTTTTCTGGTTTCCTTCTCTTTTTTCCTATTTCTCCCTTTTACATACTGCTGAATGTAATCATGTGAGTTTTAAATTGCTTTTAAAAGTTGAAGGTGCTCTACTAAAAGCCAGCTATTTCATAAGCTGTGTCAGCTAAAGGTCTCCCCACCAGTTAGCCAGAAGTTTTTGCTGTCATATCTGTCCAGGAAATTTAAGCAGAAACTGTAATTAGATGTAAGTGGTCCTATTCCCACAGAAATGAATGGCAGTATCTAGGGAGAGACAACTGTTCCAGAAGCTTTTGGCTACCAATGCTCTACAAGTTAGCAGGATGGAAGAAGGGCCCAGATCCAGACTTCTGTCGGCCTAATTTTATATCTGTGGAAGCACAACACAAAATCCAGTACTTTGAATGCCTTGCTGTGATGGTTACCAAGCCAAGTGCATTCCAGACTTTTATGCTGGTGGCCTCTCCTGGGAAGGACATACTTACTTGTACATCTCTCTGTGTTCTTTTCTCTCCCCAAATCATCTGTTGTAGATACAAAAATATAGACCTGAGGATTTGAAAAATATCTGGGATCTTTCCCTAAAAAAAGGAAAAAAGTCATACATATAATTCATTATTTTAGCTAAAAGATAGTTTAGCTGAAAAAAAGGGGGAGGCAAAAAGTTCTTATTGTTGTTTCAGCACTATCTTCTGTAGAAGTAATGTGTCTTCCTTTACCATCTATTGTAATTATAGTTTCATCATGACATTTTGCTAAGCCAGGAAAACGAGCATGTATTGAATATTGAGAAGCAGTATGGCACAACAGACAGGGCACTGAGCTTGATTGAGGTCAAGCAAACATGGATTCAAATCCTACTCTATATTAGTTGTGCAACCCTGGAGAAGTCACCTAATCTCTCATCCAATTGCCTCATCTATAAAATAAGGGTACTGAACTTAATAATTCCCAAGATTTCTTCTAGCTATAAATTTATGACCCTAGAATCTTATGCCTAACATTGAACTAAGTCCTTGGCATAGATGGGATGGTGGAGGGAGATGCAAAGAGGTATACAGTGTGGTCCTTGTCACTGAGGAGCTCACAATCTGATCAGGGAGATAAAAGATAATCTGTCTGGGCTTTTGATGTGTAAGGAAATAAATAATCAAATGCTAAGGGACATTTTAAAGACAGTAAATGTGATAGATCAGACAAAGGAGAAACTGACCAGTTATTGGAGTTGGAACTTAAGGGTAGAAGAACAGGAGCAAGAGGTACAAGATGCAAAGAAGCCAATTTAGGCTCTCCAACAAAACTTCTCAGCAATTAGATAACACATTAAAGTAGCATGTACTGCTTCATGATATGGTAGGTTTTCTCCTCATTGGAGGCCTTCAAATAAAAGCTGCAGGACTTTTGTTGGATATAACAAGATCACAAATTTCAGGCTTTAAGGACCCTTGGGGGTCATCTACTCCAATCCCCCTCATTTTACAAATGAGGAAACTGAGGCCTCCAGAGTTATGTGGCTCCGTAGGGAGCAACAAACCAGGATTTGAACACTGGGTCCTTTGACTTCAAATCCTGCATCCTTTCTGCTGTTATCATGCTACTTTCTGTATTTCATAAGTGGAAATTCTTTTTTTAGCTATGAACTGGATTAGAACAGGGATCAGCAAACTGTGGTCTGTAGTCCAAATCCAGCCTATGGCCTGCTTTTGTGTGGTTCATGAGTTAAAAGCTAATTTTTTTAAAGCATTTTTAACTCCCAGGCTGTACAAAAAAGGAGGTGAACTAGATTTGGCCCACAGACCATAGTTTGCCAGCTCCTGAATTGGATTGCCATGGAAGTCCTTTATAACTCTCAAATTCTGCAGTTCTGTGAGTCAGGGCCCAAAGGATGCCTGGGACTGGGACAATTGGAGGGAAGAGGGGAGAATATTCTTGGCATAGCAGACGTTATTTCTGAAATGATGTTATAGTGCCAAAGTGCTTTGGATCACTGGCCATGTGAGGCTGTTACAGAAAACAAAATATTTGGTCACAGGTTGGTCTACTCAGGCGTGATCTCAACGCGCTGTGAATAATGATGTCTTTCAATATGAAGTAGAAACTGAGCTCCTTGAAGGCAGCAACTGTTTCATCTTTGTTTTTTATAGCACAATGCCTGACACATAATAGACCCAATATATTATGAATGAATGAATGAATGAATGAATGAATGAATGAATGAATGAATGAATGGACAGGAGTTAAGAGACCAGCAGTGATGACAAACCAGGACATTGGGTTTGGAGGGGAAGAACTAGGTTGACAGTTTCTGGCAACTATTAGTGACAGAAACAGAGAAGTTTCATTTTGCTATTGCTCTTGGTCTACAAAAATTAGATTGGTGATTCCTTACATTTTATAGGTTCAAGGTCTTCCTATAATTTCACCAAAAGAGATGTTGTGGTATTATCATTAGTATTTGTGGCTTCATTCACTTCTCAGTTTTCACTTAAAAAAAATGTAGACCTTCTACTACATCATTCTTTCTCTGTATCTCTGCCTCTCTCTCTCTTTATCTCTGTCTGCGTCTCTCTGTCTGATTGTCTCAGATAGGTAGATAGATAGATAGATAGATAGATAGATAGATAGATAGATAGACAGACAGATAGATGATAGATAGATAGATAGATAGATAGATAGATAGATAGATAGATAGATAGATAGATGGATGGATGGATGGATGGATGGATGGATGGACAGTCAGACAGACAGACAGATAGATAGATAGATAGATAGATAGATAGATAGATAGATAGATAGATAGATAGATAGATAGATAGATAGATAGACAGACAGACAGACAGCTAGGTAGCACAGTATATAGAGCTCTGAACCTGGACCTGAATTCAAATCTGGCCTCAGATACTTACTAGCTGTGTGATCCTGGGCAAGTCATTTGATCCTTTTGGCCTCACTTTCATCATCTGTAAAATGAACTGGAGTAGAAAAATGGCATATCGCTTCAGTACCTTTGTCAAGAAAATCCCAAATGGGGTCACAAAAGTTGGACATGACTGAAATGACTGAACAACAAATACATGTAGATACAGGTAGACAGATAGGTAGATAGAGAGAGAGAGGGAGAGAGAGAGAAATAGCCAAATTAATCAAGTAAATTTAGCCCAGGAAAAAAATATCTTTAGTCCTAACTTATTCATCCATGTGGTTGTTGTAGTTACTGTGTTCCTCTTTCATTGCCAAAGAAGACCATGCCATCAGAGAAATGATGACATGACTTGCACTTGACTTTGTTTTGAGTGAGGGAGGGCTGTGCAAGGTCACGAGCCTCACTTTCTCCTCCTGAGCCATCTGGATTCAGTGAACAGATATTCATCAGGATGACTGGAGATGACCCAGGATGCAGTGGGAGACCTTGGGCCCTTTAGGCCAAGGTCTATTCAGGCACTCACTTAAGGTGAGGTAATGCTCAATCATTGAATAGGCTTGTTTAAGAAGTAGCCAGGGCATGGCTCCTTTACTGAGGCAAAGGAAAAGAAAAACATCCGGCTGAAAGGGAAACAGTAACAATTACTATTGATAATCATGAGATGAATATTAAACCATATATGTGTGTTTCTTTTTCATTCAGTCTTGGTTTATTACACCGGTAAAAGAAATTCCTTCACTAATCAGAGCATTCTGAGGCTGACCCCTCTTCACCCAGCTTGCTGAAGGACAAAAATTAAGCAAGAGATTTTTTTCCCTCCTGAGACAGAGCATCTCTGTCAGGTGTGTTAGCAGACTACTGGGCATCCCTTTAGAATGATGAGGCAGCAGACTGGATGATAAATGAAAAATGCTTCATAAATAAAATCTCATACCATTTCCTAGACAGTTTGAAGTCTTTCTTTAATATCTGACCATAGTCCAGAGAGTTCCGAATCTGGTGTTAGTCATGTTCAGTTCCAGTGTTCAGTTCCTGAATGCTAGCCAGCTGGTCGCTTTAAGATGTAAGAGGGAATAGAGCAAGCGGGCCCCAATTCACTTGCATGGCAACCCTTTTCTTTTGTCATGTCTGCCCAACCATTATATCATTTGATTGATTTTTCTCTTTCTGATCATTGATCTCTGCTTTATCCCATCTATATTTCTATTTTAGGGTGCGCATTTCTCTTGCTTCTGAATTTGACCTATCCCATGCTCCAGGTTGATTGGTAATGGTTAATCCTAACCCCTATGGTTGAATACAAACCTCTTATCTTCCATTGTCCCATTATCACAACGTATGCTTCTCTTGTCTTTTTGGAGAGAGTGCAAAACTAAGACTTGCTATTCGGGTTTATGGAGCAAACAATACAACATATGCCTAAGGCAAACAGCATGAAGATACCCTCAAATCAGCTTTCAAAGACAAATTCAGATGGTGAGAGGAGACTTTGGCAAGACTCTGGAAGCCTTGGGACGAAAGGCCAATATGGAAGAAAACCTAGGCAAATGTTGTTGAGAGCTTGCCACCAAGGAAGGGAGTGGGACAGGGCTATGAAGAGAAGGAGATCTTTCAGGGTGCAAATGCCTAAGGTAGGGATTAAGTTCCATTTGGAAGCTTCCTATTCTAAATAACTATTTTTGCTAATTAGGTACCAAGCTCAGTTGTTTTTACCTTTTGAAGGAGTATGAGTTCTGTTATCATCCTCTAAATTTAGGTGCCCTGGAACAAAACCCTGATTACCCCTCTCTAGTTATAACTTTCAGGGAATGTTGGATAGTAGAGATCTCAAACTCCAGAAGTTGAAAGTTTATGTTCATACAGTGCTCTAGAAGTATTGCTTTCTCCCATCTGCTTTCAACAGGAAAGCGTAATTCCTGTCCCAAAGCCCATTGATATGAGACTTTCTCCTTATCTATACTATAGATAAAGGCACTGCCCTTTGTGAAAGGTGAGAGAGCCCCAGACTTTGCCACTTTCCCTTTGGGACTCTTCAAGGTGAGAAGGGGACTCATCAATATTTGAATCAAGTCACATCTGACTTTCACTTTTGAAAGAGAAAATGGAAGAAGCTAACCCTATTTTGTATTGTTGAAGGAAAAGACTAGAAAGACGTGAGAAGAACCTGCAGTCTTTGTCATATCCCTATTCCCAGTTTGCTATAGTAGAGACTGAAGGAAAAGATTCTCTTTGGGTGAGATCCAAGACACACTCTCTCAGTTGAATGGAGTTATCTGACTCCCAATGGGAGAGCTCTTTCACTCAGTATTATCCAGCATATATTCTCCTATGTATACCTTCTCCGATTTCTGTTTTCTTCCCATGTCTTTTCTATTCACAATGTGTTTTCATTGTGAAGCTGGTATTTGGTAGGAAAGGTTTCAAAATATAGGGCTTGGAGTTTGTCTTACCCCTAGAAATGACAAAATAATCAGGAATTAGCTCAAATATAATTGTATCCTCTTGGCAAACCATATTTAAGGGAGCAGATACATATATTTCTAGCACAGTATCTTCTTTTTCTGAGGAAAGCAGTGTCCTTTGGCCCCAACCGTCTGTTTACAGGCAAAAATTAAAGTCTCCATTGGGGAAGGAGAAGGAAAAGAGAAGAGGGAAAATCTATTTTTCCTACCATTGAGTCACAAAATGACAGCCCTCACCTTTGGTGGCCTCCTCTATGCATCTGGAGTCTGCTTCTTCTGTTATAATAGCAATACTAGTTAGGCTATTGGGTCATAATCCAAAAAATGAGTCCACAATACATACTGTTTACTGACTTTAATGAGCTGATTGATGGATCAAAAAACATAGATAAACAATTGGGGTAGTTGCAATCACAAAGAGTGTGAGATTTGTTCTTTATGCTTTAAGATATTCATGCCTACCAACCTTGGATTATTCTCATTTTAAAAATGAGCTTCCTCTTTTTATACAACATACTATGGCATTGTCTAGCTATTTGCTTTGTTCCAGAGTCTGCATTCAGGTAAACCAGTATATATATCCTTTAGGGATTATCATAGAAAATTCAGTATTAACCTGAAAGTTTATATCAACCACATAGCTAGACTATTTTTAGAAAAGGCTCATCTTCTAGTGTATTCATTAATTATTATTGCTCTGTACTTGGTCATATTTCCCAATTCTTTCAGTATTGTTAATGCTTAGCTCTTTTGTGTAGTGCATTTTAATCTTTAAAGTACTATGCAGACCAGAATTAATCTCAGGCAGAATTTTCCCATTTTGTAGATGGTGGAAGGAGAGGCTCACAGACTTGTCTGGGATTTCATTGGAAAATATTTTCAGAGCTGGGATTTTAAAGAGAAGGGACAACTCCAGATATATCAACATAATATTAAATAAAGGTGATTGTGGCTTCTATTTACAACTCAATCATGAACCCACTTGAACCTCTGGGACATTAAGTAAATCAAGCAATAATATGGTATGAAAATTTTGTATTTTCGTTGGGACTAGTTTTTTTAAGTTATCCAATAGCTATATTGCTTAGTGTTGATTGTGAAGACAAAATATTCAGTGTCTAAGTTCTTGTGATCAAGCTACATGGCACAAATTTCAAAGACTCTGATGACATACTTTTCTCTGAGTCTGGATGGGAGCTCCTCCTCCTTCTCCCCTCCCTTGACCCCCTTTGCACACAAATGGACTTGTCAGGAGCCCCCAGTGTTCCTGCTTTCTCTTTGTATTAAAGACAATGGATCATGGTTTCTATAGTGGAAGGAAAAAAAAGAAAATTAATAAAAACAGGCATGTACAACACTTATTGGCAACAGGTAGCTTTCTGACAGACCTAGCAGTGTGTAATCATGACATGCCAAAACATTAGCAAGGAAGCTACTCATGCATGACGCTCATGCTCAGCCTTTGCCAGCAGATATCAGTGGTCTCTTAGGGATGGCTTCCTTTCATAGCAGCACCTGAAGCACAACAAGCTCTGTGTCTTTGCTTGGTGAGAGGAATGTATACTCGGGGCACCACAAAGCCAAATGACTCCATGCCATATATGATTCTTTAAGTAACTATTTGGCTGAAATGTAAACCGTCTCTCAAAAGGGATTTTCTCTACATAGTTGGCATGATTGAATCCTCCTAGAGCTAACCTATTCTTCACGAAGACATAGTGGTAAACCTTTCTCCCACCCTCCCTTGTATGGGGTATTTGCTCTTTTCATAGATAGTTCCTTAGAGTTGAACATATTTTGGTTACTGGTTTTGAACTGATCACAAAGGGAAATCCTTGGATGTCTTGGATTTTAACTGGTCTTTGCAACATCATCAAATGTGACTAAATTTTAAGCAAATGTGTGCACTCTTATATTTAAACTACACATGGAAAACCGCTAATAGGAGGGACTCAGTGAAACATGGGAAGGATTCAACAAACTTGGAGAGTAAAAAAAAAAGAAAATCAGGGGAACAATATACATAATGACTAAGCTAATAAAAATGAAATTAATACTAAAAGGCAGCTGAACTCAGATTAAATGCAAAGATCAACATATTTTCCTCCCCTCAGGAGAGAACTGGAAAGACTATGGGTAGAGAATGTTGCGTGGTAATGTTTGCTTTTGTTTAATTATTTATTTGGGGATAGAGTATATCAGATAATGGTTATGATGCTGAATTTCAATAGAGAAATGGGAAGGTGGAGATAGGGAAGGTATTATAGGGGATAGAAAAGTATTTTTAGGACACCTAAAATGCTTTTAAATTTTTAATGCTTGGGCATTTCAAGGAATTCATGATTTGGAGTTGGTATTCCCTCCATACCTCCCTGTTTTCCCATAAATCTAATGGACCTACCCAAAGTACTTTTTTATTCGTCTGGGGAGGGGGTAAGGGAGGGAGATATCAGTGTACAACTCTTTGAAACGTTTAGTGAGCCAAAATATGTCTGGATTGGTGTATTTCAGACTTACATCTGAGAGTTAGCTTCAAGTAATAGTGTGTGGAAACATCACAAAGTGTTTTCTAATTGAGATACTTTCTCCTAGCTCTAAAGAAATGGAATGTAGATACAGAAAGCTGGTTTTCTGAGAGGGAAGTGATGGTGCAAGGGAAGTGAATGTGAAAATCCTGAAGATGATCCTGAAAATTAAACTACTGGTAGAACAAGAGCCTGCCTTCTGATTCCTGCCATGATTGACTGACTTCTCTATGCTTTGATTCTTTGACCCTGGATCCCGCTCCTGTTTCCTTTCATTGCTGTTGAGTTGTTTTCAGTCTTGTCCAACTCTTCATGACTCCATAGAAGGTTTTCTTGGCAAAAAACCAGAGTGCATTGCCATGTCCTTCTCCAGCTCACTTTACAGATGGGAAACTTGAGGCAGACAGGTTAAGTGACTCAGGATCACAAAGTTAGATTTGAACTCAGGTCATCCTGACTCCAGGGTGGGAGTTCTGTTCACTACACTATACTTAGCTGTCCCAGTTTCCCTTACTGGACACTGGCTAGTTTCCCTCTCAGCAAAGTCAACATGATGTGTTGAATATGAAGTCAGAGGTCCTAGGTTTGAATTCTGACTCTGCCACTTATTGGCTGTGAGACTCGAATAAGTCACTTAACAAGAACTGGATGGCACAGTGGATAGAATACAGGATTTGGATGCAGGGTTTTTTGTTTGTTTGTTTTACCCCAAATCCAATGCTATGGCATATTGGCAGAATAGGTCACCTTCAAAATGAGTCATGTCAGTATTATCATTATTTCTGATGATAACAATAATATTTAAGATTGATTTTGAATCTCTACCTTTTCATGGTACAAAGCAGAGTCCTCAAAAAAATATACACTTCCTACATTTTATGCAAAAAACCCCCAAAACCCCAGCTTCCCTAATCATTTCCCCCATTCTGTTCCTAACATTTAAGGTCTGAAATCTTAGTTAACTTTGATGTTTCCTTTTCTTTTGTCCTCTTTATCTAGTCAGTTCTTAAATTGTCATTTTTCAATAATTTGTAGATTTTTTCCTTCTTCTCCATTACCCATTTCCTTCTCTGTTGCTAACAAAGCAAGCAATAAACTTCATGACTGGATAATTGAAATAATCTCACCTCCTCAAATCTCTCCTCTTCCCAACTAATTCTACACATCAGTGCCAGACTAGTTTTCCAAAAACACCAGTTTGACTACATCATTCCATTACTTTAGAAGCTGTGATACCTCTCCTGATTTGTCCTTGGATTCAATTCAAAAGCATCACCCTAGTATTTGGAGCTGACTTCCATCATCTGGTCCTATATTAATTGTCTAAGCTCCTCTATTGCTCCCTAACAGGAATCTCCTATTCGAGTTATGTTGCTATTCAGAGTTTCAGTTATGTCCAACTCTTCATGACCCCATGGACCATAGCATCTAATACTGTCCATGGAGTTTTCTTGATAAAGATAATGTCATGGTTTGCTATTTCCTTCTCCAGTAGATTAAGGCAAACAGAGATCAAATGACTTATCCAGAATCACATAGCTAGTAAATGTCTGGGGCTGAATTTGAACTCAGGTCTTCCTGACTCCAGGTCCATTACTCTATCCACTGAGCCACCTAGTTCTCTCCAATTCAGTTATATCACTTTTTTATTCTCAGCTATATTTTCACCCTTATTACATTGCTATAATCCCCTTGCTTTTTTCTAAAGTTGACTAAAATATAACTTAAAAAGTAAAGCAAATACTATGTATTTACTAAGAAGTAAATTTTATGTAAGTTTTTCTCTCTTCCTAAATTATATTACTTATGACTCCATGTTAGAATATAAAGTCCTTGGAGACAAGGAGACTGAGTAATTTTTCATTTTCATATTCCTAGTGTTTATAAACCATCAAGGTATATATACACAAGGCATTAATGGATTTCCGGTTTTATG
Organism: Notamacropus eugenii; assembly: GCF_028372415.1. Taxonomy (NCBI): domain Eukaryota; kingdom Metazoa; phylum Chordata; class Mammalia; order Diprotodontia; family Macropodidae; genus Notamacropus; species Notamacropus eugenii. The sequence continues at coordinate 300,004,834 of NC_092872.1, read as the reverse complement.
GACATAGATACTCTGACCAGTGACGGAGATAGTTATTTACTCCTCATTCTGTTCAACAAGTTTGACCATTGATCATAACTTGTTCTTGTTCACATTTCTAGTTGTCCGTTTCTTATCTAATGTCTTTAACATTGTTTCTAGTGAACAATTCTTCATAGATAAAATTCTGTAGTCTATTTTTATCCTCTATACATCTCTTCATTCTGCTTTGGGTGACCCACAGCTTACAAATACAAGTGTTAGAAAGACAGGGCTTGTTTTTGAGTGAAGATCAGGTACATTAAAAGCACTGTGCCTTTTACATATGCAGTAGATATTTAATAAATGTTTGTTGAATTGAATTGTATAACTGATCAGTTTTGTTGGCTACCATGAGAGTTTGTGTTCTGACTTCCTGTAGAAATTATCCCTCTCTTTTGCAATCTGAGAATAAAATAAATTATTCATTCTTTCTTTTCCTTCAACGACAACCCAATCTCTTCATTTATAGCTTTCAGGTACTACTGCATTTGATGTTTGGCTTTAACACTGATATTTTTTATGATGGCCTCTAGCTCTGCAGTGAAGCATTCTGTAACACTAAGCTAAGCAGACACGATTTCCATTTTCCATGCCTTATCTAGCAGTATTATTTCTTGCTCTTGATTTTCTTTCTTTTAAATTTGTCAGTGGCAACACTTTATCTTTGTTTTTGATGTTAGCTCAGTGAGCCAAATGAGATTGGAATCTCAGTGACTCTGAATTATAATCTCTTCTCTGGCACAGGCTTACCATGTACTATCAGACAAATAATCTATCCTCTCCATACCTCACTCTCCCCATACATAAACCAGGGATTCATATGACCACTAACCCTCTCTGATAGTTTAATATTTAGTCATTAAAGAAAGGTAATTCTAAAATGAGTCACAAAATGAGAGTCCCTATACAAACATCTGAGTGACAATCACTTCAGTGACTTGAGAAGCAGAGACGTTGCATGCTTGCTGACCAGTCTGGTTTGGTCAGTTCTTGCAGAGTTGATGAAAATAGACAGCACAAGCCTTTATTCAATAGCATAGCCTTGTAAAGAAGAGGTATGCAGTAAATTAGGGGTATTAGCAGAGTGGCATATTATTCACTAAAGGTGCTGGAAGCATATTCTAGCTATAAGGATGTTTGATGGCCTTTGGTCAAGTATTCACATACAAGAGTCATGTACCAAATACAACAATCTGTATAGCCCCAGGGTAGAATTTATAGCAGGTTTCTGTTTTCCTGCTTTCATCCATATGCATACAAGTGATAACATGTACTAAGTTAAATAATGCATAGTACTTAAACTATTCTTACTTTTTATCCTTTGGTTATTGTAATTACATGTAATTTTGTGAAGGATTTTCGATTTTTAAGAAATTGCACTTTTGTACTTGATCCAGCTAACAGGATTTTCTTACATTACTTCATAAAGAGGCCATCTTTTAAACTTCTAATGTTATTTCTTATTCATTAGTACATATGCCTGTAGGGTATGTTCATAAATGGGTTAAAGTTACAAAGTTATGCTTATAAAAGCTCACGGTAATTTGGAGTATCAGGAGGATTTATTAATTTTGAAATCTCAAAAGAGCAAAAGCTAAAATGAGATTGGATTAAGTATATTCTTGCATGCAGTTATTCTAAACACCCTTAAGGACCAAAGACTAACTTACAGAGGACATTATGCAAATATGAATATATCTCTAAGTGCCTCATAGGCTTGCTGATGTAATATTTTGCATGGTTAGTTAAGTACATCAAGTAAAAGGTTTGACCTTGATATAGTATAAATGTGCTTATTTCAAACTACTCAATTGTCTTCTGGGGGCACTGTAGAATGAATCAACATAATGTGAATGATAGATAAAGTCCCAATCTCATCAACAGAGTCCCCAGTATACAAAGAAATATTTGTAAAATACTTAGCACAGGTCTGTCACATAGTAGGCACGTAACAAATTTTTGTTCCCCTTGACCTCCAAGTAGTTACATGTTGTTCTGTACAACATGCCCCTTCCCCCACCAAAGTGCCACTCTGATGCCTCATTATAGTGTTTGTATGAAAATAGGTTCTTGAAGGTTATGCAAGAAGGGCAAAAACTCCATTAGATACTACCACTATGGAAAGGCTTTGAATGTGGGCCCTGTGAAAAATTGTCTTTTTTTTTTTTGAGGACCAACACAGCTAAGTTTAGAAAGTCTCAACACCAGAAAGCTGACCACTAGGTGATGATTTTATTTTTAGTTACAACAATTCATCAAATGCTTCTACTGAGATAAGTAAGGACTATTATATATGCTGGTGGAGAAAGTTCATGCATTTGATAAATCCATATTTGAAATATTGAAGTTGAACTTACTAAGTTTTCATCATCTTATTAGTAATGTGGCAAAAGAAAGTATTATGGTAAAATCTAGACAATTATTCTTTACTGCTTCCCACTAATTAAGGCATGCTTTGTACTTATTGAACAATGGTTTGGGATTTGACATACTGTAAGATTGCATGAATTTAGACCCTAGAAGGGGCAATCATATTCACAAAGATTAGTGGAGTTAAGCAGCATCACATAGTCTGCAAAGAGCATAAAGGGCAAATTTCCATAATGCTAAGTTATGAGGCAGAATTGTCAAGTATACTTCGTCCTGTAGCAAAAAATGTTAAAAGAGGTAAATTCCATGGCAGACCATTGAGAGAAATTAGCTTCTTGCCAGGCCATCAAGTCCCTTGCAATGAGTCTATACAAGCACAAAGATGGTTATGCATATTCCCAGAGCATCTCAAAGCATTTAAAACCTTACAAATTATGTTGGTGGCTCATTGAAATAGCTGCTTGAGAAATTTGTCTTGAATGAGAAGAAGGAATTAACAATAACTCACAAATATAGAAAGATTTATAAAATGTTCCCACAACAATCCTATGAGTTTGGTAGTGCAAGAATTATTATCTCAATGAGTCAATAAATGTTAAATTCTTACTGTGTTCCAGACTCTGTACCAGGCAGTGAGTACAAAGAAAGACAAAAGATGATCCCTGCCCTCAAGAAGCTTAAAATCAATCAGGAAAGTCATGACACAAAAAGGCTGAAAAATAAGGTGAGGAAGGACATGACGGAAAAGTCAAAGACTGCACTCAGGTTACGAGTCACTCATCTCTTCCTATTCACCAAGAAGGCCAATCCTTAGGATTCCCATACTCACTGGAGTGACTGAGTGCTCCACCCTACCAACAGGGAGTACAGAGGAAATGAAAAAAAAGCTTTTGTTTGATCTTGATTTACTCAAACTGGATAGCTCTGAGCTCCCACGCGACTAAAACTCCATTTTCTTCCTGAGTTAGTTAGCTTCACTGAGCCAGTCACACAACCTTATCATTATATATATATATATATATATATATATATATGTAAAAATTATATAATTGTCAGTTATTATTATCCTTTAGGATATTACGTATGAAAATTAGAATTCGTCGCAAATTAGTCACTAATTTGTCTACTTCCAAACTATACTAGAGGGGAAGCAGGGCTGGAGAAAACAATTTGGGAAAGATTGTGAAGTAGGCAAAGTTTTCTTCAATGTTACTTTTATCTCTTTATTTAAAGTCCCCTTTTCCAACTATGAGACTCCCCACCCCTTCATGCTATTCTCTGGCTTGCTCAGGCTCCCTCCCTCTCTAATATATCTTCCTTGGTCTGCCATACTTAGACAGCAACCTATTCTCTGACTTTTTCTCCTAACTTGATCTTCTGCATAAAAAAAAAAAATCCATTTTTTTGTTCCATCTTCTCAGAACCTTTTCCCCCAATAGTTCATTGGTTAATAGTATTAATGAGTTAATCAGAGAATTCGAAATATTAGATCTGGAGGAATGCTCAAAAAATTATCTTCAGGTTGGTAGGATAATATTCTACTCTCTTTCCCAAGGACCAAGACATGTTTCTTAAGAACCAAATAGCCTCAAAGAGGAAAGAATTCCTAAAGCCCTTCCCTCAACATATTGTCTCTCATTGGATGCTGTGAGACAAAGCATCCCTGAGCTTTCATAAATGGAGCAAAGATGCAGCAGCTGGCTTTTTGAATATGCGGACGCTCCATCTATATAGTCGAAAAAACAACCACCTCCTCTTAACTATGTGGCTAGCCAACTGGAACCAGTTAAAGAATGTCTATGCATGCCCTAATCTCTCCAAGGAACTTCCTTTCCACAGAGTCAAAATTCCTCCTGAAATAACTCCCTAAGTCCTTCATTTGGAGAGATTGTATTAGCTGAGCAAGTTAATGGGGATTGCAAATGTGTTAGACCCCTATTCCATTGAAATGGGATTATATTGGTTCTATGTGGCTCCAGAAATGAATTAGGACCAGTGTGTTAGGAAGAGGTAAATTTTTCCTTAGAATAAAAAGAACTTTCTAACAATTAGAGATATTAATAAAGAGAAGGTACAGCTCAGTGGGGAAGTGAAATCTAGTCCCTAAAATAGTTCAAGCAGTGGCTGGAGTGACCATTTGGCAGGGATGTTTTTGGGAGATTGGTGATTCAGGAAGATCGTGTTTCTGGGGACCAGAATTGTTGATTTTGATTTCCTTCTAATTATTTTTGTTCTACTTGCCAGGTAAAAGCACAGCATGAATCTGATTTCTAAAATTTCCTTAAGGAACATTATGCTGGGAGATGGGGGTAAGGGCTGGGAGTAAGGAAATTCCTTAATGAAATCCATTGCATTTTTCTAAAATTTTCAAATGGATTTGTGAAGTCATAGATTTTGTAGCTCTCTCCACCAGGGCAGATTACAAACTCCCCATGCTTGCCAATCTTGGATAACTCTTGTCCATGTTCTCCCAAAAGCTTGCCAAGGAGGGGCTCCCCAAACACACTGAAGGGCTTTCATCTCTTCTCCCAATATTGCCAGCACACAAGTGGAGCATCCTTGTTGTGAGGTGGATTGCCTTTACAGCTGTCTCACACCCACCATGTTTGTCTCTCCAATGCCTTCTTTGTGGTATTAATCTTTAGGTATTCAGAGGCCACCCCAATCTATCCACTGACATGTTATTATTAAAAATTTGGATCTTTACTTTCATGAGAAGCTTGAGATGGACAAAAGAGCTTTGCAACCATAAAGTTCACTCCTCTCCTTTTAGACTCTGAGCTCAACTCATTGTTCACCTATTCTTTCTTTCTTTCTGTCTATCTATCTATCTGTGTGTATGCATATACATATACATACTTACACACACACACACACACACACATATATGTATATACACGCTATTGTAAAAATTGTATAAGATCTCCATCCAAATGAAGGTTGAAATCTGGTCTTTCCTCTGTAGAGAGATGTACCAAACTCCTTTGCAGGATTATATAACACTTCCAAGAGGCTCTGCAGCATTTTGGAATTTTATGTAATCAGTAAAATGTCATCTACAAACTGGTGCATCTGGAGAATAGCGTCATCCACAGGTAATACTTCATCTGGCATCTTCTCTTGATCAATTCCATCACAGTGGAGAATATTTTTGGAAAGCATATATACTAGTTTTATGCCTCAACTTACATTTATTATGAGAGGATCACTGAATATAGTTTCTTCTGTTACTATTACAAGATTCTATTACAAGCTTACTATTACCATTACAAGATTAAAAAAATCTTGGTTCTAATGAAAAGAAATGAGGATGCTTTTAAAACTTACTATCCTTGTGATCATGGGTAGATATATGATCAAATCATTTAACTCCTTGAGTATCAATTTCCTCATTGGTAAACTAGGATGATAATAGCACCTATCTCATGGATTTGCTGCGAATATCAAATGAAATAATTTATTTAAAGTGTATTGCAAATCCTAAAGTGCTATGCAAATGTCAGCTGTTATTGTTGAATGACTGCTTTCAAATCTTTTTAAGCATCTCTAAAGCCCTGAAAGATTGAAGTTGGAACAATTGGCAGGTGTGAAATGGGAGGAAGCTACAAAAGAAATTGAATTTCTTCCATAATAATTCTACATAGTAGCTGTGTAAACTCTCCATGGCTAAATAAATATATTTAAATACAAAGATTTTACAATTTCATTCAAACACTGCTGACAACAACTACGTATTTTAGCTTTTGAACTCTACAAATAGCCAACACATTTGCACTTGTAATTTCCCTGAGACTCAGCAGTATGCTTTCTTCGCTGCCCACCCTAACACCCACAAAAAACCCCAAAAGAATGAGAATCTTAAGTTTTTGTGAATGCTAAGTATAACTTTAATAAACCTCTGGTTGGCATGAGGGGTTGTAGCACTGCTTTCACTCCATCTTCCTAAGGGTCCTCTACTCTGGACTCATGCAAATAATTGAACTAGATCCATCTTGGGGATTCAGGACTCTAATGAAAGGCGGGAATCCTTTTCTCTCATTCTTTGGTTCATTAATCTCCACCCTAGTATGTTGGGGATACTTTACTTAAAACTTAGATGTAGGCTTATATTTAGGGCTTCCCCAAAAGAGAGAGTTAGAAAAGTGCTCGTTGTAGTCAGATATGGGATAGTTATTTATTTCCTATGCACAAAAGGAATGCTAAACACACAATACTCACATGCACATATTTGACAAAACAAACTTAAAACAAGATCCAATAACTTAATTTTTAAGTACTGTTGTAATCTGACATGCCCAGTTGAAAATTAGTTTCAAGAAAGTAGTAGAGCTTTGAAAGCTACAAGTTGAATTTTTGCAAACAAAAGGAGAATCAAGCTGTATATAATAAGGATTTGCAGTTACATGTTTAATCCTCTTTGATTTTACCTTGTATATGGAAATGCTCATTTTGTTAGGTTTTTGTTAAGGTAAAAATAATAACAGTGATGATGATGATAAGAATTAGAGTAAATTCCAAGATGCCTACCTTTTGGCCAGACTCTGACTTCTTGATCCTGCTAAATTTCAGTTGGCCCTAGTCATATGACCTTAGCTTAATGGAGTTGGATTTCCATAAAAGTAAGCATGCTTGCAGAGGATATGGAACTAGTTTTACTCAATATAGAATTAATAAGCAAATGGATATAAGAAAATAATGAATGATAAAACAATGACCAGGTAGGTACTACTGTTGCCCACAACTATGCTCTACTAGGAAGTCCCTAGGCACAGGATCATTCTGACCTGGTGGTTCTAGAATCTTCCTTTGCTTGGGTAAAGTACTTCAAACCATACAGTTTCCACAGAAAGTTTGACTCATACATCGAACAAGGTAAGCAAATAGATAAAGAGACAGAAACTTAAGACTCAGGATTTTGATTCAGCCCAGAGCATGGGTCTCATTATTCATATGCAGTTAGTTTAGGAATTCTGTTTTTTGCTACCATAATCTTGGTCTGATTCTTCCCCCACTCTAGACTATGAAGGTTATTCTTGTTTAAGGTCATACCAGCAGAGCATATGCTCTAGTGTTGTTCAGTCATTTCAGTTGTTTCTGACTTTTTGTGACACCATTTGAGGATTTCTTGGCAAAGATACTAGAGTGGTTTGCCATTTCCTTCTCCACTTCATTTTACAGATGAGGAAACTGAGGCAAAAAAGGTTAAAGGACTTGCTTAGGATCATGTAGCTATTAAGTGTCTGGGGCCAGATTTGAATGCAGGAAGACTCCAGGTGTGACACTTTATCCATTGCACCATGTAGCTACCCGTATACTCTAGCTTGTCATATCAAACTGGAAAGACTTTGAACTAGGACAAGTGCCACACATGAGTTGCATATATGTTTCCAAAGTCAAGCCTAAAACATTTTTTACAAATTAATTTATTTATTTTTAGTTTTCAACATTCAGCCAAGTCTAAACATGAAAGAGGAATATTAGCATGTAGGCTCCAAGGGAGATGATTGTTTGGCTACATCTGTTCTCCCAAGAACTATCTATTAAGTAAAAAGTTTGTGTTCTCCACCAGTGGAGGGAAAACCCATCTTTATACGTTTGGCAGTTTGTGGCGATAGGGAATATTTGGCTGAAGAAGAGAAGTATCCACTCTCTCTTTCTGAGACCCTTCCCCCAATTTATGTGGGCAATGTCACTCTGTTCCTGATTTCTTCCCTCAGGAAGGACTTTCTCTCCAGTCATAACATTTGGCTAGGTGGGTGGAGGAAGAGGACAGAGAAGAAATCAAGACTAGAAGGAAGATCTTCTGGTGCACCTAAAAATTTCAAAAGTTCTCTAGAGAGACATGAGAGGAGAATTGAAGAGAGACCACAATGGTGGTAGCAGTAATAGTAATGATATTTTATACACAATAAGCACAAAACTCACATTCTTAGCTGCATCTATAGCCATAAATGCAGCTTCTTATCAACCTTAGGATCCTTTTTTGACCCCTTGGAATGTTAATAGAATAGGAAGACCTTCCCTGCCCATAAATAGGCCTCACACATAGAGCCTGTGATCACATGGAACCTGGGTCATATGGAGCTCAGACTGGGAGGAGCTTGTCCAAGGAAGACAAAGAAAGAGAGAGAGAGAGAGAGAGAGAGAGAGAGAGAGAGAGAGAGAGAGAGAGAGAGAGAGAGAGATGAGTAGGGAGCAGTTACCCCAAGGAGCAGAAAGAAAGAACAAGCTGTGAGTGGGTGCAGGGAGGAATTTGTCTAGGGGAACTTGTTTTTGTGGGGAGGTCTGATAGAAAGAAGGTTTAAGATGTCATTACTCCCTGGATTAGTGATAAGTATCTATATCATTAATGTATTGTTAATGGAATGGAAAGAATGGGAAGCCTGTGTGACCTGCTTAAGTAACATGGAAACCTGAGTCGCATGAGTCTAAGTCACATGGAAGGAATGGAGCAGGAAAGGTGGAACAGAGCTGAGAGGAGTGAGACAGAGCAGACAGAGCTGGGAAAGAGAGAGGAAGCAGCTAGCTGTGAGTGAGACAGGGAGTGATTTTGCTTAAGCGAGTTGTGGGAAGGCCTGATAATATGTATAGACTTCTTGGTTACTATGACGTATTTCTTTGTTACTATGATGGATTTGGCTTTTTGGTGTTTGAATAAATGTGTTGGTTCTGTCTTTGATGGAGAGGCTGTTATATCTTGTGATTCAAATCTGGAAATACACCAGCATATTCATAGCTGCTGCTATGGGTATCAGAGAAATGATGACATCACTTGCACATGACTTTGTTTTGAGTGAGGGGGAGCTATGCAAGGTCAACAGCCTTGCTTATCCTCCAGAGTCATGTGCATCCAGTGACCAGATATTCATCAGGATGACTGGAGATGACCCAGGATGCACTGGGAGACCTTGGGCCCTTTAGGCCAAAGTCTTTGCAAGTACTCACTTGGGTGAGGCAATGTCCCTTCCCTTCCCTTCCCTTCCCTTCCCTTCCCTTCCCTTCCCTTCCCTTCCCTTCCCTTCCCTTCCCTTCCCTTCCCTTCTCTTCCCTTCCCTTCCCTTCCCTTCCCTTCCCTTCCCTTCCCTTCCCTTCCCTTTTCCCTTTCCCCTTTTCCCTTTCCCCTTTCCCCTTTCCCCTTTCCCAAACCTTAAACCTATTGCACTCTGAAGCTGGGACACAAATGGGCCCCTGCCTAAGGGCCTTCTGTACCCTCCTGCTTTTAGAGTGATTATCAGTAGTATCTGTTGCTGTTTCCTTCCCAGCCTAATGTCTTTCTTTTTCTTGGCTTCATTAAAGGGGCCATGCCCTGGGTGCTTCTTAAATAGGCCTATTCAATGAATGGGCATTACCTTGCCCTAACTGAGTACCTGCAAAGACCTTGGCCTAAAGGGTCCAAGGTCTCCCTGTGCATCCTGAGTCATCTCCAGTCCTGATGAATATCTGGTCACTGGATTCAGATGGCTCTGGAGGAAAAGTGAGGCTGGTGACCTACACACCCCCTCCCTCACTCAAAACAAAGTCAAGTGCAAGTCATGTCATCATTTCTCTGATGGCATGGTCTTCTTTGGAATGAAGGATGAACACAAAACCTCCTGGTATTCTAATAATGTCTCAAATAAATATTTTGGTTTTGCCTTTGAGGAAGAGAGTTAATTATATTTTGTGAATTTACTCTGGAAATGTACATGCATATTCATAGTGGCTGCTATGGGTATCACATTGCTGCTACACATCTATGCCCAAAGTCATCAGTTAAAGCTTTCATGATCTTAGAGTGACATAGCTTGGATAGTACCAATTGTTTCTTGATACCATATTTGGTATAGTACTCCATTGAAGAGCCATTAGTTTCACCATTGTCTCAATAGTAAGGTGTCATTGAGGGACTGACACCTGAGTCCCTTTCTAGCATTGCCTTGTTTCCTGGCTTATATCTCTCCATAAAGCCCACCATCAGCCATTATTCCCTTGACCACTTATTCACAAACAACTAGGGCAAAGATGGTTAATTTGATGCAACAAGTTTTACATATGCTGCTGGTGAGCAGTCTGGTGAAAGTTTCAAACTTTTACCTGTACTGCCATTTGCTTATAATTCCTCTCCTTGGATGTGACAGAAAGCTTTCACTGCTTTAGATGATCCTAAGCAGCATCAGTGTTATATCACTTTCAGGACAGGGTGTCAACATCCATGCTAGTCTTACCTGATCAGTAATGTATATGGAATTCATAGTTGTCTAGTACTGCCACCCAATTATAACAAACTACATATAGGTTGGCATTTATCAGAATATGGGTCAGTGGACTGTTGTCATTTTATGCTTCCAACTTTCCTCCAAACACACAATCTTTGAATTTTTTCAGTTCACATTCACTTCAAAGCCAGGAATTCAAGCTTGTGGATGGAGTAATAGGTTTTATTATAACTCAAGCCTTTGCTGGCAAACATAGCTGGTTTCTTGTGTCCATAACTCTGTTTGTATAGAACTGCTCATAAACATCCACCATGTGGAGAAATACCATCTCATGGGTTTTGAATATGCTCCAAACCCACATTATAGTCAGTTATAATTGTTTTGTTTTTATTTTTTGCCGGTGCCTCCCTCCAAGACAGGACATCCTTAGCAGTAGTAGTAACGTGAGGAAGTATAAAATGATAGATGGACTAATGAGGATGCAGCCCTTAGAATATGTTTGAATTTGTTCTTTCTTGTGGCATATACAGAATGTAACAGATATTCATTGCCTGGTTCCAATCCAACCCCTGGAACTTTGTAGTGCTAATCTCTGGCCATGAGTGATTAAAGAGTTGATACTGTTTGGTGACAAAAAGCTTTCTGATTGACTTTAGAGCCAATAGGATTGATGATTCGAGAGAGGTTCAGACTCTCTTGAATGTGCACATAAAAGGTGAATGAATACTCTGAGAAGAAAATGCCCAGAAAGCTGCCGTTGGTGACAATCTGTTGGAATGGTAACGAATGATGACAAAGGAAGCATCTGCTGATAGAAATGGAAAGAAACTCTGCTAAAAACAATGGCAGCTTCCAGGATTATGACTCCTTGTGACAGAGTTAATTATTGACTATGAACTCTAAAATGGTACTCATCTTTGGAGCCCAGCAAAGAGTTGTCTCAGAAGAACCTCAGGAGGACTCCACAAAGGGAGAAAAATGATAAAGTCAGGAGGCCAGGAATACCTCTTGGTGGCATGAGTTCCTGAAGTCAGCGCTTTACTCCCATTGTACTTTTCCATTTGAGTTCTGTTTACCTAGGGACCTTATATATATATTCAAGAGGAGACTATACTCTCAAGTTGGGGAGGCATGTTTTACAACTGTTCTTGATGTAGTTTATCAGTAAATGCCCTTTTAAAAAATAATTTAATAGAGTTCTGTCCATTAATTAATACTTCAGAGCATATTGGATGGAAGTTTATGTAAGGAAATTACAATTCCTTAGAGTTGGTTATCCTTAGAACCCTGAGGGAAGCAGTGATGTTCTTCTCTATAGAAACCTAACTTGCCAATGTAGTGAAAGTTTGGTGAGCCCAGAGAGGGTACTACAAATTTTTATTAAAATATTTTGTTTTTCTGTGACCTATATTTCCCAATATAGGATGTCTGAAAAGGTATTAAAACTTATAACTACACTAAGAGTTTTGGGACAATTTACTTTTCTCTCTCTTTTTCCAAAGAAGCATCTCTTCTAACAAAGAATAAAAAAGGGAAAATATAGCTCATCAAACCTAGTACATATGCTTTAAAAATATATTATCTGTACACAAAATAAATTTGCAGTTTAATATGCAACCCTCCATTCTTTGTATATAGAAATATTCATATTTGTCAACTAGAAAATAAAAAAATGAAAATTAAAAAAGCAAATTAATGTGGTGATCTAGGTCGTCAAGGCAAGGTATAGAAATATATAAAGCTGAAGTTAGGGAAATGGACTTACAGAAAAGGAATGAATCAAGGTACTAGAAATCATGCTGAAGATAAAGTACAGATTTAGAAAAAAAGTGGATAAAGTAGGAGAACAGGTGATTTTTGATGGAAATAATATTTCACACATTTTGATCTTAGAGAAGTTGCAATGTGAAATGGAGAATTGCAATATGGTCTAAGACATGACCATGTTTATATGTGACTGAAATGAAGCAGAGGACCTCATTGGAATGGAGAAGATTCCAGAATTTCATGGCATGGTTTCCAGAAGGGTCATCAGTATTTGTTGCTGTTGCCATTCAGTAGGTTGTACTGTATAGTTCTATAAAGATGAAAGACCATTGAGGGCTTTTGGTAGAATAATGGTCTGGAAGTGGCTAAAGGAAGTTTAAAACCCTCCTTCTGGATCTGAGAATTAGAGGAGGATAAAGGGTGGTCTTAGCGGTGTTGTTTAGCCATTTCAGTCATGGCAAAGATACTGGAGTGGTTTGTCATTTCCTTCTCCAGCTCATTTTACAGATGAGGAAACTGAGACAAACAAAGTCAAGTGACTTGCCCAGAGTCACACAGCTAGTAACTTTCAGAGGCTAGATTTGAACTCAGGTCTAGTACTCTATCCACTGTGCCACCTACCTGCCCAGCCTTAATAGAGAGGGTTCTAAAAAATGTGGTGTTCTCAGAGAAGAGTTAGATTTACGTTAAAGAAAGAATGACAAAAGAATGTTGGTTGAAAAGTACAATGTGGCATAGATACGTCTATAAGTATTGCCTATGTGCAGCTTGTGGATGGAACAGAAAAACCTTCAAAGATCAAGTGTTCATAATGCCTCCACTGCTACAAATTGCAATTCCTTTAAGACTTACTAAACAGTATTTAAGTATTTCAGAATGACTATGGACAAAAGATAAATCTTGCTGTAACCAACTTGGAAATGAACTTCTCACCATTTCTTGGCAAGTATTAAGACAGTAAATATATAGTCTGCACCTGTACAGAAAGCCTTTTCAATTTGGTAGGCTCTACCACAGATAGTGTTCTGCTACTCCAGGTTACCTCTACCCTATGACAAAATATTGGAGAAGAACTTCACTGGGACTTCTGATAGATTAAAATATATATATTAAGGTAGAACAAAAACACAGATACTGAATCATCTTCTTTTGCTATGTTTTGAAGAATTGTCATTCTGGTGGAATGATCAGTTCTATATATGCATGTATGGGAATCAGCTGTCATCTTAAAAGTGTAACGAAGCCACAATGAAAACAAGTGGTGCAGCTGTCTAATTACTGCTTTAAAAGTATACATCAAGAACACTTTGAGTGACAAATACTTTCTAGGCAAACAAACCAAACAGAATTTAAAAAATCTCTGTGGGGTATAAATACGTAATTACACTCACACAGGGAGCATTTTATCAGGTAAACCATCCCACTTTGTTAATTGAAATGCTTCAGCACTAGATTTTTTTTTTATTTTGTTTTGTTTTACAAAGGGTCTGAGTATCCATGTGTATAGAAAAACACATGGCTCATTGGCACTGTTCTGTAACTAGCATATACCATCTGCAGAATGGATTCCAGTGCTCTGTGTGTGTTCTAAGTTTCTCAGCTCTTTTGTGTTTTGTTTTGTTCCTGTGGCTTAGCTGCAAAACCACCAGCATCCCTCTCTATTCAATATCCATCCAGCCTAGAGTAGCAGGTGGAGTGACTAAAGCCCTAAACTCTATCCCTGACCCAGCCACAATACCCCATTGAGACCAGGAGCATTATAATTCATGTGCCAACATTCTACCTCTATGCTAGCAAACTTCCACCACCTTTAACTCTCTTTATCCGTACAAAACTAAATCACTGACCAAATAGGAACAAATTGCCCCCAACTCCCACCACCTTTTTCTCCTCCTCAATCCCACTCTATGCATATATACCTCTTCAATTCTGCCCATTTATTCCTCTGTGCCCTCTATCATTCTAGTTCCATGGTGAATAAACTTCCCTTAATCAGCTCTGGTTATAGCTTTGGTTGGTTGGTTGTTGTCCTTCATCCTTGAAGAGGATCAAAATGACATCACTATGTAGGAGTCATGTTTCGGTGTGTCTGACTGGCTGATCAAACCAATGTGAGCTCAGAATATTCTACCACAGGTTGGGCACAAATAGTTCATGTGAACATTGGGATTATAACTTCACTCACACACTGGGACTAGAGGGGAAATTGAAACATTCATTACTCCTGATTGCAACACTAAAGTCTTCCTTTGCCATCATTACTCTGCTTTTGAAACTCACTGCATCAAAATTTTCCAATGATATTCAAATCATAGTGGCTATTGTTTGGCAAATATTTAGGTTTTTCTGCCTCTTTCTCTAAGAGTTAAGCATGGGTATATTTCCTCACTTTCCTAATTTCTTCCCTTATATATAGGGACTTGGACACCCATGATGATATCCCACAAATTTCCAAACCTCCCACTCCTTCAATTTCCTTAAATCCTATTATTTGCTTCATTCCACCTATACCATGCATAGGGATGATCACACCATACATCTCACTATTACCTACAAGTCTTCCATGTCCTTAGTCAAAACCTCTGTCATTTCTCTGACTCTAATATTCTAGCATCCTCACCCCTCCGAAGTTTATTCTTTATTTTCAGTTCTATCTCCAATTCTTCCATTCCTCCGCACTTTCTTAAACCATTCCTTTTGCTCTGACTTCACTTCTATATTTCCCCAAAACGATAATATAGTTAGCCAATCTAGCTTCACACTGTCTTCTATCCTTAAATTCCTCACACCTTGTCATATCTTTATTCATCCCTTGCCAAACACCAGTTCTGGATTTCTCCCAGCATCTGGCTTCTCCACTCCTACTTACCTGCTGCTGAATGGAGATATATGAAGTTATACAACCATGTTGACTGGGTAAGTAATAAATTCCTATTTTGATTCCCTATCTTACTCTCAACAGAAGCTATTCCAAATCTTACTTTTTCCTCCTCAAATTTACCAAACCATCTCCTGCCCCACTTTCAGTTTACTGTAGTGAGAAAATTGACTTCATTTGCCACAAACTCCTTCCTCTTCCCTTCTCTTTGTCTGAAAACTTCTTAAAATGATCCCTTACTCCTACTTTCTTCCAGCCAATGAAAATGAGACTGTACCTTTTCTTGTCAATCCCTTTCGTCCCATCTTCTCTAGTAGGTTTAATCATCTCTCCCTCTCTTTAATTTCCAACTTTCCCCTTTCTATTGGTTTCTTCCCTAGTGCCTTTAACAAGCTTAACTCTCCCCATTCTTTAAAATTTGAATTAGACCATACTGTGCTCCAAAATAATCATTCCATACCTCTATTTCTTTTTTTCTGACAAATTGGAAAAAAAAAACCCTGCTTATTCATTGCTTCCATGTACTCTTCTCTCACTCACACCTCAATTCTTAGCAGTCTGGCTTCTGATCTCATCACAACTGAAACTGCTCTTTCAGAAGGTATCAGTTGTCCCTTAATTGACAGATTTGATTGTCCCCCTTAGTCTTCTTCCATTCTTACCTCTCTTCTCCATGTGATGTTGCTGGCACAGGGGTAGGGGGTAAAGCTAAGAAGACAGAGAGAAGCCAGGAAGTTGCCTGAACTCTCTCCAGATTTCTCATAAACAACATTAAATCAAGCATCTAAAAGAATCCCAGAGCAACAGAATACACAAAAAGACAGAGTAAAACAATTTTGTAGCCCAACAACTTCAGGAAAAGTCTTTCTCACTTGGGGAAAAGGGAAGTGTAGCCCAGCACAAGAGAGGAACGTTCCTAGCCACAGCACAGATCAGCACCCAAGGCCCCATGGTCCTGGCTCAGCAGGCCACCTGTGAGTGCCCTAGCCCCAGCATGGTATGCAAATTGCCAGCCCTGGAACCCAGGGCACAATAGGTATGACTAAGCCATGCCATCCCTAGTGTAATGGGCAAGCCATGAGCCCTAGAAGGCCAGGCACAATAAGCTAGTGACCAGGCCCCTAACACCCAATGCAAGAAGCTTGGGACAGTGTCTCCTTTACCCCAGGAGCAGAGTTCAATTTTTTAAAATGAGCAAAAAATAAAAAGGAGCTCTGACCACTGAAGGCTACTATGGTGACATTGAAGATCCTAACAAACTTAGCAAAGAAACAATTTCAAAATGTGAGGCCTCAAAGGGGAAAGTGTATTTGTCTCAAGGCCAAAACGTCCTCTTGGAAGAGCTAAAAAAGGATTTTAACAATCAAGAGAGGTAGAAAAAAAATTGGGAAAAGAAATAAGAATTGTAAAAAATGAGTCAAAAGCTTGAAAAAGAAAGCACAAAAATTGACTGAAGAAAACAACTCTTTAAAAGTAGAATTGGCCAAGTGGAAAAGGCGACACAAAAGCTAACTGAAGAAAATAATTCCTTAAAAATTAGAATTAAGCAAGTAGAAGCTAGTGACTATGAAACATCAAGAATCAGTCAAACAAAATCAAAAGAATGAAAAAAATAGAAGAAAATGTATTATACCTCATTGGCCATTGCTGACCATACTCATATTCATTGATATTTTTTTGTCTTTGGGGTTTCATGCCACTATCCTCTATTGGTTTACCTTCTGCCTGTCTGACTGCTTCTTCTCATTCTTCTCATCCATATCATGACCCCTAACTGTGGGTGTTCTCTGAAGCTGTCTCCTGGGCTCTCTTCTAAGTTCTCATTATTTTAATGACTATTTCAATTCATATGACCCCCAGATTTATACATATCAACCCCTGAACATCAATCTACCATCAGTAACTGCTTATTAGGCATTTCAGACTGGATGTTCCAGAAACATCTGAAATTCAATATGTTTGAAAATCCACTCCTTGCCTTTACTCTGTGCCTGGAACATACTTCCTCCTCACCACACATCTCTTTCATCTATCTTTTTTCTCCGTTTATACAGATATTGTCTTATTTCAGGTCCTCATCGCCTCTCATATAGATTATTGTAATAGCGAATTAATTGGTTCTCTTTTGTCTTGACTCAGGCTACATACTATAATATGTGAAGTTCTCACCTTGCAAATACACAGAAAGTCAGCCAGAAACCTTCAGAGAATGGATGGGGGGACCATAAGCAAAGTCAGCTCCAGTGCAGGATAATTTCCTGTTGCAATCAGAGATGGCTCTATATATGCAGCCTTTACAAAGCACTATGTCCAAAGGCAACAAAAATGCTCCCATAACAAATCCCTAGGGCAGTCAGAAAGCCCAGAGTGATCAGAAAGCTCCAGACCTGGTGGAGGGAAGCCTTAGAAACTTTGGGGAGCAACAGCAGCAATTAGCAATTAGCAACAACTATGGTGCCACAGAACTTAGACAGAGACAGCCCAGGACCAGGGACTCTGAGGGCTTGAATACTTTATTTTGAGATGCCAGAGAGGGTCCTGATGATTTATCAATCTGAACCTCAAAGATCAAGTGACTCCTAACCCCAGGTGCTATAGATCAGGGGAAGCACCCAAGGGACCCAAGAGGAGACCAGACAAGGTTAAAAGTGAAGCATGAGGCAGAACTTTTGTCTGGCATAAAGACCAATTCAAGAATTAAAACTGGAGAGCAATACAGCGCAGCCCAGTGTGAGGAGCACAGCTCAGCAGGGACAGGACCCAGAACAGGCTTCAGGGAGCCAGTGGCAGCAGCAGTTCCCAGATTTCTCAATCCAGAAACACACAGACAGCTTTAAAGGTCAGTGGGAGGGCTCCTTCACTCAGGAGAGGGGAGTGGGGGTCTGGCAACAGGCAATGTAGGGGCAGCTTCCAGTTTTAGAACCCTCCACCTAGAGCCCCTGAGGGAATTGAGCAGCTGATCTAAATCTCAGCCCTGAGTGGCAGCCCTGGAAGACCTGTGCCTAAAGCCCCTGGGGGAATTGAGCCACTAATTTGAATCTCAGCCCTGAGTTCAGCCCTGGGGTTAGGAGGGGCTCTGGTGTGGTAGAGCTGGAGGCCATTGTGGTGAAGGAATTCTAATTGATTTAGCCTGTTTTTAAAGGTGTTATTTTCTTCAGCATGTTTTGGGGTCTTCTTTAACAAACAGTTGACTCACTTTTCATGAATTTCTTGCATTGCTCTCATTTCTCTTCCCAATTTTTCCTGCCTCTCTCTTACTTGATTTTCAAAATCCTTTTTGAGCTCTTCCATGGCCTGAGATCATTACATGTTTATTTTGGAGGTTTTAGACACAGAAGCCTTGACTTCCTCTGATGTTATGCTTTGTTCTTCCTCTTCTGAAAGGATGGAAGAAAATACCTGTTCACCAAGAAAGTAACCTTCTATAGTCTTATTTCTTCTCCCTTTTTTGGGCATTTTCCCAGCCAGTCAAGAGGAGAGTACACTCTGGGGATCTGTAAGTTCTCAGTTCCTCCAAGGTGGCACAATGCAGGGAGAGGAAGTTACTCTTCTCCTGACCTGCTCACTGATCTGGGAGCAACCACAAGCTTTTCTGCCCAGGATCTTTGATTACAATTCCCTCTCCAGATCCTCCCCCAGCTCCTCCACACCAGTGCTCCTCCTCACCCCAAGACTGCCACTCAGAACTGAGACTCAGATCTGCTACTCAATTCCCCCAGGGTCTTTAGGTAGAGGGCTTCAAAAATAGATTCTGCTGCTGCAGCAGCTGCTGCTGCCCTGGAGCTGGGGCTAGGGCCAGACCCTGATCCCTTCTCACCCAGGTGAAAGAACTTTCTCAGTGACCTTTGAGGCTGTCTTTGGCTTTTGTGCATTGAGAAATCTGGGAACTGCAGCTGCTACCCATGATTCTGCACTCTCCTGCTCCACTCCTGTCCCAGCTGTGCTGGCCGCCAAGGCTGGGCTTCACTGTGCTGCAAGCTCAGTGCAATAGACCTTTCCTGTCAGCCTTCCAGGCAGTCTTGAGCTGGAAATCTCTTTCGTTCTGTCATTTTGTGGCTTCTGATGCTCTAGAATTTGTTTAGAGTCATTTTTAACAGGTATTTTATGGGTTATGGGGGTATATCTAGAGCAGGTCCATCCTTCTTCTCTGCCATCTTGACTCTGTCTCCCTACAAACTTTTTTACAAACAAAACCAAGGCAGCCAAAATTAAAAGGAAAACAGGAAAGTATAAAAAAATTTCCACCAAATTCCGCTCATAAGGGCTGTATTTCTCAAATATCTAGGGAACTGAGTCAAAATTATAAAAATACATGCCATTCTCCAACTGATTAATGGTCAAAGGATATAAACAATTGGTTTTCATAAGGAGAAATCAGAGTTATCAAAAGTTGCATGAAAAAATTCTTTAAATCACTGTTGATTAGAGAAATGCAAATTACAACAACTATGAAATACCATTTCATACCTCTCAGAATGGCTAAAGGAAAATAACAAATGCTAGAGGGATGTGGAAAAATAGGGACACTCATGCATTGTTGTTGCAGTTGTAATTGGAATAATTATAATAATTGTAATAAATCCTAGAAAACAGTTTGAAACTATGCTCAAAGGATTCTAAAAATATTATTATATTATATTTATGTTTTGACCCAGAAATCACACGATTAGATCTGTATCTCAAAGAGACCAAGGCAAAGGAAAAAGGATTTATTTGTGCAAAAGTATTTGTAATAACTCTTTTTGTAGTAGTAAAGAATTGGAAATTGAAGGAATGCCCATCAACATGGGAATAGCTGAACAAGTTGTGGAATATGACTCTAATGGAATACTATTGTGCTGCAAGAAATTATGAGGGGAGTGGTTTTAGAAAACACCTGGAAAGACTTATATGAACTGATGAAGAGTGAAGTGAGCAGAACCAGAACATTGTACACAGTAACAGCAGTATTTTCATGATGATCAACTATGAAAACAGCTACTCTGAACAAAATGATCCAAGATAATTCCAAAGGACCCATGATGAGAAATTCTATCCATTTCCATCAAGAGAAATGATGAATTCTGAGTGCAGATTGAGGTATACTTTTAAAACTTTCTTTATTTAAAAAAAAACACTGGAAGACATAAGAATATATAGGAGCATTTTTAAAATGATAAATAGTATCTATCAAAATTCACTGGAGAAGGAAACGGTGAACCACTCCTGTATCTTTGCTAAGAAAACCCCATGGACAATTACAGTTTTAGATAGACTTAGTTCTCCACAACAAGGCAAGGACTTAAAACATTTCCTAAGGACTCGTGATGGAAAATACTGTCCATATCCAGAGAAAGAACTGTGGAGTCAGAAAACAGAATGAAGCAGATTATTTTCTTTTTTGTTACGTTTGGTTTTGTTTAGTTTTACTCATGCTTTCTCCCATTTGTTTTAATTGTTTTATGCAACATGACTAATGTGAAAATGTATTTAATAAGAATGTATATGTAGAGCCCATATAAGATTGAATGCCATCTTGGGGAGGGAGTGGGAAAAAATTTAAAACTTATAGAAGTGATTGCTGAAAATTGAAAATAAACACATAAATTTGAAAAAAAAAACCTTAACATTTATTCTTCCACAAATACATACAGATTTGTTATGCACACTCATACACACACACATGCATGAGTGTATGTGTAACAAAAGGTAATTCATAATATTTAGTACTAGAAGTTCGTTCTTTCTTTATAAAGTCCTCGGGTAGTTCTTCCTAGGTGTAACTCTCTGTTGGGTGAGCTGCCCGATCAGATTTTTAGGGTTGACTATTTTCTTTAAGTCCATAACTAGAATTTTCCTCTACCATGAGAGACTGCATTCCTCAAAACTATGTCCTCCCTTAGATGACTATCTCTCCACATACACCCTTTCTTGTCTTGTCTCTTGGTTTGCGGTTTGATTCGTTGTCTCCTATTGATCCAATCTCTAATGATATGCCCAGTTGGGGAGTAGAAAGAGGTTTCCCTCCTCCTTAGGTTTTATTTCCAAATTTGCCTACAACTGCCTATGTGGACTTCAATAAGTCATAATTCAGGCCTTATTTTTTTTCTTGTAAATTTAGCAGTTAAAGTAGATAATCTTTAGGGCTCTTCCTTTGTATAACATTTCTATGATTCCATGATCCCACCAGGGCTTCTTTTCCAGAGGACTTAAAAAGAGCATTTATTAATCACCTACTGTGTTGAACCATGCTAGGGGCTAAGAATAAAAAGCTGCTATCTTTAAGATCATAAAATAATATGGGGCATGAAACAATAATAATACCATATTTGTATAGCTAAAATCATAGAGTTCCTATACCATCTATAAATATTAGGTCTTTGATACTCTTTTGAAGAGAAAAAGGCAGAGACAGAGAGACAGAGATGGATAAAGAGAGATGAAGAAGAAGAAGGAGGAAGAGGAGGAGGAAAAGGAGAAGAAGAAGAAGGAGGAGGAGGAGGAGGAGAAGGAAGAAGAAAAGGAACAGGAGGAGAAGGAAGGTAGAGGAGGGAACAGGAAGAGGAAAGAACAGGAAGAGGAAAGAGGGAGAGAGAGAAAGAGGGAGAAAGGAAGAGGGAGAGGGAGAAGGAAGAAGAAGAAGAAGAGGAAGGAAGAGGAGAAGAGAAAGATGTAAGGTTTGAGTTGTAAATGGAAGACTTCCCAAGAACCACAGATACATGGGTAAAGTTGACATTCCAATATATCCCTTGGCTACAATTTCTGTAATCCCCCCAAGACTTTTAAATGCATAATTTTCAGGTAATATTGTTCTCCCCTTGGTTGAGCTGACTTTTCATCTTAATCTTGAGTCACAGAGATCCTTTACTCTTGTGTAGTCTTTCCCCAATTTCTGTTTGACTTCTTGCTTTTATAAATGTGTTACTATTTGTGACTGTCTTTTGTGTAATGAGTGTTTGGTGGAAGGAGAGCTAAACTTCTTGGGATTAAGCTGTTATCATCCCAGCATGAGATGGGATTACTTCCCACCTGGAGTGACTAGGGAAAATGGCTTTTATCCTGAACCCCAGAAGAGCATTGTACTCCTAGATTGCAAATGTTTCATGTGCAATAGATACATATACTTCTAACCCAACATCTCTTAAAGATAAGAAACTGGTAGTAATTGTCCAGTCATGGCCATCCTTCTACTCTCCATGAAAAGGGAAATCTCATCTCCTGACAGATATCAGGTGGGGCAGTCTATATCTATCTAAATATATCCATTATATCATAATATCACCCCAGGTCCCTGAGGCCCATTATAACTTGTTACATAACTATATCTATAATCTACATCTTTATTGTCAGGCAAATCTGACAGAACAAAGATTAAAATTAAACTCAAATTAGAAGAAAGAATAAAAATGTTAATGTTTCCCACAATTAAAATAAATCTGTCCTGTAGTACATAAGTGAGTCATTGATGTACCTGCACCAAATGTGAGGCAAAAATACACTTGGTCTCTTTGACTACTACAACAAATATTTATTTGTGGCAAATATGTTTATCAGTTAGCCATTAAAATCTCCTCACTATTAGCAATGAATAGTAGAGCTAATAGAAAAGACTGGAGTCAAAGTGAGTCCAAGAAAACTATTGCCAAAATCTTTAGTTATCCCCCAACACTAAAATAAACACTAAGCCTTCATCAGGAGGATCAGACAAAACGTTTTTATTGGAGAAGCATTTGCTGATCAAACCACTCTTTCAAATGACATAAAAGATCCCAGCAAATACAGTAAATTTTGTATCTTCAAATAAGCGTTTGGTCTGAACACTGTTTTCCAATGGGCAGTGAGTCTTGCCATTGCAAGATCATTATCTTTTCGTTTCAGTCTGGCCTTTCAAACTCCTCGCAAATTCCTGACTTCTATCTCATCTTGGATCTCATACTTCTATTCCTGCCCACCAGCCCATTTATTTAGCTAAAAGAAATGCTGAAAGCAGCTATTCTAAGGACAGAGATGCTCCGCATGGATGCTAATTATTTTAAGTCCCAATTGTTTATTTTTTTTTCACCTGCTGAGGCTAAGCTTCACTACATAAGCGTGCTGCCACAAGCTAGCAACTCAAGCAAATGTTGGTTCTAGTTTGCTATGAGGAGTTAGGAAGCAAAACATATTTGTAAGTTTAGTTTTCTGGTCCTGTTGCAAACCAAACAAGATGACAAGCTTTGATAGTTCCCTTTGAAGAAGTTAGCCTTTGACTGCACCTGATTTTTGTTTCCATTCTCAATTGGGTAACTTGATGCTAACTAAATTCACTTTGAGTGGCAAAAAAAAAAAAGGAATTGACGTGAATAATCTGAGAAATGTTGGAGGGTTTCAGTTTGACTGGCAGTAACTCTCAGGCTAGGTCAAGTATCCAGCCTGATTACACTTGTTCAGGAGGTAGTGAAATACGATATTCCCTATACATTTTCCAGGCCTTAGGATGAATCTATTCATAGCCATTCCAAGAAAATTGTTTTTTATCTGTTTCTTTGACTAATAGGATTGGGTGGGATTTCAACAACCACATTGTAGTGTTCTTTCCTTTCGTTTTGACTTGTTTGATGGCGGAGAGAAGACACATGTTAAACCTCATGGTAGATTAGCCTAACCTTGAGGTAGGTAATAGACAGAACCCTAACTAGAAATTCTAGGGCCCAGGGCAAACTTCAGGAGAGGTACCCTCCAATCAATTTTTTTTTTTATCACAGTCATTACCTCCACTGTTCCCTCTAATTATCCACCTCCAAAATCTTCCCTTCCAACCAAAGTGAAGCAGAATAAATCTATATTGGCTGTTTCTAAAACTGTCTCATTCTTCACTGCTAAACAAGAGATGAGAAATATATTTCAATATCAGTCATCTGGAATCATAGTTGATCATTGCTTCAATCAGAATTCTTTTTGCAAAATTTATATTCTTTACATAACTGCTATCCAGGTTCTGCTCATTTCCTGCTACATCAGTTCATACAAGTCCTCCCTGCTATAGCATTCCTTCTGGGCTCACTCCCCCAACATGCACTCTCAGTAGAAGGTTTGTTTACCACCATAAGTGTGACTGCTAACAAAAATTCTAGGAGTTATCCTGTGCATGTCTACTCCTAACAAACTTTCCATCAATAACCAGTCATTAGATTCAATTAGTTCTGAGCAAAGTCATTTACTCAGCTGTCATGACAAGAGCAGTAGTTACAAAAATTCATTTAAAAAAACAACCTAGGACACACTCTCCTACCTTTCTAGGAGTTGAGGGTGGGGAGAGTGGGCACAAATTTAATTTACAAGTTAGTGAGAACACATTATAAGCACATGTGGCCAAGGAAATTCAAAGCTCCAGAATTACTTGCTATCTTTTCTCTTTCTGGACAATCTCAAAAAGTTCCCTGTAGAATATGCTATGAATCATTCCACTGTTAGGCTGGGCTGGCTCTCCAGAGGACATAACATTTCAGATGGATGAGTGGATCAAATGGGTTTGCTACTTATGGGCCATATCACCTTGACTGGACATATTTTACTAGGGAGGTTTTTGGGTCTACCCTGCTGGTTCCTTTACAGGATGTGTTAACTATGTTGGACAAGTCTGTCCATTGGGATCCCTGGGCTGACTCTTCAATGGGCAACCACAGTCTTCACTGCTTCTAATCTCAGCTCAACCAGGAATTATTAGGCTCAATCATCTGGGGTGTTACATTACCTTCTTTGGGTAGAGTGTTGCTGTGCTCTTTCAGAATGGGTAAAGACCCTTAGCCTGGGATTAGCAGAATTCTGTCCTGATCTATTATTCTCTCAGGTACTTGGCCTTAAGATATTTTTTTTTTCCAGATGGGAGAAGTATAGACCTTCCATTGGACAATTGTTGCTGGTTCAGAATTGGGTTTGCTCAGTCAGGGATTCTACCCCAATGAACTTGTGTTCTGCCCAGAATAGTGACTGCCCAGTGCATTTCCCAGATTCCTGTTGTGTCTTCTGCTAGTGAATTGTTAGGGACAAGGTTACTGAGGCAGTATATGCTCCAGGGTAAGCTCCTAGAGTCTACTGGCCTTTTTACATGCCATAGAATCATTTACTGTCCAAAAGGATCTCTCCCTAACATTTCATTGAATGTCTTTGCCCCCCTTGTTTCTTGTTGTTGTTCAGTTGTATACCGTCTTCATGATTCCATTTGGGATTATCTTGGTAAAGATACTGGAGTGATTTGCTTTTTCCTTCTTCAGCTCATTTTATAGATGAAGAAACTAAGGAGAACAGTGACTTGCCCAGGGTCACATAGCTAGTAAGTGTCTGAGGTCACATTTGAATTCAGGCCTTCCTGATTTTAGGCCTGGTGTTCTATCCACTCCATCACCTAGCTCCTTCTTTGCCTCTTAAAACCTTCAACTTTGCTGTAGTCTTTAAAAGCCTGCTCTTAAACATATTTGTTTCTGAATCTTTGACTTTCATCAATTTTTTTTATAATGCAATATTGATTAGTTGGATGTTTACCATAATTGACTCAGTCATTCCCCACTTTATGAACATCCCCTTAGTTTCCAGTTTTTTCTACAATAAAAAAGTGTTATCGTGTTTTTGTGCGTATAGGTCCTTCACTTTTTTCTTTTTTTTGGATATAAGCATAGTATATTGAATATAAGCCTGGTATTTCCGAATCATAGTTTAGTCATTTGAGAGATATAGTTCAAAATTTCTTTCCAGAATGGGCAGACCAAATTGCAGCTTCCCTTGACTCCCTTGCACCATTACACAGTATCCCACAGCTCCTTCTAACAATTGTCACTTTTCCTTTTTTGTCATTCTTGCCAATTTGATTGTATAAGATGTAACTTCAGAGTTGTTTTAATTTATACTTCTTTAATTGATAGTCACCTATAGCATTTTTTTCCTGTGATTGTGTATAGCTTGTTTTTCTTCTTTTCCAAACTACCTGATCATATCCTTGGACCACTGATCCAAAAAGGGCTTTCTGGGAACTATATGAACACAATTACAAAACACTTTTCACATAAATAAGGTCAGTATAAACAACTGGGAAAATACCCATGCATACATTGAGCCAATATAATAAAAATGACAATTCTGTTTAAACTAATTTACTTATTCAGTGCTATGCCAATCGAACAAACAAAATTACTTTATAGGGCTAGAAAAAAATTACAACAATTCAAAGGAAAGTGGCCTAGAAGCCTGAGATGTCAAACTATTACGAAGGCGTAATCATCAAAACTATCTGGTACAGGCTAGATTAGGTACACAACACAAAGTGGTAAATGACCAAAGTAATACAGTGTTTGGTAAACCCAAAGACTTTAGGCCTCTGGTATAAGAACTTACTATTTGACAAAAACTTCTGGGAAAACTAGAAAACAACATAGTAAAAACTAGGTATAGACTAATATCTTACACTGCACACCATGATAAGGTCAAAATGGGTACATGATGTCGACATAAAGGGTAATGCCATAAGCAAATTAGGAAATCAAGGAATAGTGTACCTGTCAGATCTTTGCATAAGGGAAAAATTTATGGTCAAACAAGATATAGAGAATATTCAAAATAGAATAATAGATAATTTTGATTATATTAAATTAAAAAGGTTTTGCACAAACAAAACCAACACAACCAAAATTAGAAGGAAAACAGAAAGCTGAGGAAAATCTTTTAAGCAAATGTCTCTGACAAAGGCCTCATTTCTCAAATACATAGGGAAATGAGTCAAATTTAATGGTGAAAGGATATGAACAGGAAGTTAGTTTTCAAATGAAGAAATCAAAACTATCTATAGGCATGTGAAGAAGTGTTCTAAATCACTTTTGATTAGACAAATGGAAATTAAAACAATTCTGAGGTACGACCTATCTTATCAACTAATATGACAAAAAAGGAAAATGATAAATGTTGGAGAGGTTATAGGAAAATTGGGACACTAACACACTATTGGTGGAGTTGTGAACTGATCCAACCATTCTGCAGAGCAGTTTGGAACCATGCCCAAAGGGCAACCAAACCATGGATACCCAGTAATCCAGCAATACTCCTACTATGTCTGTATCCCAAAGAAATCATTAAAAAGGGGAAAGGACTCACACGTACAAAAAAATTTGTAGCAGCTCTTTTGGTGGTGGCAAAAAATTGGAAATTGAGGGAATGCCCATCAGTTGGGGAGTGGCTGAACAAACTGTGATATATAAATGTAATGGAATAATCACAATGTACAAAAGTTGTACAGACTTATGTGCACTGATGCAAAGTGAAATGAGCAGAACGAGGAAAGTATTGTACATAGGAAAAGCAACCTAGTATGATGATTAACCATGAATGACTTAGCTCTTCTCAGCAATATAACAATCCTAGACAACTTCAAAGGACTCATAATGGAAAATGCTATCCATATCCAGGGAAAGAACGGATACACTCTGAATGCAGATCAAAGCATACTCTTTTCTCTTTTTTTTCACGATTGTTTCCTTTTTGTCTGTTTCCTCTTTCATAACATGACTACCATGGAAATGTTTTTTACATGTGATTGTACATATATGACCTATATCAAATTGTTTACCATTTGAGGAAGAGGAGAGAGAGGGAGAAAAATTTGGAACTCAAAATTTTATAAAAAGAATGTTAAAATTGTTTTTACATATAACTGGAAAAAATGAAATATGTTAAGAAGAGAAAAAAAAAGTAGAGGGTTTTCTAGTTGTATTAACATGATATTTCTTTGTATATCTTGGTAGGTAGCCTCCCAAATGTTTTATACATTATGCAGTTATTTTGAATGGAATTTCTCTTTCTTCCAGGTTTTGATGGTAATATATAGAAACATTAAGGACTAGTAAGAGTTTCTCTCATATCCATCTATTTTGCTGATAATATTGTTTTGTTTAGTTTTTTGATTGACTGTCTAGATTTCTCTCAATAGACTGCTGTATTTTTTACAAAAGGTGACAAGTTTGATTTCTCATTGTCTGTGTTTAATCTCTCAATTTATTTTTCTTCTCTTATGGATATAGCAAGCATTTTAAAAATCATATTAAAAGTATTGATGAAAATGAAAAAGGTTAATAAAAAGCAAGGTGTTATCTTTGCTTTATTCTTTATCTTATTAGAAAAGTCTTCAAGATTTCTTCATTACAAATAATACTTCTTTTTCAGATTAATAAAGTTTACTATGTTAACAAAAACTGCACCAGTTTCTATAGTTTTTAATATTTTTAATGGAAGGAGTACTGTATTTTTAAAAGTTTTCCTACATGTAATTATATAATCACATAGTTTTCACTGTTTTTTTTCTATTAATATGTTCAGTTTAAAGTTTTCTTAATACAAAATCAATTTTCATTCTTATTATACAACCATCTTGGTAATAGTATGTAATTTTTTAAAAATATATTGCTGTAGCCTCTTTGCTAATCCTTCATTTGATATTTTCCGTCAATATTCATTGATGATTATTTGTCAGTATTTTCATTCTCTGAGTTGTCTCTTCCAAGTTATGTATTAAGACCATTTTTATATCCTAAATGAAGTCGAGTAGGTTTCTTCCTTTTTCTCCTTCTGCAAATGCCATATGTAATATTGAAATTTATTGTTCTTTGAATGTTTGATAGGATTTATTTGTAAATTGACCTGGTCCAGAATTTTAATTTTTTCTTTGGGAGTTCATTGATACTTTGTTCAATTTTAAAAATAAGAATAGATTATTTACATTATCAGATTCTTAAGCTATTTTAGGCATTTTATAGTTTGTAAGTATTCATCAATTTTATTTGTTATAGTTGCTGGCATGTGGTTGGGCAAAGTAGTTTCTGATAATACCCTTTATTTCCTTTTAATTTGTTGTAAATACTTCCTTTTCATTTCTGAAAGAGGTAATATTGCTTTCTTCTGTCTGTTTTTAGATTTTTTTACAGTATATTTTATTGGTTCTTAAAGAAATTCACTTGGTTTTTATATCTATTCAATCTATTTTTAAAATTTTGTTAACCTCTTTTTAATTTTCAGAATTTCTAGCATAGTACTTCTTGATTATGTATGGCTTTTTATTGTTTTTTTTTTCACTTGTGCTAACATAACATTCATTGATCTATTCTTTCTTTTTTTTTGCTGATGAAAGTATGTAGCTATATAAACTTTCTTAGGGACTCCTTTGGTTGCTTCTTAAAATTTTTGAAATGTTTTCTGTTGTCATGCTCTTTGATAAAATTGTCTGTTACTTCTATCATTTGTTCTTTGACATGCTAATTCTTGATGATTAAATTATTTAGTCTCAATCTGAGTTTCCTTTAAAGTTCCATTACTGATTGTAATCTTATTTCCTGTGGTCTCTACAGGATGTGTTTAATATTTCTGGTTTTTTTTGTATTTGTTTATGAAGTTTTTATGTCTTAGTACATGACCAATTTTTGTAAATATGCTATGTACAGGTATGAAATATATATGTCTATATACACATATAATAATATATACAAATATGTATATATGTGATATATATGAATGATAATAGATAATTATAGATAATAGATGAAGGAGAATAGAACATGAATGTATCTAGATCAAAGGATAATTGTTGTCATTTATTCATTTTCAGTTGCATCCAACTCTGTGATACCATTTGAGTTTTTCTTTGCAAAGATACTGGAGTGGTTTGTTGTTTCCTTCTCCAGCTCATTTTATAAATGAGTAAACTGAAGCAAACAGGGTTAAGGGACTTGCCCAGGGTCACACAGTTGAGTGTCTGAGGCCAATTTGAACTCAAGTCTTCCTGACTCTAGGCTTGATTCTGTATCTACTGTGCCACCTAGCTGTCACATAGATACATACATACACACATACATACATACGTACTGTGTGTATAAATGTATATACACACACATATACACATTCTCATTTAATAGACACAAAAAAACTATGCTATTTAACTAATGTTCTTTTCATGTTCTTTCTTATTTTTCATTTTGTTACACTTGTCTAGGTCTAAAGAGGATATATCAGCTAATATGGTTCACCAATATTTCACCAACTATTATGGTATTTCTGACTATTTTTCCTCGTAATTTGATAAACTTTCCTTTTAAGTAGTTAGGTGCTATGCCATTTGGTACCTATATATCTAAAAACTGATATTATTTCATAGTCTAAGGTAACTTTAAGCATATAATGTAATTTCTCCATTTATCTCTTTGAACCATGTATGTCATTGTTTCCTTGTTTGAGATCATGATTGCTACCCTCTTTTTTTTTAGTTTACCTGAAGTATAATAAATTCTGCTTTAACCTAGAAATTTATCTCTCTAGAACCTGACGTTTCAAGTATATATTCTGAAAATATACTGTTGGATTCTTTCCAATCTATTCTTCTATCTTCTTCCATTTTTGTGGGTGAGTTCATATCATTTATATTCATAGTTATAATTGTCAATTGATTGCTAGATCATATCTGATCTTCCCCTTCCACCTTCCTCTTTAAAGAACAGAAGAAAGTGATCGAAAAGAAGGAATGTGATCAATACTAGTTATCATAATTGAAGTGATTAGCTTCTACTTCATTGCCCTTCCTTTCTTTCTTTTGCCTAGGGCTTTGTCACTAGTTCTTATACTTTCTTTCCTTTCACTCCTCTTTTTATTATCCACATTCTGAATTAAAAATTGTTTTGCTTATAAATATCCCTTCCCCAACTTGTCCCCCCACTTACACCTTCTTTCTCCTCTTCTAGTCCTGCCTGCATTCTGTTGAGTTTAAATATATTGCTTCACCACACACACACACACACACACACACACACACACACACACACACACAGACACACACATACAGTGAAATTGAAAATTGATACCCCACTTTATTTTCTATTCTTTATTAATTATTGATTGAAAATTGCATCTAATTAGTGTATTGATACTTATGGATTACATTAGGGCTTGATTGTATAGTCCTCATTGGTAGAATCTATAAAAGTTTAACTTCTCTTTCCTTTGGGACACAGCTTTATCATAAGGATTCAGAAACTGTGAGATTTTGCTCACCATGGAAGGAAGGAGGGAGAAATAGAAGAAAAGTCAAACCCATCACAGGATGTTTGTCCACCACAAGACTTTCTAAGGGACATGCATCAACTCTGTTTTTTCCCCATTGCCCTGGGTTATGGAAATTCCTTCTCTGAGTCAAGCCAAGCAAAGCCCACCCTTCATCTCCATGTGTTGAATCATAATCTTAGTTTAGTTTGCACCACTGTACCACCTCTAAAACCCTATGTATAAAAGAATTGCTCCATCTGATGGGTCCTTGACTATCAAGGGATCATGGAAACCATTTATTGGCAATTGCTAACCTTGCTAATAAATTGATCACAGTCAGAATTTTATGCCTCAGTTTCTATTTATTGGAGATTTTTATTGTGACTCTTTACACATGTACACATACATATGCACACAATCACATTCAGAAGAAACCATAAGGCTTTTAACACTTGTTTTTCTATCAATTTGTTCACTTCCTTATTTTCTTTTCATTTAACTTTCTGTTAGACTTATCTAAAACTGCTAGAGAGATACTAAAGTATCCTGTGCCCCAGGCACATCATGTGCTCTTCCTATTTCCCTCTTCCTCTCCCTCTTTTCCTGAATTCTTCCATTTTGTAATGTAGTACTACAAACAAAACAACAGCAAAAACAAAACCCCATAATGATTCCCCTGTAGGCAAGATATTTTAAGATTCTCTCCAGAAAGCTCCAGGTCTACCTCTCCACTGTTACCTGCACCTTTCATCCCTCTTTTCCTTGTGTACATTTAGAAATGTCTCTTACTGGTCACTGTGATGTCATTCTGTTGCAGTTACTGGCCTTGGCTGCTGTGTTCATTCACCCTCCTGCATTTCTGTTGTTTGGGGTATTTGAAAAGCAAATATTCTTTCCGGGGCTGGTTTTCTTTCTAAGAAAATTTCAAATGTCACCTTATTATTGAATATTTCTTCATTTATGCTTAAGCTCAAATTTTCAGTGTGCGCTGGGCTATGTCATGAGCTCTATTGCTTTTTATAATACATTATTCTATCCCCTTGTGTATTTCACCACTGTCATGTTGGCAGAAGGATATAGCAACCTCTTTCTGAATGCTGTGCTCTTTCCTTTAGACTTTTAATGGAGTGTTGCACAACTTTGAACAGCCTTTCCCTCACCCTCAAGAGGAAGGGATTCCTGCTTTATTCATTCCTTTCCTCTGTTCCCTGGACTAATAGTTCAAAGTGCTCCCATGCTAGGGTTAATTTTTGGTGTTTGAAGCTGGGATCTCCAATACTGGGGGAGGAGGAGATAGAATTGGAGTGAGGTTGACCTCTGTTTCAAACCCAGACATATATTCTGACTCTCCCTCTGTCTGCTCTCCTACAAAGACCTTTTAAAATACACAATGCTGTCAAGGCACTGGTCACTGAAGGCCAAGAAAATTTCTGCTGCCTGGATCTCCATGGCATTGAAAAGAAGGAGGGAACAGAATGTGGGATTGGGTTTTATTGGAAGCTCATGAGCAAGTTAACTAGTGAAGTCATGGGACTAATAGTGTGGTAAGTAGTGGAAGGCAAGGGTACTAAGTGATCTTATGGTAGGTGTTAAACTTTCTTTTCAATTCCAGGAGTACTAGATCATGGAGACAACTGAAATTGTTTTATTTTTGGTACAGAATTTCTATTTTGTAGAAACCTGAGACACTGTAAGGATCAGAGAAAATATCTAGTCTTCCATCTTGTTGATTTGTATGAACAACCTTCAAGAATAATTCTTTTCTTCTTTTTCTTTTTATAAATTTATTTATTTTTAGTTTTCAACATTCATTTCCACAAGACTTTGAGTTCCAAATTTTCTCCCCATCTCTTCCCTCTACCCACCCTAAGAAAGTATGCATTGTGATTACCCCTTCCCCCAATCTGTCCTCTCTTCTATCATACCCCTCCATTGTCTTATCCCTATCACCTCTGTTTTCATGGAGGGCAAGATAGATTTCTATACCCCCTTGCCTGTATATCTTATTTCCCAGTTGCACGTAAAAGCAATTTTTAACATTCATTTTTCAAACTTTGAGTTCCAATTTCTCTCCCTTCCTCCTTCCCCACCCATCCCCACTGAGAAGGCAAGCAATTCTATATATGTTATACATGTATAGTTATGTAAAAGACTTCCATAAAAGTCATGTGGTAAAAGACCAACTATATTTCCCTCCATCCTATCCTGCCCCCATTTATTCTATTCTTTCTTTTGACCTTATCCCTCCTCAAAAGTGTTTACTTCTAATTATCCTCTTCTCCCATTTGCCCTCCCTTCTATGATCTCCCCCACTTATCCTCTTCTCCTTTACTTTCCTGTAGTGTAAGACAGATTTTCAAACAAATTGAGTGTGCACATTATTCCCTTCTTAAGCCAAATGTGATGACAGGAAGCTTCACTTTTTCCCTCTTACCACCCACTCTTCCCTTTCATTGAAAACATTTTTTCTTGCCTCTTTTATGTGAGAGATAATTTGCCCCATTCTACTTCTCCTTTTCTCTGCCCAATATATTACTCTCTCACCTTTTACTTTTATTTTTAAATATCATACCTTACTATTCAACTCACCCTGTGCTCTCTGTCTACATGGATATAATCCCTCCAACTACCCAAATACTGAGAAAAGTCTCAGTTACAGATATTATCTTTCCACACAGGAATATAAACAGTTCAGTTTTAGTAAATCCTTTGTTATTTCTCTTTCTTGTTTACCTTTTCATGCTTCTCTTGATTCCTGTGGTTGAAAGTTAAATTTTCTATTCTGCTCTGATCTTTTCATCAAGAATGTTTGAAAGTCCTCTATTTCATTGAATGACCATTTTGCCCCCGAAGTATTATACTCAGTTTTGCTGGGTAGGTGATTCTTGGTTTTAATCCTAGTTCCTTTGACTTCTGGAATATCATATTCCAAGTCCTTTGATCCTTTAAGTAGAAACTGCTGGATCTTGTGTTATCCTGATTGTATTTCCACAATACAGTTGTTTTCTTGTTTCTTTCTGTCTGCTTGCAATATTTTCTCCTTGTCCTAGGAGCTTTGGCATTTGGCTACAATATTCCTAGCAGTTTTTCTTTTCAGATCTCTTTCAGGAGGTGATTGGTAGATTCTTTCAATATTTATTTTATCCTCTGGTTCTAGATTATCAGGGCAGTTTTCCTTGATAATTTCTTGAAAGATGAAGTCTAGGCTCTTTTTTGATCGTGGCTTTCTGGTAGTCCCATAATTTTTAAATTGTCTCTCTTGGATCTATTTTCCAGGTCAGTTGTCTTTCCAATGAGATATTTCACAGTCTGCTATTTTTTCATTCCTTTGGTTTTGTTTTATGATTTCTTGACTTTTCATAAAGTCGTTAGCTTCCATCTGCTCCATTCTAATCTCTAAAAAATTATTTTCTTCAGTGAGCTTTTGGACCTCCTTTTCCATCTGTCCAATTCTGCTTTTTAAAGCATTCTTCTCTTCATTGTCTTTTTAGATCTCTTTTGTCATTTGGATTAGTCTATTTTTACACTGTTATTTTCTTCAGTGTTTTTTGAGGTCTCCTTTAGCAAGCAGTTGACTTGTTTTTCATGATTTTCTTACATCACTCTCATTTCTCAACCCAATTTTTGCTCTACTGGTCTTACTTGACTTTCAAAATCCTTTTTGAGCTCTTCCATGGCCTGAGATCAATTCATATTTTTCTTGGAGGCTTTGGATGGAGGAGCTTTGACTTTGTTGTCTTCTGTTTGAATGTTTTGATTTTCCTTGTCACCAAAGTAAGATTCTATAGTCTGATTGTTTTTCCAATTTTTGCTCATTTCCCTAGGCTTTTACTTGACTTTTGAGTTGCTGTCAAGGTAGATCTCTGCTTCCAGTGGGGTTGGGGGGTGTACTTTCAGTCCCTTGATTCTCCCACAGTCTGTGGGCCTATAGTTCCAGAAGCAGTCAGTGCTACTGCTGCCTCTGCTGCTGCTGTGGGTTCCTCTGCCCCCTCCCCACTCTGCTGCCCTGGGGCTGGGGCTGGACCACTCTACTCTCCCACAGTGGCTTTTTCCATTGATCTTCCAATTTGTCTTCTGTATTTTGGGGTCCTGAAGTCTGGAAACTGCCACAGGTGTGAGAGATTCAGTTTCCCCAAGGCCTGCTCAGGTCCTGTCTGTGCTTGTGCAGCTCACACTGGACTGCACTCTGCTCCCAGCATGGCAAAATAGACACTTCCCAGTGACCTTCCAGGCTGTCTTGGGCTGGAGATTTGCTTCACTCCATCATTCTGTGGGTTCCACAACTCCAGAATTTGTTTAGAGTCATTTTTTACAGATATTTGACTAGGCTTGGGGGTAGTGCTTTAGAAAATTAGTGCTGTTACTCCACCATCTTGGCTCCACCTCCAGAGTAATTCTTAATAATAGAGAGTAGATTCACATCAGTCTCTCCTTGGTGAATGACCACAGAGAGTTTACTTTCTAATCTCCCAGGGATGAGGGACACCTCTTATTAAGCAACTAGTATCTCTAGAGATATTACCAGAAGTACCACCAGAAGTATAGAGGCCATGTTTTCTCTGTACTGTCAATCTCACACTTGAATGAGATGATTCTGTTGCAATCCTACATAACTAAGTCTCAGTCAGTCCCCAGATAGTTTAAGTTTAAGTGGAATAAAATGAGACACTTGAAGGTAATTCTATAGCTAACAAAAGGAAATTTTCTCAGTCATAGCAAAGGAAGGATATTTTGACGAGGACAACATGAGTTGATTTGGCTTAACAAAAATCCCTTACCTTTGAGTTGTCCTTTGTACTCAGGTAACCAGGAAGTGCTATCAACCACCTGAGTCATTAGTTCTCTGAGTCAATAAAATATCAGGATCAGTTTTAGTATCTTTCATGGGAGTGGGAGGGTTAAGATATTGCTCCCACCTACTAATGCTTTCTTAAACATCTAACAAACAATGCATTAGATCTTATATTCTCTAACCTCTAAGCTGTAAGACTATAAATATGTGGTTTCCTGTAAAAAGCCTCTTGTTGAAGCCAGTCTGTCCCCATCTCATGTTTTCATTAAAGACACCCTTGATGGACAATTTTTAAAAAGATTTATAAAGAAATAGGAGAGCAGGTAGGGATTTCCAATTCTTTGTCAGGTACATTCTCTCGTTTCTTTTGTCTTCTGATTTCTTTTATAGTAAAAATGTCAGTGTGGATATAATTCATTTTCTCCAGTAGTAGGTCAATTCATTTCTCTTTGGATAAGGATCTTACGTTTAGAAGAACATCTATTAAGTCAATATT
Organism: Notamacropus eugenii; assembly: GCF_028372415.1. NCBI lineage: Eukaryota > Metazoa > Chordata > Mammalia > Diprotodontia > Macropodidae > Notamacropus > Notamacropus eugenii. The sequence continues at coordinate 299,968,289 of NC_092872.1, read as the reverse complement.
TATTGATAGTCTTCAAATAATAGGAACTTAGGACCCTCTGAAGTTACCAACGTTTATTATGTCTATTATATAGTAGACACTGTGAAAAGAATTGGGGATCCAAAGACAAAAAGAAATCTTCTAACAAGAAGCTTATACTCTATTGAGAGAGACAACATGTACATAAATATAACAATCCTGAATAACATCAGGGCTGTCCTCCTCCCTACCCTTGTATTCACTTATGATCTATGCCAGGTAGGACCAGACGCCTATATTGTTGCATTATTATATGGTAGGGGGTAACCCCAGGTTATAATGGTTGAATCACTGCTAATAAGTACTCTTTCTCCAACAGTACCAACTTCCAGGGTATGATCAATCATCTTCCATGGCTGTTTTGCTTTACTACAAAGTACTCGTGCACACACATACCTACAAAGTTCCTTCTTAAAAAAGAGCAATATTTAGTGCTCTTACTCTGAGATCTTTGCAAGTAAGGATCCTGGATTATTTTGTGCACTAGAAATGTTGATGTCATAAGACATCCTTGATCCAGTCAGGTAATAAGCATTTATTAAGCACTATCTATGTACAAGGCACTAATCCACTTTTTTAGGTTCATCAGATTTGCATAGGATGCTACAGTAAAGCTTGTCTTGAACTGAGGAAGAAGTGGTAGATTGCCTCTCAAATTCAAGTCATTTACTATTTGTCAACCTAAGTTAACTATGCATAAAGATTATTTTTTATGGAGAAATCACACTCTTATTCCAAAAGGCATTTGGTAATGTTATCTTGGTCACACTACACACTACAGACAGAACATAGCAGAATTATTCCTATGGAAGTATTTGCTAGAAGGTATGTCTAGAGATATAGAATTGATTGTGGTGTTAAAAAGACTACCAAGGAGTGTGGTCTCTAAAGGGGAACTCCGTAGAATATACAATTACTTTTCTCTAGGGAGTACCCAGGAAGCATTGTTTAAGAATTCATATCAGTTTTGTAGGATGATGACAGGGAAAGCATTTTTTTTATTTTGGCAAACTGCATTGTAGTATGACTCCAAGTACTCAGTTCTACACCAGCCTTTTGAAACACATGGATTGTCCTGTAACTTAATTTAAACCATCAGACTAAGCATGCCTCAAATGATTTGAAGGATGACTTAGAACCCTAGAGGTAGAGCTAGAAGGAGATTCACAAGTTACATGGTTCAAATTCTTCATTTTACAGATGAGGACGAAATTGGGGCCCAGAGAGTATAAGTAACTTGCTTAACATAGAGCTAAGATTTAACTCGAGATCCTCATTCCAAATTTTCCAGCCCTCTTTCCACTGTATCACATTACTTTGCCAAGTTAATAGGATGATAAGATCATAGCTCCAGAGCTGAGAAAGGACTTCAAAGGCCACTAGTCCAAACCTCTGATTTTACAGATGAAGAAAATTAGGTTCAGAGAAAGTTAAGTGACTTGCCTAAGTTCACATTGAAACAAATGTCAGAGGCTGGATTTAAACTTAGATCCTCTGATTCCAGAGTCTGTGCAGCACTTTCCATTCTAACCTACTGTCTCTTCAAGTTGTAAAAGACATTATAAAGAATGTCAGCTGTAGGAAAGAACAGGACATAACAGATTGTAGAGAGCCAGTACTGGCGGAGTCCAGAATGTGAGGTACCTGGGACTTGTACTAGCGTAAAGATTGACGTTCTCAGGAAATTGGGTCACCATCCTACTCTTGATAAGCAAGGATGAGATTGACCTGATCCTGATTGTGTACCCCGAGGTTGTTAGAAGGAACTAAGATATGGAAGTAAAAGGTGTAAACTAAAAATGTTCTCATGGGAATAACCCGGCTTGCTTGCTTAAGAGAGTATATAAATCTTGACCCTCAGATCAATAAATCAGTCATGTACCAGTCATGTACAGATGGTACAGGCTTGCCTAGCCCCTGCTGCTGTTATCTCTTTCTTTTCTCTCACCACTGTGTCTCTGATCCGCCAGTTGCTGTCAGTAGATGAACTATCCTAGTTGAACATTGGCACATCCAAAGTCTTAAAAGAATGGAAAGATGGTACATACAGAAAATTTATTCAAAGATATACTCAGGAATCCCACAGGCTGTCGTGTGGTTTTCTGAACTGGTAGAAAGAGTACTTACATTTATAAAAATCATAGATTTACCAAACCATTGGAATTCTAAGGAATTTATTGATAGGAGCATTATTTAAGTTTTGATCAACTAATCAACTAATCAGAGTATAAAGATGATTCAGCGATATCCTGGAAAGGATCTTGCTATAAGCTTTCCAAAATGACTTTTCAGTCTTCTCATCATGTAATAATAGGGGTCAGTCCTGTCCCTTAATTAGATGTCCTACTAGACTGTATTCTTGCTCTATCTAATGGCTCTTTCTCTGCTGCCTTAATTATGTCTAGTTTTTTCCACTCTTGGAAAAAACATCCCTTGAACCTAACATTCCCTCAGGCTATAATCTTGTATCTCTTTTTCTTTTCATGGAGGAAGAATTTATCTACATTTCCTTGCTGTAATGACAAGTAAAGCAGAATCTTTTGCTGTTTTTGTTTTGGTATAATCAAGTGCCTCTGATTGAATCTTGCCTCTGATTGAATTAATCAAGAGTCTTTAACTAGGAACAGTATATGTATTTGTATTGTTAATTATTTTAATGTGATTAAAGAAGATCTTCTTCATCCATTGTCCATTAATGGGAATTTGATTAGGGAAGATTTGTAGGATGGCCCATACCTTGTGTTAATGAGGCAGTGGTTCTCAAAGTTGTGATGTTCTCTGGCTCTGAAAAACGTATAAGCGCTCAGAGTAAGATTTTCCTCTGGGGCTTAGTTTTGGTTTGTATGCCAGATGAGACTCTGGGAAGTTGCTAAACAGTGCCCCCCACACACACCCATGGTTTTGAAAACTCAGATGTTGGTGCTTCTCTCTGGTAACTATGTATGTATGGTCAGACAGTTGGATCTGTCTGTTGATCTGTGATGTATGTATTGCTTATGGTCAGGCAGCTGGAAGCACTGTCTGCTGATCTTTATTTTTCTGTATTTTCTCTGAAGTTCAGGGTGCTGACATTTTCCTCTGAACTAAGTGAATGATACATGTGCTTGATTAAAGTGATTGTTGACCCTTCAAAAGTTACCTTTCCTTCTATAAAAGCAGATCAAAGAACCTGTGATAGCAGACCCTCCTGCGTATGTCAGGTGTGCTTGCCTTTACACTTGCCTCTACTTCTTTTCCTTTCACTTATTTCTCAGCCTCTTGCTATCTGGCTTTTCAGTTCCTTGCACAATTGAAGAGTTCTTATCAAAGTTATCAATAATTTCTTAATTGTTAAATTCATTGGCCTTTTCTAAGTCCTTATCTTTCTTCACCTCTCTGGAGTACTGGACATTGTTGGCCCCCTACTCCTTCTGAAACTTTATCTCCTTTTTTTCTAATATACATTCCTCATTCTTGGTTCTCCTTCCATATTTCTAGACACTGCTTTTCATTTTCCTTTGCTTGATTTGCCTCCCTAAGTGTGGGCATATCCAAACAGTCTGTTTTGGGCCCTTTTCTCTTTCCTTACTATACTCTTTTGCCTGGTGATTTCACCAACTCCCTGAGATTCAATTATCATCTCTATGCAAATAATTCTCAGATCAACTTATTTATCTATCTATTTGTCTATCTATCCATCTAATGATACTGATATGGAACTCTAATCTCTCTCCTGAATTCAAATCCTATATAATTAGCTACTAATTGGACATTTCTATCCATATGGTCTCAAACTCAACATGTCCAAAACCAAAATCACTATCATCTCCCGAGGTTACCCTTTTCCTATTTCTCTAAGAGATATTGTTGTTTTTTTAGTCATATAAGTTCAAACTTCAGGTGAACTCTATCCCTTTCACATCACAACTTTCCTCATTGTGGTTTCAATACATCACAGGTTGGCATAAGAAATTAAATGGAAATTTAGGGAAAGTTTTGCAGAAGCCACAGATGATGCACAAGGGCCAGGAAAATATACAGAAAAAGTTGAGGAACTCAGAAATTCTATATACACACATATATCTGTATCTATATATAGTATTGTATAATGTAAACCCAAATTTTACTGTAAACACCCCATAAAAGAAAAACTCCACTTCTTTATCTTTTATTTTTTTTTTTACAGTCAGTAAAAAACCTGCTTTCTGTATTCTGTATTTTGAGCTGGCTGATTCTCTGAAATGTAATCCTATTGAGGCAATTTATTTTATTACCTCCGTTCAGCACAACACATGAGGCCTAGATTTAGAAAAAATTGATTCGTTGTCATGTGATTATCTGAATTGCTTATATTATCTATCCTTGAATCTCTTTAAAAGGATCTGCAAAGTAGTTTAGAAGTTATATAGGTTCTATCCCAAGAGGAGTATCCATCAGTCACTTGGCTGCCCACCACAAGAGTCATCATAGGTTAAAGTCTCACAGGGGGAAGGAGTGTATCTGATCAATGAGATTACCTGTCTGTCACTCCTGTTTTCTCTGAGTTGTTCTGATACTATAAGCTGCCTTTCAGAATTCTGACTTCCATTCAGCTGAAGTCCACTACTCTTTAGTAGATGCTGAACCCCGCCCCCCCCCTCTCATTCACATGGAACACGACTGGGATTAGAAGATTGACTTATCTCAGTAGAGCTTTATCACAGGCAAAGTGTCTCCTTAGTGGACATCCCAAAGATTGATATTCTCAGTGACACAGCCTATGAATTTAGAGAAGAACTCTGACTTCTACCTCAGTAGGACCTTACCATGGGCAAAGTGGAAACTTGGTGGCTATTTCTATGGGTTGAATCTCTCCTTAGTGAAATGATAAGTGGGTAAATGGATGAGAAAATTTGATGACTTGAATAAACTTCTCCATATCATCACCATGTATTTGCAATGAGGAAAAGCCATTCTAAGCAAATTCCTGTTCCCTAATAGATGTAGCATATATATGATTAAAATATGATTATTATTTAACTAAGACTTGAAAGTTTTCTGGAGAAGTGGATGTGATAGTCTGGGGGTGAAGAGACATTTTAAAAATCATGTGTTTTAGAATAATAAAGAAAACCATGTGAAAGTCTATAGTACTAAAGTGTTTTTTTTTTTAATGGAAAACTTTTATTGGCACCTAAAGGCTTTCAAAGAATGCCAAAATTTTTATTTTGGAGTCACAAAGACTGACCTATTTACATGAATTTGTGAGGGAGTGGATGCCATCAGTAGTGTTCATTTTTGTCTTTATCTCTGTATGTATATGAAGAAAACTGTTCAGTGAGAACTGCAAACAGTTCTCACTTATTTGGAGTCAGTTTTCAAAGAAGTGAGAATATTCAGTTGGAAGACTCTAACCTTCAAAAATATTTGGTATTTGAGCCCAATTTTGAGCAATTTTTAAATCATTTTTTCTTGATCTCACCAATAAGAGTAAAGAATGATTACTAGAAATAAAATAGAAACAGTATTTATCATTCTCAAGATATATTGCATTAAAAATAAAAGACTAAATTCATGACACCACAAAAATTAGGAATCGTTGTTTGACTATGAATTTGCAGATTATAATGGAAACAAATATAGAGCACAATGTCTTTGACTTTGCTGTGGATTGTTAAATCTAAAACTATTCCTACCTTTTCTTCTCTCCTCAAGCTTCCCATAGCACTCCTTTCTCCCTTTCTTTGTGCCAAGGACCTTGCCACTGATTTCACTGAAAAAAAAACTGAGCTCTCTCTTTTCCTTTCCTCTTTATCTCACATTCATCTGATATGGTACCCTGCTATCTCCCCACTTGCTCCAATCTCTGATGATAAAATGACCCTTCTCCTTGCTAACACTAACCCCGTTACATCCATCCTTAAGCCCATCACTTCTAGTATTCTCTAGCAGATTGATTTCACCATAATCTACACTCTTTCTAGTCTTCAACATCTTCCTTTCCATTGCCTCTTTCCCTAAAAGTACACCTAAGTCTTGCCTGTCCTTTAAAAACACCAACAACAAACTCCAACAGGTCCTTCTGGAATCAATGTCTCTACTTCTTTCTCTTTTACTTTATTTCAAATGCCTCTTCAGTCTTGCTTCTAACCTCATCATTCAACTGTAATTGCCCTCTCCAAAGTTACAAATGATGACTTAATAGCCAGATCTAATGACTTCCTCTCCATCCTCATCCTTCCTGAACACTCTGCAGATCATGACATTGTGTGCTGTGTTACTCTGGCACTACTTCCCAGTCTTTTGCTGGGTCTTCACTTACTTAACATACGCTATGGGTATTCCCTAAGGCTCTCTCCTGGGCTATCACTCCTTTTCTCTCTATACTCTCTTACTTGGTGCTTTTATCTGCACCCATCAGTTCAATTATCATCTCTACGTAGATGATTCCAAAACTGATTTATCTGACTTTAGTCACTATCCTGAACATTAATTTCACCTTGTCAACTGCTTGTTGGACACCTTGAGCTGGATATTCCATAGACATCTCAAATTCAGTATGTCTCAGACAGAACTCTTTATATTTCCCTCTGACCTCTACCCACCTTTGAACTCTCTTGTAACTATTGAGAATATCGCCACTGTTCCAGTTCCCTAGGTATTCAACTTTGGTATTATTCTCAACTCTCTTGTCTTACTCAACCCACATATCTTGTCAACTGACAAATAATGTGCTTTCTCTCTCTGCATCTTTTTCGCACATAACTTCCTCTCCACTAACACAGACATAACTCTAATTTAGGTCCTCATGACCTCTCACCTGGACTATTGTAATAATCTTCTAATCGGTTTATTTGGCTCAAATATCTCACCACTTCAATTCATTTTGTACTTAGCTGCCAAGTGATTTTCTGAAAATGTGGGTCAGATTATATTACTTTCTGATCAATAAATTCCAGTGCTGCCCTATTACCATCAAGATCAAATGTAAAGTCCTTTGTTTGACATTTAAAGCTCTCTGCACCAAGTTATTCTGAGTATTATAAATACTCAAATCAACTAAAATGGACCTATGAAGGAAAATGCTATCACCTCCAGAGAAAGAACTGACAAATAAAAGTATACATGGTATGGTTTTACATATACTTATAAATTTATAGTCTAGCCTTCTCTAGTGCAGGGTGAGAAGGGAAGGAGACAATTTGAAACTTACAATGTAACAAAAAATTAATCAAATTAAATTTTAAAAAATAAAGCTTTCTGCAATACGACCCCTTCTTACCTTTCCAATTTTCTTGCATTCTGCTCCCCTCCATGTATTCTACAATCCAGTTCTACTGGCTTATTTGCTATTTCCTCACACATGAGTGCTGTGTCTTTGTTCTGGCTGTTATCTATGTCTGAAATGCTCTCTCTCTCTCTCATAACCTCCAACTTACAAAATCCCTGATTTCCTTCAAGGCTCTGCCCAAGTACCACTACTCCTTGCCCCATCCCCAGCTAGGTGCTATCCCCTTTAAGATCACTTTTAAGCTATTAAGTATTTATCCTATGGTCTTCTACAACGAAGGACAAACACAATTTATCTTATATGTTCTAATTTCTATATGTTTTCTCCCTCATTACAATATAAGTTCCTTGAAGGCAGAAATTGTTTTTTTTTTCTTTGTGTCTCCAGCACTTGTACCTGGCACATAATAAGAGCTTAATAAATAATAGTACTTAATATTCATATAGCATTCTAAGGTTTGTAAAATACTTTATAAATGTTATCTCATTTTATCTTCACAACAACTCTGAGAGATAGGTGCTATTGTCATCCCCATTTTATAGATGAAATACAGGTCAGGTGACTTGTCCAGAGTCATATAGCTAGAAAGCAGATGAAATAGGATTTGAACTCAGGTTTTACTGACTTTAAGTCCAGAACTCTATCGATTATACTGCCTTTCATCATTCAGTTGTTTCAGTCATGTCTGACTCTTTGTGACTTTATTTGGGATTTCCTTGGCAAAGATACTGGAGTGGTTTGCTGTTTCCTTCTCCAGGTGATTTTACAGATGAAGAAAGGGAGGTTAATCAGGTTAAGCGACTTGCACAGGATCATACAGCTATTAAGTGTTTAAGGCCAGATTTGAACTCAGGAAGATGAGTTTTCCTGACTCCAGGCCCAGTGCTCTATCCACTGTGCTATCTAGTGGTGCCTTGCTATGCTTACCTAGCTGCCTAAAAATAAGTGCTTGTTGATTGATTAGTTTCTAGTTCTTTACTACTGTGAAAAGTTCTGGTTTTTTAGCTGGATTTGGGAGTCAAAAATTTCTTTTAGCATAATTTCAAATTGTTTTTCAAAATGACTGAATCAATTATGTCTCACTAGCAGTATACTATTTTTCCTATCTTTCCTCAGCCTCTCCAATATTAAATATTCCTATCCTTTGTCATATTTCTAATATTCTGGGTGTGAGATGAAACCCGAGTTGTTTTGATGTGTATTTCTATAATTACTAGTGATTGGAAGCCATCTTTCATATAATTGCTATTTTTTGCAATTTTTTGAGAGCTATCCACTTCGTTTGAAAATAATGATAGCCTTTGTTAGAAATCATGACAAGAATTCTTATCAAAATTTTGTATGTGTGTATGTACAAATTTTGTGTAGTATAATATTTTAAATATCATGAATTTCTCAAGTGTGTGTGCTACCATCATCAACATAGATCATAGTGCCACTTGATAAGATAGATGATCAACAAAAATAGATGTATCTATAAAATTCATAGCATTATAGTCAACCTAGTTATTAGTTTTTCCAAACTTAATGTAATTGCTCTTGAACAAGAGGCTTGGGAACCATGACCAGGTCTACACTTGAATGTTTACAGTCATGATAGGTCTAAAAGAGCCTAGGTTTGGCCAGCATAGACTTTGAGAACCCTGTGTCAATTTCACAATACATCAGTGCAGAAGTTAATTGAAAAAAATAAACATCCCATATTTAAGATGTGCTTCTTCCCTATCTCATGCTATGAAGAAAAGTCGCAGTGTAGATAGAAGGGCATATTATTAGTAGAATTTTAACGTCCATGTCTAACCTCTATCTCCCTGGAGGTTGCAAGCATGCTTTCCACTTGGAGTCCTATGTTGCATTTAGGCTGATTTAATCACTCATTGAACATTAGTAGGAGTCCAATTATACTGTTCAAGAGTAAGATGTTTTATGAGAAAATGACAAAAAGATACATGTAATCATTGGAATGCCAGTTTACAATCAGATAGGATGTGCAATAATCCCTTTAGCAAGCTTAAGCTTTTACATATTAATGGCAACATTAGAGAGTAGGAAGATGGCTGTTACAGTATTAAGGTAGGTTTTCATAATAAAGCAGTTGCTTCTGCTGTCCTGGTCTGATTACCATTTTATAAGGATCCAACACAAGAGGATCTATGAATGTTTACTTATTTCCCATAAGTATATAGCTGTGGCCTTTTTTAAAAAATGGGAATAACATATTGTTCCATGAGCTTTTCCTAACTGCTTAGGGCTAATATTGATCCTTAACAGGGCTTCTTAAAGAGATTTACATATGAGAAGAAAAAAAATCATTTAGACCCTTGGAGCAAATCTTCATTGTACTCATTATGTTACACACACACACACATACACACACACACACACACACACACACACTATACTTTTATTTGACCTACAGAAAAACACTGTCCACACTTTATTTCCAAGCATGCGATAAACCACCTTACAAGACTATTTAAACCTCTTTTTCCAAAGGTCAGGTGGTAAAAATCCTGAGACACTTTGCCACTGGACTCCAATGACTGGAGGAGAGAGTGAGGCTGATGACTTTTCACAGCTCTGCCTCACTCAAATCCAATTCACATGCAAGTCAGGACATCATCCTCATGATGTCACTGGTTCTCTTTCAGAATGAAGGATGAGTAACAGCAAGGCAAAAATCCCAAAATGCTCAGGACAGATTCTAAGGGTATTCTAAGGGTTCTAAGAGTATTGTGTTTCAGTAACTGAATCAGCCAACTTGGGTTCTAGTGCCAAGTCTGCCATTAACTGTAGTTGTGTAATCTTTGACAAGTCACTCAACTCAGGGATTCAGTTTCGTCACCTCAGTCTAGGAAGATCAGATATTTTATTGCTTTTGGGAATGGAAAATAAAGAGCTAAAGTAGAGGTTTTCAGCTCTGTTGACTCCACTGGACTTTTTCCTTCTTGTCCCAAGTTTATTTGGATGGCTACCAGGTCATTATTGGGATAGAAAAGAAACTTGTTACCCCAGTTTCACACAGGTCCTGGATATGATTTTTACAATCCTTTACAGCTCAAAATTTTGTGATTATTTTTATAACATTTTTAGGATTCATGATCAAACCAAAATAACAGAGAAGGTAGCCTTATGATCAGGACAATCCAATAAGTAAAGATAAGGGAGGGACTTTTTCTTCCCATTCAAACTGATGTGGCTATATAGAGAGCTCACAATATTAAAATACGTATTAAAGAATTTTCCTAAAACTCTGCAACAATGTGTGAATAAGTTTCTTAATCAACTCAAAAGGATTATTGGGCCATGACCACTTCATAATGGCAACTGACAAGCTATAGGAAATATCTTGTGCCTTGCTGAGAGAACAAGTCAAGTCCCCTGGGCCTATATGTGGAGCCACTATGCTGATTAACAAGCATTGTCTTCATTATAAAAGAGACAAAACATTGAGCAGAGAAGAATCCAGGCACTTTGCAGAAGTAAACCCCTTTCCCTATACCTTCAAGGGGAAGGAAGGAAATTTTCTTTCTTCTCTCTCTCCACCCTCTTACTCACTGACTTTGTTATCAGTAGGAGACTGTACTTCTATCTAGCATCAGAAATTCATGCCAAAGTTCAAACATGGATGTAGAGAGACATTCATCCACAGAAGTTAACAGCTTCAAGGAACACAACCCCTCCCATCAGAGAAGGGATTGGCTACTGATTCAAGAAAAGAGAATGTGTTGGTAGCCCAGATGAGTGTCTCACCCAATACAAAAAAATAGGCACAGAAAACTGTGTGATTCCACAAGTAGAGAAAGAACTTCCAGGTCATGTTGACCAGAAATTGTGAGCTATCCTTTGCCAGATATATATTCTCCACATACACTTCATTACCATTGAACTTTAAGTATGAGTCCAATTTTTCCATGGTCTCTTTGTGTATTTGCAGGAAAATATCCCAAGCTTTTGGGGGGAAAGTTCTGTATCGACTGTTCTTATTAATCCTATCTCAGTAAATATCTTTTTTAAAAGCTTATTAATCTACTGGCTGATTGTCAGTGAGACAACACATTTGTGGGGGCTCAAGAACTATAGCATTAGGATTAGCTAACCAGAGTTATCCTTAGAAATTTAGGGTACCACCCATAGGGTACCAGTCTCCCATAGGGGACCCAATTGTCAGATAAAGATGAAGACAATAACCCAAAGGGTATAGTGCATAAAAATTGAAAGAGCAATTAATCTGAAAGTCTTCAGTTTCTAAATGAAGCTTATTTTCACACTCTTTTACCCACAAGGAATTCCTATATTGGTCTCTATAGGATCAACTTCTGTCTTTAAAAGATATGCGTACCTAGGCCTAGGAAACTGACATTGTCTGGACATAGTGAATAAAAATCCAGCACATGGAATACCTAGCTTAAGTGGGATATCACAAAATCGTTATAATCTTCTCAATGTTAGAGACCTAGGAATAATGAGTTGTGCTTAAAAGGGAGGCAAGGAATAAGAAAGAAGAAAGAACTAATTGAGATGGAAGGAATAAAATCAGGAGGAAAAAAGAAAGATGGCAATTGCCACAAAATGGAAGTAAATCATGATAAATTTTGATTACTAACTAGATAACTGTGACAGTAGCACACATCAAAAATGGCTGCCCTGTACTTTCTCTTTCCAATTGGTCAGGGGGCATCCTGGGTTTACAGTTCTCTTTGAAAGAGACCCAAATGTTACTGGGTTTGGGTTTTCTTTGGAGCAGGCATGTGGATAGGCAGGAAAGGGGTAAAGGGATGGAGAGGGATACACTCCAGAGATTATTATTGAGGGTGTACAGCTGCCAAACACACTGTGTCTCTGGCAATACCTGTTGAGTCGGCTGCTGTAGTGGGAAGAGCAAGATGAAGAAAGACAGTTGTATAGATGCCAATTGCGGCAGGATGCTGTACCAGGTTTGTGCCCTGCCAAATTCTCTGGCCTGGTTTCAGATAACTGGGTGTCTATTTTCTCTGCCAACTAATAAACCCAGGGAATACATTTGCATTAACACCACTGTGCCATCCCTCCTTTTTCCTCCTCCCCTTCTTTCCTTACATATAACATTTAGTCCTCTCTAAATGCCATCTCCAGGCTGCTTTTCAGAAGTTTCATTTCAAGGAACCACAAGGTAAGCCAGATGCTGTCCTGAATTGCCTTGAAGGAAGCTGGTATCAGCAGTCAGAAGGAAGACAAAACCTGTTACATCTCAGAATTTTGGCAGTCAGTTAGGTATATGCTAGGTAATTTCATTTTTTTTAAAAAGAATAGACAGTTTTAAACTTTTATCTCTTACAAACATTATGCTCACCCAAACCCTTTCTTTCTCTATGTATCTCAAATTTTGAGAAATTCACTGCTAAATTCTTAGAGGTTTCCAACTGTAATGGAACTGTAATAAGAAAAGTTTGATAGATAAGTACTTTTGCCTACAAAATTACTCCCTAAAATAGAAAGGTGGTAGGTATGTCCAATTTTTTCTTTTCTTTCCTGAAGGCACAATGAACCAAGAACCAAGAAGTCTCAAATCTGGACAGAAATGTTCCTCCACAGAACAGCATATATTAATATATGAGAATAAAGGATAATCAAGGGAGTCTCTCATAAATATGATGTCCCTCATCAATTTAATAAGATTCCAGGGCATCAACATTTATTAGAAGGGGGCACTTCTCAGGGAGGTAGGCACATAGCATAGACCCTTTTCAGAGAGAACTACCAGGGAAGCCTCCAAGATGATTGGCTACTAAGAGTCAGGGACGGATTCATATAAAAGAAACAATACGTCTGACCAGACTATTTTTCTTTTTTGCAGTTTTTCTCCCTTGAACTTCCAAAATAATTCATTTATGTTAATGGTGACGAGAGGAGAAGTACATATTTCCCAGGAACAGAAAATGGTGACTTACAGGAGAAGGACTTGTCCAGACAAGACTGAGAGGGATGGATTCCTCATTTTGTGGTTTCTGATGCCTTTTGTGTTTCTATATTATTTTCTGAGCATAGGTTAGAGATGAATGATCCTGAGACTAGAGGTTTTTGACCTTTGGAATTCCTGAGTTTGAAAATCCCAAAGTTTCAGAGATCCTGAGTTTAAGAGATGGGCACATGTCTCCCAAAGGGAGATGATTTCGTTAAAAGAGTGCTTCTCAGAGAAGAAAAGGAACCTCAACAGAGGACTTCCCTGGATAATAGACCAGGACAAACTGAATCTTGGGATTGTTCCACACATGTATACCAAAAAACAAACAAACAACAACAAAAACGAAAACACAGAAATTGCTACAAGCTGCTAAGACTTTAATGACTGGATTAATGTTTGTTCAGTTTTCCCATGAAGTGTCTTTGTCTTCTGAGGAGAGTCTAATGGACTATTAAGAGATTTTATATCATTTTTGTATTTCTTCATAGGCACTTGAGAATCCTCTGCTTCATGTGCATTTTTACGGTAGGTGAAATAAAAGTTGTCCAACACTCTTTTGCAATATAGTACTTTGAATACTTCTGAAGCAGCTGGGAATTCTGTTAGGTACATTTGAGCTATATCTGGATTGCTTTAGAGTTTTATTGCAAGGTAGAGGAAATGAGCCAAAGAGAGAAACTTGTCTTTTGAGGTTAGGCCCCCATAACTGGATTAAGGCCAGTGTAAACTCAGAGTCCTGGGATTGAGAGTGTGAAGATAAGAAGGATACCCTGCACCATGGGATATATCTTTTCCTTTTTATCTTTACCTATATTTTATAGTGTGTGTGTATGTGTATGTGTGTGTATGTGGTATGCCATTTCAGTTACTTCATGCCAGCATACAATAAGTTACAAACTATAAGCAAGGTCAAGTCCATTGCCTCTCCCACTCTTCAGTTAAGTTTCCTGTAACTTTCCTGAGTCTTTCATAGGTAAACACATTTACAAAGTGAAAATGGATCTCTCAAAATCTAAGCTGAATTATTTTATTTTTTAAAAATTATGCATTTTTAACATTTTAAAAAATTTTGAGTCCCAGGTTCTCTCCCTTCATCCCTTTCCCACCATTAAGAAGTCAAGCAACGTATCAATTATACATATGAAATCATGCAAAGCATATTTCCATATTAGCCATATTACAAAAAAAGCAAGAAAAATAAAGTAAAAAAAATACAATTTGTACTCAGAGTCAATCAGTTCTCTCTCTGTAGGCTTTACATTTCATAGTCATTTAGTAAAGGATGGTGACTGAATGAATAAATGAACAGACCACTTGGACAGAAGGAGGAATTAAATGAATATTTCTGGAAACATATCACACATTTGTCTTATCAAATGATTATGCTAAGATGGAGGGCATCAATTATCCAGACACCTGCTTGAGTTCCCTCTACAAAAAAACAGAGATGATTGTTTCTTCATTCAAATAAAGGCTTGACCAAAAAGTGGAGCTTCTGGAGATGATTCTCAGCTGCTGGAGGGTATGTGTGAAAATTATGGGAAGCTTGGAAGGAAGTGACTGTTTCGTGTTAGAAATGAGACAAAAGCTAGGGCTTCTCTGACATGTATTCTCGATTTGGGGTGGTGGTGTTTGTGGTGCAAATTTCACAAGATTCATAGAAAAATAGGTAGGAACCCATGAACCAAATTTCCATTGGGTAAATTGGGTGGGAGAGATATGAAGTTCTCGAGGTGTGAATCTGCAAAGAGCAATATTTCCAATGAGAATAGTAATGGGAAGAGGCTTAAGAAAGGTGGCGGATGCAATTGAGGAGTTAGTGTTTTAAATAGATTGTGGAGAAATAGAGAGGTATGGCAGTTTAGAAAATATTTCTTCAGTTTTCATAAAAAGTAAGAGAGTGGAACCTTCAAACTATAGACTAGTAAATGGAAATTCCTGGAAACATTCTAATGTATGTTGTTAAAGGGATTAAGGAAAATCTAGAAAAGGAAGCAGTGATAAAAAAAAGACAACATGGTTTCAGCAAAAAGAGATTAGCCTTGAAAATGGATATAATTTACAAATCCAATAACTGGAACATAAGAAAACCTAAAAAATTGGAGAGATATTCAATGTCATGAATACATTGGATAATGTAGTACAAATGATAATACCCATCAAATTATGCATATATACAAATTATATATTTATATATGCCTATTTACAATTATACACATATACAAATTATATATATGCATATACACATATTTTATATATACTGTGTGTATATACCCACATATATAATTCATTACCAAAAATGTGAAAGACTTAAAAATACAAATTACAAAACCATAATGAAAATTGTATGGAAAATATGTTAGAAAATATCAAAGGACATGCTATGAAAAAAACCTAATAGAGTTTTATTGCAATCCTAGACTTTAAAATTTATTCCAGATCACCTATGAGCAAAACTCTCTGTTGCTGAACAAAAAAAAAGAGAGATATAAACAAATGGAGCAAAATTGATATATTAGACATTTGATTGCTTATGTGTGTAATATTACTGTTTGATAAATCTATAAAAATAAAAACTTGTGAAAAGACTCATTTTTTAACAAATAATGCTCTTGAGAAAATGATTAGTAATTTGGTGGGAAATTGATTTCGAACTACATCTCAGACCTTAGTGAATTTGATTGGGATTATAGATTTAAACATGGAAAGATGGCATAATATGGGATAATTTAACTTCACTGTGGAGTAAAGTTCCTTTTTTTCTACTTAATAAAAAGAAACAAGTATTAAGGAGAAGCTAGATCTGATTAATTCTATTCAAATAAAATTTTATTTACAAGAGAAAACCAACATATTTAAAAGAAAAATAATGTTGAAAAAACAGTTATGGCATATGACAGATAAAATTGATGTATTTCATACAAAGGGAACTATCAAAAAGCTACAAAGGTGATTCGGTCTATAGTTGATAATAGATATGGATTTGAGCAGATAAATTTTAAAAGAGGGAAGAAAAATTGTCAAAAAAACAAATTTAAAAACAGCATCTATAATTAAAAAATCCAAAATAAAACAATTTTGAGAAACTGTCTCATACCATCAAATTGGGGTCATGAAGGAAACTATATGCTCATTTTTTTTTAGTTTAAATATATTGTTTCATTAATTTTTTCCCAATTGCATGTGAAAACGTTCTTAACATTCATTAAAATTTTTTGAGTTCCAAATCCTCTTTCCTTCCTCCCCCTACCCCATTGCTTAAAAAAATAGGCAATATGATATCAATGATGCATGTTCAGTCATGCAAAGTATCTTTCCATATTAGCCATCTTGCAAAAGAAAACATTGTATACACACACACACACACACACACACACACACACACAAAATGTAAGAAAAACAAACAAAAAAGAAGATGTATGCTTCAATCTATACTCGAGTCCATCAATTCTTTCCGTTGAGGTGGAAAGCATTTTTCATCATAGATCCTTTGGAACTGATATTGATCATTGTCTTGGTCAAAGTAGCTAAGTCTTTCACAGCTGATTATCCTTACAATGTTGCTGTTTCTTTGTACAATGTTATCCTGGTTATGATCATTTCACTTTGCATCAGTTCATGTAAGTCTTTCCAGGTTTTTTGAAAGCATCCTATGCAGTTATTTTAAATAGAATTTATCTTCTTACCTTTTCCTGCTGCATTTTGTAGGTGGTATATAAAAATGCTGTGTCTATTTTTTAAATAAGTTTTATTAGTGTCTTCTGTTTCTTATAGTCATCCTGAGTTTCTCTTTCCTTGCTTTTCCCATATAGTCATCCCATACAACAAATAATATTTCCCAAGGAGGAAAAAAATTAACACAACTGATCAATGCTTTGAAAAAGCCCAAAAACATGCAATGGAAAACATGTAATGCCTGTGAAACTGCTCCCTCTACACAGGGGTTGGTTGAGGGTGTTCTCTCATAATCCTTCATTTGAGTCATATTTTTATTTATAGTTTTGTTACCTTCAACTTTTGATGTGTGTGTGTGTGTGTGTGTATGGTTGTTCTTTACATTTACATTATTACAGTTCTTGCATATATTGATTTCTTGGCTCTGCTTACTTCACTCTGCATTGGTTCATTTCAGTTTTCCCAAGCTTTGATATATTTATTACACACATCATTTCTTAAAGCAAAATAATGTTCCATTACATTCATGTGCCACAACTGATGGATGTCTACTTAGTTTCCAATTATTTGCTATCACAAAATGTGCTGCTATAAATATTTTTGGTATATATGGGGATTTTTTTCTCATCAATGACTTCCTTGGAGGATAAGTCCAGCAATGGAGTCTCTGACTCAAAGGACATGGATATTTTTGTCACTTTATTTGTATGCGCTCAGTTGCCTTCTAAAATGTACCATTTCACAGCTAAATTTAAATAAAAACAGTGTGCCTATCATTTCACAGTGCCTCCAATATTGACGACTGCAATTTATGTCATCTTTGCCAATTTTCAGGGTGTGAGTTGAAACTTCAGGGCTTTGAAAATCTGGATTTCTCTTATTATTATTAGATTTGAAATATTCTTTCATGTGCTTGTGAATACTTTGTGATTTTTCTGTAGAGAACTGTTTGTTCATTACTTTTGACCACTTTCTATTAGAAAGTAGCTGTGTGTACACACACATACACACACATATACACACATTCATACATATACAGCCTATTGAGTATCTATATTTATATCTATAATCTTGAATACTAAGCCCTTATCAGAAAATTTCATACCCAGAATTTTTTTTCTCATTTGACCACTTCTCTTCTTATTCTGGTTGCACTATTTTTGTCTGTGCAGAAACTTTTTAGTTTCATGAAATCGAAGGTTCCTCTTTTACCTCTTGAAATTGCCTCTATCTTTTGATTCAGAATATATCACCTACCTTAGTTGTGAGACACATATGATCTACCTTATTTCTACTTGTTTATCATATGATCTTTAATATTAACGTTGTGTATCCATTTAGAATATATTATGGAATATTGCATAAGATGTTGGTCTAAGCTTAGATTGCTAAGCCTAAACCATGCTACTCTCCAGTTTTCCCAACAATTTTTATTAAATAAGGAGTTTTTTCTTAGGTGATTTATATTTTCCACTTATCAAAGTGGTTTATTAAGTTTCATTGTTTCTGATTGTCCCTTGTCTAGTCTGTTTCATTGAACTATCTCTCTCTTTAAACCAGTAATAGATGGTTTTGATGACTAATGGTTTATAATACAGTTCAAATTTCTGAAGGGTTTATTCACCCTTCATTCTCACATCTTTTCACCATTTCCCTTGATATTTTAGTTTTTGTTTTTTCAAATTAATTTTATCATTATTCTTATCAAATTTTATAAAGCATACCCTTAGAAAGAGTCATGACCAAATAAGAGACAGAGAGATTCATAGGAAGTAAAGTAGATAATTTTAATTACATAAAATTAAAATGTTTTTACACAAACAAAACCAACATAGTCAAAATTAGAAGATAAATAGGGAACTTGTAAGTAGGGTGGAATTATTACCTCAATTTTCCCTGATAAACCCTCATTTCTCTAATAGATAGAGAACTCAACCAAATATATAAAAATAGGAGCCATGGTCAAAAGATGTGAACAGGCAGTTTTTAAAGAAAGAAATCAAAGCTATAAATAGTCACACAAAATGCTCTAAATCACTAATAATTAGAAAAGTTCAAATTAAAACAATTCTGAGGAACCAGTTTATACCTATTAGATTGGCTGCAATGATAGAAAAAGAAAATGTCAAATGTTGGAAGGACTGTAGGAAAATAGGTACACTAATGCACTATTGATAGAGCAGTGAACTTCTCTAACCACTTTGGAGAACAATCTGGAAATATGACTAAAGGACTATAAATTATGCATATCCTTTGACCCAATAATCCTGTTACTAACTTTATACCCCAGGGAGATCAAATAAAAAGGAAATAGCCCATATGTACAAAAATATTTATAGCAGCTTTTTTTGTGGTGGCAAAGAATTGGAGACTAAAAGGATGTCTATCAATTAGAGAACGCCTACAAGTTATAGTTTATGAATGTTATGGAATCCTATTGTGCCATAAGAAATGGAAAACAGAATGGTTCCAGAAAGGCCTAGGAAAACCTGCATGAAGTGATGTAAAGTAAAGTGGGTAGAACCAAAAGAACAGCATATACAGTAAAAGCAATATCAAAAAGATAAACCACTGTGAAAGACTTAGGAAATCATATCAATACAATGATTGACCAGAACTACAAAGGACTCATAATTTAAAATGCTATCCACCTCCAGATAAAGAACTGATAGAATGCAGACTGAAACAAATATATTTGTGCATATATATAATAGGAAATGCACATATAATACACACTGATATATATATATATATATATATATATATATATATATATATATATATATATATATATATATATATATATATATATATATATATATATACACACACATATATAGCCTTTCTTTTTCTTTTGGAATATGGCTAATGTCAAAATGTGTTTTGAATCACTTCATATGTATAATGGGTATCATTTCTTGGTACTTCAATGGGAGGGATGGGGGTGATAGAATTTAGAAGTGAAAACAAAATTAAAATGGAAAAAAGTATTCTTTCAGTAATTTAATTGGTACAGCATTTAAAGTATAAATTAACTATAGTTGGCGGAACCAAGATGGCGGAGTAGAAAGACACACATATGCAGGCTCTCCCCACACAGCCCATAAAATACCTGTAGAGACGGACTCTCAACAAATTTTGGAGTAGCAGAAGAGGAGAACAACAGAGTGGAGGAGATTTCCAGCCCAGGGTGACCTGAAAGGCCCATGGGAAACGTCTGTTGCACTGGACACAGAGTGGAGCCTAGCCCAACTTTGGGGTGGCTCTGGGAGGAGGACACATCAGGGGTGGAATCTCCAGTCACAGTAGCAGTGAATCCCCAGTCACAGTAGCAGCAGTCCGCAGATCCCTCAACCCATAGGAGCCAAAGGTCAGTAACGGGGTTTTTCAGTTGGCCTGGAAGGGAGAAGGGCCTTCCCATATCTCCGGCCTTAGGCAGCGGCCACAGAGGCCACATCAGCAGGCAGCAGCAGTTCCCACCTCTGCCCCTAAAACAGCCGGCATCCATTTTTGGATCGTAAAACCCCTGGGGGCACTGAGGAGCTAATTATTATCTCTGCCCTGTGTAGAGGTCCTGAGGGAGCTGGTCTTTGTCTGGCACTGAACAGCAGCCCTGATCCCACAGCTTGACTGAATCCCAGTCCCCCAATGCTGGCTTGGTGGAACTGGAGGCCAGGTGGCTGTGGAGAGGTAACTGCTAAGATTCTGGGCACAAAAATCTCTGTCTACTCCCAGACCAGTGTACACCCTTGATTGTGCCACTTTGGAGGAACTGAGATTCTACAGATCCCCAGAGTATATCCTACTCTTGACAAAGGATCCAAAAGTCAAGTAACTGATTAGGAAAATGCCCAAAAAAGGGGAAAAAATCTGACCATAGAAGGTTACTTTCTTGGTGAACAGATATCTCCTCCCATCTTATTGGATGAGGAAGGACAATGCTTACCATCAGGGAAAGACATAAAAGTCAAGACTTCTGCATCCCAAACATACAAAATAAATATCCAGTGGTCTCAGGCCATGAAAAAGCTCAAAAAGGATTTTGAAAATCAAGTAAGAGAGGTGGAGGAAAAACTGGGAAGAGAAATGAGAGAGATGAAAGAAAAGCATGAAAAGCAGGTCCACACCTTGCTAAAGGAGACCCCAAAAAAATGCTGAAGAAAATCACACCTTGAAAAATAGGCTAACTCAATTGGCAAAAGAGGTTCAAAAAGCCAATGAGGAGAAGAAGTCTTTCAAAAGCAGAATTAGCCAAATGGAAAAGGAGGTTCAAAAGCTCACTGAAGAAAATAGTTCTTTCAAAATTAGAATGGAACAGATGGAGGCTAATGACTTTATGAGAAACCAAGAAATCACAAAACAAAACCAAAAGAATGAAAAAATGGAAGATAATGTGAAATATCTCATTGGAAAAACAACTGACCTAGAAAATAGATCCAGGAGAGACAATTTAAAAATTATGGGACTTCCTGAAAGCCATGATCAAAAAAAGAGCCTAGACATCATCCTTCATGAAATTATCAAGGAAAACTGCCCTGAGATTCTAGAACCAGGTGGCAAAATAAATATTGAAAGAATCTACCAATCACCTCCTGAAAGAGATCCAAAAAGAGAAACTCCTAGGAACATCGTGGCCAAATTCCAGAGTTCCCAGGTCAAGGAGAAAATATTGCAAGCAGCTAGAAAGAAACAGTTCAAGTATTGTGGAAATAAAATCAGGATAACACAAGATCTAGCTGCTTCTACATTAAGGGATCGGAGGGCATGGAATATGATATTCCAGAAGTCAAAGGAACTAGGACTAAAACCAAGAATCACCTACCCAGCAAAACTGAGTATAATACTTCAGGGTAAAAAAATGGTCTTTCAATGAAATAGAGGACTTTCAAGTATTCTTGATAGAAAAACCAGAGCTGAAAAGAAAATCTGACTTTCAACCACAAGAATCAAGGGAAACATGGAAAGATAAACAGCAAAGAGAAATCATAAGGGACTTACTAAAGTTGAACTATTTACATTCCTACATGGAAAGACAATATTTGTAACTCTTGAAACTTTTTTCAAGTAATCTGGGTAGTGGGTGGGATTACACATACACACACACACACGCACACACACAGAGACAGAGAGCACAGGGTGAATTGAATAGGATGGGATCATATCTTTAAAAAATGAAATTAAGCAGTGAGAGAGAAATATATTGGGAGGAGAAAGGGAGAAATGGAATGGGGCAAATTATTTCTCATAAAAGAGGCAAGTAAAAGACTTTTCAGTAGAGGAAAAAGGGGGGAAGCTGAGAGAAAAAACATGAATCTTACTCTCATCACATTCAATTAAAGGAAGGAATAAAATGAACACTCATTTTAGTATGAAAACCTATCTTACAATACAGAAAAGTGGGGGAGAAGGGGATAAGCAGGGTGGGAGGGATGATGGAAGGGAGGACAGTGGGAGGAGGGAGTAATTAGAAGTCAGCACTCTTGGGGAGGGATAGGATCAAAAGAGAGAATAGAAGAAATGGGGGGCAGGATAGGATGGAGGGAATTATAGTTAGTCTTACACAACACGACTGTTATGGAAGTCATTTGCAAAACTACACAGATATGGCCTATATTGAATTGCTTGCCTTCTCAAAGGGAATGGGTGGGAAGGGAGGGATGAAGAGGAGTTGAAACTCAAAGTTTTAGGAACAATTGTTGAGTATTGTTCTTGCATACAACTAGAAATGAGAAATGCTGGTGATGGGGTATAGAAAATTATCTTGCCCTACAGGACAAAAGAGAAGATGGGGATAAGAGAAGGGAGGAATGTTAGAGGGGAGGGCAAATTGGTGATAGGGGTAATTAGAATGCTTGGCGTTTGGGGGTGGGGAAAGGGGAGAAATGGGGAGAAAATTTGGAACCCAAAATTTTGTGAAAATGAATGTTGAAAACTTAAATAAATAAATTTAACAAAAAGCAACAAATGAACTGTGGTTGTATGGTCATTTTTATTATACTAGCATGACCCAGCCATGAATGAAGAATATTCCTCTGGCTATTTAAGTTGTTCTCAAATTCTCTAAGAAACACCTTGTAATTGAATCTATTGAAGTGTTTTTTGTGTTAGGTTAACCCCCAGATATTTTATGAATTTTGTAGTTTTTTAGTGGACTTTTGCTTTTCTATTGTGCCTCGCTTCCAGAACAATGTCAATTCTTGAAAGTGTCAGAGAAGATATTGCTCCAAGGTAACCCAACCTCCTCCCATCATTTTATAATTATACAGCCCATCGTTGATTTATATTCTCTTTTTGGTTACCATTTCCCACCCTTTTTTGGTTCAATCTCTTTTGAGGGTCCTTGTCTTTCTATTCCTCTAGGAGCCAGTTGCCCTCACAAGCTATAACTTCCTCCTTTCCTCAGGAAATACAAGTGGTTTTTTTCAAGCACTAAATGCCCCAGACCACAACCAGAGTGAGATTCTCATCACCTTCCACAGAACACCTATAATAATTCATCAGTGAAATCCTCTGTCACCATCAAAGCAAATCAGACTTCCTTCTCCCCACATCTTTTAAATAACTCTTCCCCCTCCTCACCCACTCCCTTGGGGGCTCTTCTCTTCTTGAGACCACAAGAATCACCTTCCTTTCATTGCTAGCCTTTAATATGACCCAAGCACACCACCCATTCCTTTTTATCCCCATATTTACCTCCCCTCCTTTCCTTCACTTTTCAATTTTGTAATCAATCCTACAAAAAACATAAATCTACCTATAGAAATGGTGTTGCCAAGTTATGTGCACGATGCTTCAGGTGCACCTTTCCATTGTTACCTTCTCCAGACTTCTACCTTCACCCCATCTTCTTGTACATTGATTCACTACATTTATTTTGTATGGTGTGTTTGAGAAGCAATCTCTTCAGTTTTGGTTTTCTTTCTAAAATATATATTAAATGCCTCTTTATTATTGAATGTCCTTTTTTCTATTTATGGGGCAGCTAAGATGGCAAAGAGAATAGAACATCGGGCCTGGAGTCAGGAAGACTTGAGTTGCAACCTGACCTCAGGCACTTACTAACAGTGTGACCCTGGGTAAGTCACTTAACTCATTTCCTTATCTATAAAACGGGGATTATAATAGCAACTACTTAGGTTGTTGGGTGTTGTGAGGATAAAATGAGATAATATTTGTAAAGTGCTTAGCACAGTGACAGGCACTTAGTAGGACATATATAAATGTTAATTATCATCATCATCATTGTTGCTATTTGTAACCTTTTTTCTTTTTTTCTAAATTGGAAATTCTAAAAATTAAAATTGAGATTAATAAAATTGAGTATTAATGAATGAATTAGTAGTTAATAAAACTAGGAGTTGGTTTTATGAAAAAAATAAAATAGATAAAACATTGGTTAATTTGATTTTAAAAAGAGAGAAAAAACAAATCACTAGTATTAAGAAGGTGAATATACCATTAACAAAGGTTAAAACAATTGTAAGGAGTTATTTTTCCCAATTTCATGTCAATAAATTTAATAATTTAAGGGAAATGAAAGAATATTTACAAAAAACATAAATTGCCTAGATTAGCAAAAGAGGAAATAGAATGTCTAAATTGACCTGTTTTAGAAAAAGAAATTGAACAGGCCATAAATGAGCTTCCTAAGAAAAAGAGGTCATGGAGGTGATTTAAAAATTCTTTCAATTGGTATTTCATTTTCTGTGTTCAGAAGTTCTGGGAAGTTTTCCTGTATTATTTCTTATATTGTACCATTTAGGTTTTTTGTCTTGTTATGTTTTTCTGGAAGATCTACGAATCCTTGGGTTGTCTACACATACTGTCTTTCAAACCAGTATGATTTGCTTGCATAGTGAGAATATTTTCCATTAGCATTACTGTGTCATGCCTTTTTTTCTTCTAAATTGTCCTTCACTTTTGTGTGTTTGCATTCCCATTTTATTGTTCTCTCTTTTGTTTGGTGAGACTTGCCATTGCTGATTCCAGTTTTTCTATTATGTCTATTATTTTTACTGTAAATTCTGCTCTCATAATTCTCATTCATCTTTTGAACCTTTCAGAAATAACATGTTTCAGTAACAAATTCTCCTTGCATTCCATAGAGTCCTTTGTCTCATCAAATGTTGGATTGTTTTGATTTTTTTGCAGTATTTACTCATAAGATAGCTTGTTTACTAGAATGCTTCCCTGTTGATTTATCTGCTTATGTTCAAGGTATTTGATTTTTCTTTCTTTTTTTTTGAAATCATTGGTAATTTCAACCTTTCTCCTCCACTCCCATTACCTTCCCACCCTCATTATTATTCACTTTTTGACCCTTTCCTCTCTGACAGTGATTTCTTTGGGGGATGAGTCCCAAAGGCTTTCAACCTCCTCCCATACTTGGTAATTCATGTTTCACCAGCCTAAGTCTCTGCCCCAAATGATCTTTTTGTTTGTTTCTTTGTTTCTTTCTTTCTTCCATCATTTCTTTCTTTCATTTTCTTCTTTTTTCTCTCCTCCTCCTCCTTCTTCTCTACTTCCTGCTCTTGTCATGTGGATGTTAAGCTCTTTCTGTCAGGATTAGGGGAGTGAACCTGCACAAATATGGTGACCTGCTCTGGCATCCTGTCCTACTCCATTTTTTCCTCAGTTCTCTGGCTTGATACTGGCAGTTCAGAGAGCTGCCATGCTGGTGTTGTAGTTTTTTTTTGTAGTTTTTTGTAGTTTTCATCTTTGAGGCTCTGGGAGGAGGGAAGAAGTACATGGGATGGTTTTGAGCTGTATTTCAAACTCAGATACTTATCTTGCCCCTTTTCCTCTGCCCTTCTCTCCTGCAGAGATCTTTTGCAACAAAAGCCACTGCTTGCCACAGCACTAGCTATTGTTGTAGATACAGTGAACTTCTTCCCCTGGAGTGTTGTGACATGCTGGTATGCTCATTCATGCATATACATACACATAAGCAGTGTATATGTATACATGTAAGTTTATAATTCGTATTATATGTACATATATGTAGAACCTTTTGTTTTTAATGTCCCTTCTCCCCTCCCAGAGAGCCATTGCTTATAACAATGTATTTTTAAAGCAAAAAAGAGGAAGGTAGAAAAAAATAACAATATATTATTTATTTCAGTATATTGAAAAAATCAGACCATATATCTAATATTCTACTCTTGAGAAAGAGATCATATTTTCTCAGCTATTACTAGAAGATGAGTTCCTAACCAAAAAAGGCATAGAGGTAGTCACAAAACATAAAATAGAGTATTTTAACTACATGAAATTGCAAAGCTTTTGCTGGGTCCTGTCATCTGTGTTCATGGGCAAGCTACTTAACCTTTCATAGTATCAGTTCTCTTACCTCTAAAATGGGGATAAAACTCTATATCTAAGGGTGGTTAAGAGTAAATTGAGTTATAAGTAAAAAAAAAGTTATACATCAACAGATTATTATAATTATTAATGAACTCAGTGAGGACAACTAGATATTATTTACCCTTCTCATTTATCATGGATCCTAATTCCTGGCAAGCCACTTTTGATTTTCCCTTCCCAGTCTGAAATGTATTCTCCTTAGTTGAGAAAGTAAATATATAACAAGACTGGGTATATCTGGTTTCTCTCCATCATTTATTATCATCTTCCATGTGTCACATTTAAATACAGTACTTAATTTTCTGCATCTAATCCAATAAATCCAATGCAATAAATCCAATCCAATAAACTTACTATGTGCCAGGCACTATGCACAGTGGAAATTCCCTATGGGGGAATGAAATAAGATCAGTGCATTCCATATTTCTCCTTAGCCCTATGTGGGTGTTTGGGAGTGGTACTGTGATGAATTTCTGGAGTTCTTATTCCACAAGCATTTCTTTTAGCGTTTCTGTTCATTTGAGTTTCAGAGGCATGTGCAACAATGATTTCCAAGATTTTCCCAGAGTAGCTGTGAAGTAACAAAAGGATGGTTGAGTGCAGAGCTGCTCATGTGCATATGTTTACAAATACCTGGCACAAAAGGCTATTCAAGAAAGAAACTATTCATCAGTAGATTATTTCTTAGGTTTCCAAAATATATAATAGGAAAAAAATCCTGACACCAATGGATTAGCAAGGTAATGACAATAATAATAGGTTTTATATAGTACCTACTGTGTGCCAACCACTATGCCTTTGACACATTCAGTTTAGTGAGGTGAAATTGAAGTTCAGGAGATAGGTTATGGTTAGGCCAACAGACCTGAGAATCATTTGCATGGAGATAGTTCAATTCATGTGGACTGTTGGGATCACCAAGTAAAGCAGTAAACATGGAGAAAAGAAGATGGTTAAAGACAAACATTTGGGGGATGCCTATAGAATGACATGAATAAAGGATACTGAAAAGGAGCAGCTAGACAGGTAAAAAGAGAACCATGAGAAAGTAATATTAGGGAGAAAGTAGTCAGAAGAAGAAAATAGTTGACAGCGTCAAAAGCTGCAGAGAGATCCAGGATGATGATGATTGAGAAAAGACCATTAAATGCATCAATTGAGAGATCATTGAAAACTTTGGAGTGATTTTGGATGTTTTTATTTTTAATATGCTTGATTTTATAAATGGGTTGCCATCCACTGGCATAACTGCTCTGTGGTATGCTCAAAATAATAAGGGAAAGTAAACAAGGCCTCCAGCACATCACGGAGACTCCCCAGGGTAAACTTACAGAAAGACATTTACAAGAGTTTTGCAGGCTTTTCAGGCATGAATGGATTGCTATCTGAGATACTGAAAGGCAGCTAAACTTAGATTAAATGCAAAGATCAATACTGGTTCCAGTTGACAGATAATGAAATAAGCCCCCTGCCCCTGCCATGTGACGGGTAAGGATAGGCTATGGATGCAGAATATTGCATATACTTGATAGAAGGGTTTCTCTGTGTTTGATTTTGCTTAACTATCCTTTATTAGAAGAGAGGGGTCTAGGGATTGAGGTGTGTATAATGTAAATGACTATCATGCAAAAAAAACACACTTATAAAACAGAGCAAAAAAAAAGAGAATTTGATTCTTTAAAACTATGATTCAATGAATTCTTAAAATGTGCTAGATTGTATATTATAGAAATCTGGTCTCTGTTCCTTATTATTATTTGGAAGAGAAGGAGAAAGACTGAGTCTTCCAACCCCATCCAGGCTGGACATCTAGTAGTCTCTGCAATTTCACTAGTGACCCAGTATGGCAGTTTTGACCTGCCCCATTTCTGACCTGGGCTGATTTGCCCTTCCTTAGGTAGCCTGGTGGCCCAGTGCTCCAGTAGGCTCTCTATATTCGTTTATATTTGTATAGACATAAGACAGTTTAGCCTACTGAGCTGCAACTCAGAACTCTTGACATCATGGTAATCCACAAGCCTCCACATTTCTGGTAGCAGGGATTTCTAGCACCAGCCAGGAACCAGCTCATCTATCATTATCTATTGACCTAGTGCAAATTACTTAACCGCTCTGGACCTCAGTTTATTCTATAAAATAGACTAACTGCTCTCAAAGGTTCCTTTCAGCTCTAACATCAATTAACCTCCATGACCCTTATATATAATTAGTAGAGGAGACATAATAATGGGAAAGCTAGAAAAGCACTCAGAGCTTGAATAATAATAACATTCTATATTTCACTTTAGGATTTATAAAGCACCTTCCTCACCTCAACCTAGGAAAGTAGGAAGTATAGGTATTATCCACATTTTACAGATGGGGAAACTGAGATTTAAAGAAACTAAGTTACTTGCTCAAGATTAAAGATCTAATAAATGTCAGGGGTGGGTTTCAAAGCCAAGTATCTCCCAACTGCAAGTACAGCATTCTTTTCAGCACATCTTGCTGTCTATATATGAATTTGAGGTGCCATATTTATAGTCCAAAATGAAATTCAACTGCTTACAATGTGTCTATCCGGAGGAAAATAAGGTCACTACTGAGTCTGAGGAGTTCATGTAGGAAAGGAGAAGAATTCTAATTAGGATTAAGAATATTATCTCTCTCAAAATGCCTGCATGCAAAGAGTTCTGGTACTGTCTATGGCTACACCTATAATACTGCAATAAGATTTTTTCAAGGAGGAGGCAATTTGGTAAACTGATAACTAATTTAGATAAGACTAATTATTTTGGGTGGGATAGAGTGGATATGAGGATGATTAGGAAAGTTATGAAAGAAGCTTCAATTGTACATTGCATGAAATAATGCTAAAAATGTGAATGTTTTTGTATAGCTCTTATCCTTCCCACAAAGGAGAGATCATTCTTGGATGTGTTTGTATAACAGAAAATCAGAAAATAGGATTTAGGAATAAATGTCGATGTTGGTTCAGGTCTATTTCTGATTACCTCCTTAATATCTCTTTGAGTGGCAAGCAGTTTCCACATCTAGTGTTATTTCTGCATAAATTTGCAGAAAACTAAGGTCATAGCTTTGTCACCTAGCTATTTATAAATGACTGGTCAGTCAACCAGCATTTATTAAACACCCACTATGTGCCAGGCACTGTGCTAAGCTCTGGGGATACAAAAAAAGGCAAAAAACAAAACAAAATCCCAAACCAGTCCCTGCTCTCAAGGTATTCACAAATCTAATGAGGAAGACAACATACAAAAAAAACTATGTATATGTAAGGTACAGACAGGATATTCTATAAGGAGGACTGGGAAAGGCTTCTAGTAGAAAGAGAGAGTTTGACTGAGACTCAAAGGAAGTCAACGAAGCTAGGAGGCAAAGATAAGTTTTGCTCTATAACTAAATAAAAAATTGGAATAGGGATAGGGACTTGACCTGTGATTTCACTGGTATAAAGAAACTCTCAGGTGAGAAGACTTACTCCAGTCATCACTTCTTGAATACCAGGTGACTTACATTTTACTCTTCCTCCAGTGCTTTCTAGAACCCTTAAAAGGGATTGGGGGGAGGGTGTCTGGTCTCTCTGATGGAGAAACTGATATAATTCCCCTTATTGTAGGCATCTTCTGCACTCCAGTTCCATTTAACCATTTAACAGCTGGACCAACTTTTAAAAAGGAATATTTACTTTAAAAGCATAGTAAGAATAAACATTTAAATATCCCTCCAATACCTAGGAGGGATGATCCCCTCCTGATCCACCTCAGTCTCCAGGGAGAAGAAGATTGATTAGATTTACAGTTTATCTCGTTTCCCCGCATAAGACATTTCTCCCAAATCCCAAGTCCAAAGCCCATCTTGGGCTCAAGTCCTGGGCATCCTGGATCTTTAGGGCTTCCCTGATCTGCTGGCTGCAATATCACACTTGGGATGCTACCTCCAAGCTCTACATGGCTCCATTCCAAGGCCAGTGGGAATTCCACTGCTTGTGCCTAAAATAATAAAAGACAAATCAAACAGAACAAGCCCAAATCTCATGGCCATTTCTTGGAGCTACAAGAGGGGAGGAGGAAAAGAAAATCCTTCCTCCAGCATCACAGTCAGTGCATGATGTCCTTGGTATGGGTGAACATGGACCTTCACTATTTCTCAATGCAGCAGGAAAATAGAGAGAGAGAGAGAGAGAGAGAGAGAGAGAGAGAGAGAGAGAGAGAGAGAGAGAGAGAGAGAGAGAGAGACAGAGAGAGAGAGAGAGAGACAGAGAGAGAGAGAGAGAGAGACAGAGAGAGAGACAGAGAGAGACAGAGAGAGAGAGACAGAGAGAGAGACAGAGAGAGACAGAGAGAGACAGAGAGAGACAGAGAGACAGAGAGAGACAGAGAGAGAGACAGAGACAGAGAGACAGAGACAGAGAGAGACAGAGAGAGAGAGACACAGAGACACAGAGAGACAGACAGAGACAGAGAGAGAGACAGAGAGACAGAGAGAGACAGAGACAGAGAGAGACAGAGAGACAGAGAGAGAGAGACTCTTCCCAGGGACTCTTCCCAGTGACAGTTTTAAAGATGCAACATGTTCTGGTTATATAGCCAATGGAAAGAAGCTGTTGCTACTCACACAATGGGGAAAGGCAGGATGTCTTCTCCCAGAATCAAGGTATCTCCATGGTAGGTGATCTGGCATATCCAAAACCTCTATTACAATACTTTTTTCAGAAATTATGTTTTCAGAATTTATGTTTTTAGAATATTGCCTAGGATACTGAGAGATAAGTGACTTGCTAGATGTCACACAGTCAGTATGTCAGATTATCAGGGTACTTTCATTTCTCTGAGAAATGTAAATTGTTTCAGATTTTAAGGAAGGTACATTCGTTTCACTCACAGCTACAGTGAGATATGCAGAAGATAGACTTTATCCCAGAGTAATAATGTGGGACTTAAATCTCCCGTAGTGGGGTGAGAGTTGGGGTGGAGTATCTGTGAAGGTTTTTTTTTTTTTTAAATTTCATGACAAAAAATTACTTACCACTAATGGCCACTAAGAAAATGTTGCATGTGTGATGTATAAAAAGTTTGAGAGACATAGTTTCTGGATAATTAATCATTTAATTAATCATACTAGCTAAAGATCCCTTATGGAACCCAATCAACACTTATGAGCCTGTGGAAGAGTGGGTATTCCTGAGACTGACAATCAACAGGTTAACAATTAATGAGAGAATGAATATTATAATGAGAGGTGGCTTTATTCTAATGAGGATCTAGGTGATGTGACTCTGATCACTCAGTCTTGGCCAAAGAGATTTATTTATACCCATATCACCTGGTCTAGGGTAATCAAGACAAAACAGGGAATCCACTTTTACCCAGAGCTGTCTGAATAAAACACAAGGAGCTGGAATCCACCAATTTTCCTAAACTAAAATTTCTTTACCTTTTGAACATATCTAAGTTTTACAGTTTCTCTCCTATATTAATAGCCAGTGATTGAATTAGGACAAAGGTTTTTCTCCTTCCTTTTCTTCATTTAGAAATCAGACCCTAGTAAGTTATTCAGGCAGTCTTTGAAGTGCATGGCTCATATAGATGAAATCTTGGGTGAAACTGTAAGTTCCAGGTTAGTCACTCCTTTGCATTAGGGCGGGCAGTTTGTATATTAGGAGTCGCCAAGGGGGTGAAATTACCAGTCCAGGTTTCCTCCCCACCTCAAAAAAATCACAAATATTGTGGTCTATGGGTATTGTTACACCGTTATCATCTGGAATAATATTAGCTGACTCCATGTCTGATAGGAAAAAAAAATGAGGTAAGAAATCTGTGTTAACTAACATATAAGCAACTGATCATAGAAAGTTCATGATACTTAGAAGGTACATCAAGCCCCTATCAGCTCCTGAAAACTGGAAGTAAATACCCTGGAAACCCCAGAGTCACATAGAACTGAGTGAATATAGGCTTACAATTTCTGTCAAATTCTATTGATATGAACCATCCTGAACTCTGCTTTTGCAAAAGTAGAGAAATCTCTCTAGGGAAACCTTTATTTTTGCAACACTTCTGGACATTTCAAAACCAATGGGTGAGAAATATCTTATTTCATTTTGCCTTCTCCATGATCTTATTTCAAGTATCACCAGTTCCTTCAAGATATTTCTTACCCAGGAAATCCTAAATAGATATGCTTACTGAAAACAACTGTAGAAAAAGTGAGGTTGGTGGCACAGTGGAAAGAATACCGATTCTGAAGTTGAAGGGGTGCAGTTTAAATCCCAGGACTGCAACTAACTTCTCTGACCTTGACCAAGTCAATTAACTTACTTCGTAGTTTCCTTATCTGTAAAATGACTTTGGACTAGATGACTTTTAAATAAAACAAGTTTTTATTGATGACTTTTCTTTTTTATATCACCAAAATTTCCCTCTATATTCCTTCCTCTTCCTTTTCTCTCTCCCTCTGAAAGAATCATCCTATATAACAGATATTACTTTTAAAGACAAGAGAAAAGAGAGGAAAAAATTAAGCAAAATTGATCAATACTTTGAAAAAGTAAAAAACAAAAAGATATAGGCAATGCGCCAGACATGTAGACCTCTTACCCTCTGCAAAGGGCGAGATGGGAGTGTATATCTATTTTCAAGTCATTTTTGCTTTTTTGTAATTTTTCAACAGGTGCTTTTGATTTTTTTGTGAGTGGTTGCATTGTCGTCATTGCATATTTGGTGTTGGAGCTCTGTTTGCTTTACTTTACTTCAGTTCATGTTGTTCATTTCATATTTCTCTGTATATCATATTTGTCATGTCTTATAGCACAATAATATTTAGTTACATTCACGTACCACAATTTGTTTACCCTTTCTCCAATCTCTGGGCATCTACTTAGTTTCTAATTCTTTGCTATCACAAAAGTGCTGTTGCAGATATTTTGATGTATATGAGAACTTTCTTCTTATCAATGACCCCCTTTAGGTATAGGCCTAGTAGTGAAATATTTGGGTCAAAGGATATGGACATTTCGAACAGGTGACTTCTAAGATTATCAAAGGAATCTTCTTCAAGCATGGATCTGACCATGTAGCCACCCCCAGCCTCCACCTCCATTCAATAAACTTTAATAGTTCCCAATTACCTCCAGTATCAAATATAAAATAATCTGCTTGACTTTTAAAGGCCTTTATAACCTAGCCCAACTCTCCCATCTATGTAAAGAAAGACCTTTCCAATCTTCTTACACTTTTCTCCCCTCCACTTAACCCATGATTAACACTGTTTTTTGCTATTTGTTGTTGTTGTGTTTGCCCTTCCTTCTCGAAGAGGACCATGACATCAAGATAATCACATGACTTGCAGTTGACTTTGATTTGAGTGAGGGAGGGCTGTGCAAGGTCACCAACCTCACTTTCTTCTCCTGAGCCATCTGGCTCCAGTGGTCTGATATTCATCAGGATATTCATCAGGCTGTCTTTGCTATTACACCCACAAAACATTCCATCAGCAGACTCTAGGCATTTTCATTGGCTGTCTCCCATTCCTGAAATATTCTTTGATCCCTCTCCTTATATCTCCTGGCTTCCCTGAGTTCCTTCAGTGTTTCACCTTTCATAAGAACCCTTTCCAAATCTTCCTCAATACTAATGCTTTCCTTCTGAGATTACCTCCAGTTTACCTTGTATATATCTTGTATAAAAATAGTTGTTTTCATGTTTTCTCTCCCGTTAGAAGTTAAACTCCTTAAGGGCAAAGACTGGTTTTTACCTTCCTCTGTATCTTTAGCACTTAGCACAATGCCTGGCACATAATGAGTGTTTAATAAATACTTGTTTACTGGTTGACCAAGGTTCCCTCCTGCTCTAAATATATGATGCTATGAGCTCAAAATTGAAGGAGGAAACAGCCTTCAAATTGGAAGAGGAAATATGTAGCCAAACTTCAATTCTTATCCAAGACAAGTAATTATTTACTTAAACCTAATGATGTTAGATTTAATGTGGAAAAAAAATCACACAAAACTACTTATGTTTTGTAGTCTCCATCAGAGGATGAATGGAAAGTCTTTCAATGGATTAAGCAAGTCACTCACTCAACAAGAATTGATTAAGTGCCTACTTTGTGCCAGGCACTGTGCTAATCATCAGTCAGGGGTGCTAAACAGGAATCTCAGTGCTTGTGAATATTTAGGCACTTACCGAATACTTGAAAAGGCTCTTCTCTCAACTCTTATTACATGCAAGAGCTGATACAACCCTGAGTTGATACAACCATAATTATCCCATCCTTTCAGTATTTAACAAAATTCCATAGCAAATTAATTATAAATAGGAGAATATTCATTTTGAGATAACTTTTTTCTCCATCTACAGTAGAAATCTAATATCTAAAACATCAGTGAAATAATTCTTAGCGGGGAAAAAAGGCTGGCAGAAATTTTTAAAAATGCTTTTGGACTTACATGTGAGTCACAATGTAAAAGCTAGTGGGATAATTATCCTGAAGACTTAATTCCTGTGTCATCAGGTATTTATAGACATACAATGAATTAATGCTGATTAAACAGCATTCAAGGTGACTAAACATTAAATATGATTGACAGTTTATAGCTCAAACAGACTAAAAAGATTAAATAACATTAGAAAGAAAGTGGCAGGTGACTTCTTTCCCCTCAAGGCATTTTGGCCCAGCTAGGAAATGGGTTGAGACTTCTAATAACATTGCTAACAAGTCAGTACTGAAATGTTTGCTTGAAGCAGTCCTATTCTGGTAAGGAATGCAAATCCCGTTACGCATCTTTTTCATCATACTGAAGTGGCAGTGGTTATAAAAGTGAGATATAAGGTAAATGAAAGTGTAACTTCCCTTGAGTAAAAATAACTCTGAAATGTGTCTGACTTCTAGAGGCTGATAATGTTTCAAAGCCATTTTGGCAGAGATCATTTCTTCAGTATCTGATCCATCCTCTCTCTGGGAAATACAGTCAAGCCAAGATTATCCGAAATTGAGCAGTTCATAATTTCACTTATCCAAAATTACCTCTATATAAATTCTTCCTTTGAGGTAAGCCTTCAGTTATATCAAATTATTCGTAGTTAGATTACAGTGCATCCTCTCTTCTTGCATCTACCCCCTCCTTCTAGTGGCCTCAAAGAATTTTTCATAACCTAGATCAAAATAATTCATATATTTTCCAGTTTAAAATAGGAAGTTTTTTTTTTGCCACATCACTCATCTCATTTCATCCTCAAAATAGCCTGGGAAAGAAGACAGGGAAGGTTTTTCCATCCCCATTTGACAGATAAGTAGATGTAAGTCCAGAGAGGTTCAGACTTATCTAATGTCACACAGCTTTTTAGCTGCAGATTCAAAACCAGAGGCAAGATCTCTAATATCTCTGGGGCTTTGAGTCTTTTTCCTTTCACCAGACTACATTGTCATTCCAAGATGAAAGGTGTTGCTTTTGCTTTATAGCATGATCGGGTATTCCTCATTGACCCCTGCCTCTAGCTATTAGGCTATCTCTTTTCTGTTTATGGACAAAATCCTGGGATGTGCTCCTGAATATGGCTGTCTCTACTTGCTAACCATCGTCTTTGCAATCTGTCTTCTAACCTCTCTATTCCACTGAAACTGTGTCGCTAAGGAAATCAATAACTTCCTTTTGCTCGAATCCAATGGCTTCATCTCTGTTGTTATGTTTGTTGTTTTGAATGCTCTTGATAAGCCCTTTCTTTCCTCCTCTTGACATTCTTGAAAGATGCATGTTATACTGGTTCATCTCATATCTCACCCATTTCCTCTCCACCTCATTAAATGTGCATATCCCTTAAGATTAAGCCTTTCTTGTATTCAGTTCTACACATTGTCCCTCCAGGAACTCATCTACTTACATGCTTTCAGTTACCAATTTTATTTGTATGACTTTCCAAAACTGTTTAATTACTCACATGTCCCTGCTTCCATGTCCAGGGCATTTTCTCCCTCCAGCAACAAAAACTGATACCTCTGAAAGTTTCAGGAGAGCAATTTTGGTGAGTGTGAATGACACTTTGCTCTAAAGTAAAAGAAACTTTAGCCCTTGTTCCTAATTCTTGGGCTGCTCTTTCTAAGCCTAAGTTTTACCCACTAAGAGTGACAAGAGTAATTAAACTAAATCATTCCTTCTCTTTTCTTCCTTATTCTTCCCTTCTACTTTATTAATTTAAAAAAAGTCCTAAAAGTTGAGTAATTTATGAAGCATAATGTATAAAATATACTAAAAAATGCTGGTCCCTTTGAGGAGTCCTTAAGGCTGATGAACTTTATGTAACTTCTACTACTACCACCTCTACCTCATTAAAATTACTCTCCTCCCCACTCTTCACAATTATATGACCTTCCATCCTACAAAAAGTAGTTATTGAAACTTGTCTTTTCTATGAAGTATTCTCAGATTAATGCTATTCACTCTTTCCTTAACTTCAGCATGTTTAGGCATGTTGCACTATCCTTATAATAGTTGTATGTTAGTGTTTTATGCAATTTTGTACTAGATTCATTGAAAATTCTGTCATAAGATATCAAATGTAACAGAACTTTGCCTGTTGACATGAAGTGGTTCTAAGAATGAAGAAATGTGGGGGCAAAGAGTGGAACCTATGGAAAGCCTTCAGTTACCTTCTCAAGCTTTGTCCCCATTGAGACCAAAAGGATGGTCTATACATGAGTGTCAATGGCCTTTTTCCACAGAAAATAGGAAACAAATTCCAAACAATCCTGGAAACAGCTGACCCTTTTAGCACAATGCTTAAATATTCCAGTGCTGTGCCAGGCCAGCATGTGCAGAGTAAATATTTTAATCCCTAATTAATCACTTTGGTTAGATTGGTAAAACAGAAGTCTAATGAAAATAATTTGAAATTTCCTTCATGAATAATTGCATTGTTCAGGGAATTGTGGGAAGAGTCAACTGACTGACCTTCCATTCTTTCTCAGCTGTACTGCTCTGAGACTTAATTTGTGTCCTTCAACCCTTTTCAGTAGCCGTCATGAGATTAGAAATACCTTCCGTGCAGTTTAGCAGCAACTATGCTAAAGGACAGTTCAGTCAGCAGAGAGGTAAAAACCAAACAATTGTCTTTTGTCCTAAAGGGGAACCACACAGATGGATGTAAAAGGTAAAGTGTTATTATAAGCCTGCTTTCTTTTATTAGGTCAGTAACATGATGGATTGTACTAGGTTATTGAAATACTTACAGTCCTCTTTAATTAGAGATGTGAATTACAGGGTGCCCGGGGTTTTGGATATTTAAGAAAGGAAGGAAAGGAAAAAAAAAAGACTTTCTAGTTTCTGCATTCTGGTGAATGGCACTTGATTAGCTTTATACCACTAGATTTAATTAGTTATTTAACTAAAAAAATCTCAGAGGAAAATGTTATTGTGTTTCCCTAAGCCAAAGGTTAGGCTACCTTACTGATTTACCTACTTAGACATGTTATGACCTGCTAATAACTGTGCTGTGAGTACTTCCCCCCTCACCCCCTACTTCCTTCCATTTCCCCCACACAGATCCTGCCATCCCACCTATCCCTCTATTCCTTCCTGTCCCATTTCTCTGGTTGAAATGTCACTAGGAACTAGGAGGACTTGGCAACATTCCATGTGGCTGGTGCACTTTGGCTCACACTGTCGAGGTTGCTAAAAATTGCGTGGTCCACCAGTCAGTTTGGCCAGTTCTATGGACTGTCAAAGTCCACCTGGTAGACCATCTGCCACCTTCCCCTGGAGGTTCTTACTCTTTTTTGTTTTATGGTTCACTCTTCTGCCTGAATCTTTCAATTTTATTTGAGAGATTCAATGTTTAGAGGATTGTCTCCATTGTTTCTCATTAATCAGTTGGACATGTCAGAGAAATACTTGGAATGCACCCTGACTACAGTGGGCCTTGATCTTAAAATATCTCTTTCCACTGATCAAAAACTGTGAAATATCAAAGTTACTTTAGGGACTTATCAACAAGATGGGAAAATACCTCTCAAGTCACTAAGCAAATAGTTGTCTGATTTGTTACTTGCGTGATAACTGAGCCAGATTTGGGGGTTGATTTGATACATGTGCCAAAAACACTTTGGAAGACATCCCATCATACAGGATGGGATGCATGGGGAACTGGAAGCCTGAACCATGTAATTGATTACTCACTCTAAATGTCAGGAAGAAAGGCATCACTATCTTATTTTGGAAAGGTGTCCCCAATAAAGCATCCCCCACCAACATCTTTTTACAAAACCATTGTTAAGCTTTTATAACCAAGGCCCAACCTAAAGTCACATTTTCAAATACAAATCAAAATCTTTTCATGACTTCTCATTCTTATGTCAAGGATCAACCCAAGATCAATCACTCTTCCCTCTTGTTTCCCATCCCTCTGCCCCAATCTCTGGGTATGTCAATGAAATATGTGACATTTGTAGAGCATTTTAAAGTTTTTGAAGTAATTTACACAAATTATTTCATTTGATCATTCAAAAAACTTGCAAAGGAGGCCCAATAGGTAGGTGTTATGGTTCCCATTTCACAAGTAAAGAAACCAAGTCTTGGAGATGTTAAGCAGTTTTATTGTTAAGTATCCCACTTGGCTTAGGATTCGAAAGGAAGTTTTCTTGATAGTCCAGTACTACCCAGTTTATCATGGACCATTTGGGCTGACCATCTATTTATTAGTCCCTTATCTTATCTCCTTCTTTTTTTAGTGGTTCAGTTTTGTCCCTCTCTGTATTCCCCCACAAGACAGTGGGGAAATGCGCAACTAACATTTGGGTCAATCCCACCTGTTAACTAGCTGTATTTGATGTGTTAGCAAAACTTTAGTTAATTAACCATTTAGTAATTAGCACCAGGTAGGATGGAAGCAGCTAGCCTTATGATTGATTGGTTAGATGACTCAGTAGATAGAGCTCTGAATCTGGAGTTATGAAGACCTGGTTAGATCCAGCCTCAGATATTTGCTCGCTGTGTGACCATGGGCAAGTCACTTAACCTCTGTTTGCCTCAGTTTCCCTATCTGTAAAATGGAGCTCATAATAGCACCTACCTCCCAGGGTTATTGTAAAGTACTTTGCAAAACTTAAAGCACAGTGGAAATGCTAGCTATTAATGTTACTTAGACTAATCTCTCTGCCATATTTTTGGTTCCTACAACTCCACATTATGATTTCTTCCCATGTGACTACTGTTGCTATGGTGAACAGGTATTTAATACCTACTTGTCAAATGCTTCTCAGCTTCCTTGGGGCTTTCTTATTAGGTGCCTTCCATTTTGCTATTTTTGGAAATGCAGCCCCCTTGTGGCTGAAGCTAGAAACACACCTGTGAACTACCCACTTTGAAATGAGATCCAGGACAGATTTGGTCCCAGATTCAGTGTTTCCAAACTTAAAAGTGAATTAGACGCCTGGTCTTGAGTTCTTTAGCCTACTTTTGGTCTATGTCAGTATCGACCTTTGAAATTTAAAGCTGGAAAGAACTTTGGCCAATGTTGGTCAAACCCTTCATTTTATAGAGGCTAACAATTGAGGTCCAGAAAACTTAAGCGATTTGCCCTAGATTCCACAGCTGGTCCCTAGCAGAGGTGAGCCTAGAACCACGTAACCTGATTTCTTAAACCAACATTCCTAAAACTGTATCACTTCCCTTAATCTGAGTAGTTCTCTATTGACCCAGATTATCCAGAAAATGGAATAGAACTTCACAAGAGTTACAAAAATATCACTGATACTTGCTGCACTAAAGAAAGCAGCAATGTACAAAGTCCAGCAGAAGCTATCAACTTAGCCTCGTTTTCCAGAGTGATGAGAATTATTTTAATTGAAACTAGAAAGCAAAAAAGTTGAAAAACTCTAACTGTATCTTCCTTGGGATAACCAACCATTCCAGAGTATTGGTCAGAATTTAGCTGTGTTTAGCATCAGAATTCAGTCCTCTGCTTTTCCTCACCACTCTCCTCCCCTCTCAGATGGTTAATTACTTTGGTGCTTCTTAATCATCCTAGCCTGAATCTGTGGACTGAATATTTGGCGCCATGCCACAAGCTACCACTTGACTAGATGAAACTGCATGTGTGCTTATGTTGGGAAAAGGACATGTACTTTTTTGTTGTTTATTTCTGCCTTCTAGAATGAATGTGCCATGAAGGACTTTTTTCTTTAATAAAGTTATTTAAGTTTTAGAACTTCTCTACTATACTACATCGAAAAGTACTCATTTATTTGTGACATCTTTCAGCTCACAAAATGTTTCTTAATTTTAGAAATTAAAGGAGTCACCACAATATATTCCTGTTCTATCCAGAGTGGTTTTCATTGTAATGATTTGGTCACTCGTTTCACCACTTTTCCTTCTAAATATGCTAAGGTCTTCCTGGTCCTAAAAAACCTTTCCTTAACCCTATTAGTGCATCTATCCCATATCCTATCTCCTATCTTTCACCTCCAAACTTGTTGAAAACATAGGTTATCTCTGAGTTCTTTGCTTCCTTATCATCCATTTTTTCTCAGTTCTTGCAATCTGCCTCTTACCTACAAATTCATATTAATTATTTTCTCAGAAATAAGCACGGACTTCCTTGACCTTGGTCTCTTTGGCCCCTGTGTAGCATTTGACACAATTCGACATTCTTCCCCATCTTGGCTTCTGAAGTACCACATGCTCCTGAGTCTTTGATTCTTTTTTATTTTGGTTATGGCTCATCTTTCTCTTATTAACCCAAAGTTCTCCTCTTAATCCTCTTCTCATCTTTCTCTATCTGTATCATCTGTCTCTATTGTCAATCTCCTTTGTCTATTTCATCCACTTGCCTAGCTTCAACTGTTACATCTATACAGATTTCCCTAAAATTATTACGTAATTGAGGCTTTTCCATGGAGCATGCT
The DNA here is from genome assembly GCF_028372415.1 of Notamacropus eugenii. NCBI lineage: Eukaryota > Metazoa > Chordata > Mammalia > Diprotodontia > Macropodidae > Notamacropus > Notamacropus eugenii. The sequence goes on along the minus strand of NC_092872.1, from coordinate 299,927,139 downwards.
TGGACATAGGCCTGCACCCTGGCCACTTTTTGGCAGTTCATGTTCTGGCTACATCACTTTCCATGTCGAACTGAGCTTGTGTCCTGGCCACTTCCAGTCAGACATGTGTTTTGGTCTTTTGATGTAGGGCATGTACAGGCAGAGATTTCTACTTGGCCCCCATGTCTCCTCACCTTGCCAAATGATGGGAAGGAGGAAGTTGGTGTGACGTCAAAGAAGACTGACCATTAAACCACATGAGCTACCTGGTTCATAGTCTTTAAAGGGAGAGACAGCTTCTGCTCCCAATCTTCTTTTCCTTTTCTTCCAAATATACGATGAGGGACTCTAACATTATCCCCTTAGTCTTTTTATAAGGTGGAAAGAGAGGATTTCTTCTCTCTCTACCCCCCTCTCCCAATCTTAGTAATTATGGCAGCTACCACATAAGGCAGCAAGCACATGGTCTAAATGAGACTGAGATTGGGTCTCAAGGTGCTAGCAGCCTCTTCTGTTTGAGTTCCTTCCTGGAGCACAGGCAACCAAACTATCATTCTGAGAGATGGAATTTTTTGAGCCCAGTGGCTGCTTTGAGATTTCACAAGTTTGTGGTTTCCTTAGTTAATGCTGGCTACTTGTAGGAGTGCTCCTCCTACTACCTACTTCTCAGAGGAGAAAATGATCATTGGCAGGAGGATGAGACATTCCCTGGCTTGCCAAAAGATATGACTCTTGAGTGAGTTATTTTGGACAATGCAGAGCTGAAGTAAAGGTGAAATGCCTGTTCAACACTCCCATCATGTGTTATGGGTTTAATTAATTAATTAATTAATTAATTAATCTCATGGGAGAACATAATGGGAATAATTGATTATTGTATCATGTTTTAAATACTTGTCAATGAGCACTTCGGAGTTGTTGTGTGCATGTCAAGAATTTCTTTCTGTAGGAAAAAAAAATTGCTGTCCCATACCTAATACTACTTCTTTCCACACTGAGTTCTTTTCTAGAACAGACATTATTCCTCTTCTTTTACTTGATTTTCAAAATCTTTTTTGAGCTCTTCCATGGCCTGAGACTAATTCATATTTTTCTTAGAGGCTTTACATGCAGGAACTTTGACTTTGTTGTCTCTTCTGCTTGTATGTTTTGATCTTCATTATCACCAAAGACATAAGTAAATACCTTTCACCAAGAAAATAAGATTCTATAATCTGATTTTCTCCCCCTATTTGCTCATTTTCCCAGCCAATTACTTGATTTTTGAGGTCTTTGTTAAGTGGAAGGCGTACTGTGCCAAGCTTCAGGGGTTTTGTGCAGCTGTTTTCAGAGATATTTCTAGAGACCTGTAAATTTTCAGTTCTTCCAAAGTGGTATGATCAAAGGAGAGGTGCTTACTCCTCTCATGGTCTGTATTCTGGTCTGTGAGCAACCATGAGCACTCTTTTCTGCCTTGGAAGTGTGAGGAGGATTCCCTCTCCACTGCTGCCACAAGCTCCGCCCTGCCAGTGCTCCTCCTCACCCCAGGACTGCCATCTAGGACTGCCACCCAGATCAACCACTCCATTCCCCCACTGTCTGTAGGCCAAGAGCTCCAGAAGCAATTACTACTGAGGCAGAGGCTGTCATCAGCCTGTGCCTGGGGCTGGACCATGTTCCTTTCTCACCCATGTGACAGACCTTTGGAGTTTGTGGTCTGAGAAGTCTGGAAACCACCACAGCTGCCAGTAGTTCCATCCCCTAAGGCCTGCTTCAGCCCTGTCTTTGCCAGCACCACCCACACTGGACTGTGCACTGCTCCCAGCCCAGGGTGATAGACCCTTCCTGTCGACCTTTCAGATTGTCTTAGACTGGAAATTTGCTTCTGTCCATCGTTTTGTGACTTCTACTGCTCTAGAATTTGTTTAGAGTCATTTTTGCAGGGATTTTGAGGGACTGGGGGAAAGCTCAAGCAGGTCCCTGCTCCTACTCCACCCTCTTGGCTCTATCCCATAGAATAGACATTATTAATCCTATATGAGGAGACCCTAAACATGAGCCAACCAAAGTTTTACTTAAGAGACTGTGTACAATTATATGCTGGAGTAAGGGTATAATTAGTCAAACACAATGAGAAAACAAAAGTCTGACCTCTCTCTTTTTAGAGGACAGGTTCTCCCAGTATTGAACCTAGTCAGAGTGAACCCAGAGCTGGAGCCCCTTAGTGAGAAAAGACAAATTAAATTATCAGCATTTCTATATATTACTAACAAGGAAAAAACCAAAATGATAAATTCTATTTAAAATAACAAAATACTTTTTATATCTATGATTTAACAAGATACAAACAAGACTAAATTAAATATAAGTACAAAGTAATTTTCACAGAAGCAAAAGAAGATCAAATAATTGGAGATATATTTAATGTTCATCATGGGCAACACCAACATAGTAGAAATGATGTACCCAAATTACCAGAGGTATTTAATAATTTAATAATTTAACCTGTCAGATTCTCAAGGTGATACTTCATAGACAAACAAAATAATAACAAAATTCACATTGTGGAATAAAATAAAAAATAACCAAGATAAATGTGGGAAAAAGTAGGAAAGAAAGGAACTTGAGATTTTTTAATCTAAAAATATGTTATAAAGTAGTAGTTCTAAAAACTAACTGGTTTGCACAATTTAAAAAAAAAGTAGATTAACATGACAGATTAGATAATCAAAACCTACATAGCCTTTACTGAAGTCAAAACTTTGATAAAATCAACAACATCAAGTACTAGAAAAGAGACTCTCTATTTGACAGGAATTGCTTAGGAAATTGAATAGCAATTCTGAGAAAAAATAGGTTTTTATAAGTATCCTGCATTATATATCACAGTAGCTTTCAAATGGTCTAAATTTAAAATGAGAGGAGACTGGAAATTTATATCTTTCAGGACGGGGGATACAAGAAAAATTTGTAAGCATACATAGTCTTTGCCCAAATTTCTTGCTATCAAATCTGGACCTACATTTTAGTTCCTCACCATTTCTAGTGTGTTATTTGAAATTGACTGGGCTTGTTGGTACTAGCCAAAACACCAGTAACTCTCTGCATAGTAGAGCTGTCTGAATAAGAACCTCAACTCTCCACTTTGTTTTGGTAATGATAATCAGGCCTTTTGTTGTTGAGTCAATTGATCATATCCAATTTTTTGTGACTCTGGGGTTTTCTTGGCATAGACACAGGAGTGGTTTGCCATTTCCTTCTCCAGCTCATTTTTCAGATGAGGAAATTGAGGCAAACAAAGTTAAGTGACTTGGCCAGGGTCACATAGCTAGTAAGTGCCTGAGGCAGGGTTTGAACTCAAGTCTCCATGACTCCAGGCCCAGCGTTCTAACCACTGAGCCACCTACCTGACTCTGAAAATTTAGCACATAAACATAATTATGGCAAAAAAATATAACTGCTACAAAAAGAGATGAAAGTTAACTCTTCCTTATATCTTGTGTAGTGGTAATTGTAGGAGAGGTAGTCAGTAGATAGTGGGGTAGCTCAGGAGGCTTTCAAGTGTAAGTTCCACTTCCATATTCAATTAGTTTCTGTCAGCATCCTTTAAGACATAGTTTCCTCTAGGAAGCTAAAAAGAGGGAGTAAGTTTATCATTCATAGTATCTTCACCTTGGATGAGACATAGGACCAGTGGGTGAAAGTCACTGAGAAAAATATCGTCATTCAGTAAATAAAAAAAGCTTTTCCATAATTAAAACTGTTCTTAAATTTATTATCCATAGGTTAGAGGATCCCCTCCTAGAAATGGGGCTGCTTTGCTGGGCTCGAGCAAACTTCAATTCATCCTGCAGGTGTCTTGACACTAAAAAGGGGAATTAGGTTTTGGCCACACTGTCTATGACTCATTTTATCTCCAGCCAAGGGTTCTGTGGAAATAACCTCTACAACAAAACGTGTGTGTGTATGTGTGTATATGATTTGTGACCATGGTATCCAAGATCAGAGGCCTTTCTTAAAATGGTACTCAATGTACAAAGTCAATATCAGGTTTAGAACTGCTATTTATTTCCTCCTCCACAAAAAGAAGGCAGCTTATGTGACACACCAGGCTTAGAATCAGGAAGATTCATTTTCCTGAGTTCAAATCTGGCATCAGACACCTACTAGCTGTGCCACCCTGGGTAAGTCATTTAACTCTGTTTGCCTCAGTTCCTCATCTGTGAAATGCGGTAAATGGCAGATCACACCAGTATCTTTGCCAAGAAAACCCCAAACGAGATCACAAAGAGTCAGACACAATTGAAATGACTGAACTACAGCAACCACCAAAAAATGCTTAATACACAAAAGACTCCAAAGTAAACAATAACAATAGTTAAAAACATAAAACAATAACTCATTATACTTATTATATTTGCTCAATAATTAAAAACTTTGCTGCACTGAAAAACAGATATTTCATGGTCTATATCTAACCTATGTTGTTTGAGTAACTCACAAGTCCAAATCTCCTGACTGGCCGGGAAATGGCTTAGTTGTTCTTAGTACTTTCACCTGCAGCATACTTCTGGAATTAGTCTTCTCATCCAAATTTTTTATGCAGATCATGTTGTGCTGGGCAACCAGCATCTGACTTAGGAACTGTAGGTCTCTTTAACTTTAACTCACAAGGTAACAGACAAGACTGGAAACATTCATCTCTCAGGACTTCTATTTGTTGACCTGGGCTATAAGAAATAAACTCTGTGTGTGTGTGTGTGTGTGTGTGTGTGTGTGTGTGTGTGTGTGTGTGTGTGTGTGTGTGTGTACATAAACTTTTCATTTTTCTTTTGTGGGTATAGGCTTAGAAGTGATAGTGCTGGGTGATCACCCCCTACTTCCTATTCAGAGATGTGATAGATCCAAGAATGAGATATACATATTTTTAAAATGTGAATAATGTGGAAATTTGTTTTGCTTAACTATGCATATATGTTACGAAGGTTTTATTTTTCTTTTAAATTAATAGCAGGGAAGGAATAGAAAATAAATGCTTATTAATTGAAAAATGAAAATTTAAAAGAAAAGAAATATACACACAAAAAAGGGGGAAGCTAAAAGCTTAAAGTCTAACTTCAGGATTGCCCAAGTAAACATATGTATTAACTGCCATGTGTTCATATTTGCCATTGTACTTGGGACGAGAAAAGGAGAGAAATCTGCTCCCCATCCTTATTCCTTATTAAAAGTCCAAGAGAGAGCTGTGCTTCAAATCAGGCAGGACTCAAAGAGAATGGAAGTCACTTCTCCTTATTCTTCTTAAAGCATAGTATAGGAACAGCTCTTTCTGCCTCAGTGTCCCTCCATTTTTGACATAGCCCACCAAGTGAAACAGAATGATAAAGCATTGTTGCATCATATGCTCTTTAGCAAGAGGCCAATGCTCATGTTCAGTTCTATCACCTCTATTATAGGTAAAATTAGATAGCTTGCAATATAATAAGCTCCCTCAAGGCACAGGAGGAGATGGATTATTGCATTAGATTGGAGATTAGACAAGGTGATCTCTCAGTCTATTCTAATGTAAGATTCTATCATTATATTCCATAGTTTTGAATGTTGTTCATTATTCTTAGTCCCCCTTTAGTGGTGAAATTTCTGAATATTCCCTATTAATTCCATTCCTTAATTATTCTAAATTTAGAGTAAGATCATAGTAGCTAGTTTGATATGATTTCAAATTCACTTTTTTCCACCCAGAAAATTACTTTCTCCATTGAACAGAGGTAGGTTACTACCTCTGAAATTCTACAGTTTCATTGTTTTGACCTAAGGCTAAAATATAAATCCACTAAAAAATGTAAGTCTAAAATATAAGATATAAAATATAAGCACTTCTGGGAGAGGAGATGTCAGCCACTTATTCCTATGAATAAGTTTTAGGGACTTTTCTTGAGATTAAGTTGTTCAGTCTTTTTAATGTGTGCAGTGCCATGCAGTGCTTGTGTATTAAGACACTGTACTCTTGATGGAGAGTGGTGATGGAGGGAAAAGATGGCACCAAGTTGGGAAAAGATCATTGGGAGAAGCTGCAGATGCCAAAGACAAATATTGTCTGTCTTCTTTGTAATTTTGTCTAGAACAGTAAATGGCCGGTGACAACAGTGCTTAGATTTTGTTGATCAAGATTTACTCACAAAAATTTTAAAAACCTAACAACAGTCTTTCCAGCTGTTAGACTTGAAAGAAAAGTAAGGAATTTCACAGCTAGAAGAGACCATTTACCACCTCATTTCATAGATTCAGCAACTTAACAAGCATCTAATAAACATCCCCCATGTGGGAAGCACTGAGCTCCAGGGACATAAAGCAAATCTGGGACAGTCCCTGCCCTCAAGGAGCTTCTGTCCTACTACAGGATAGGTAAATACACAGATAGGTAAATCCAAGGTATAAACAGTGGTATGCTGGTAAATATTTAAAAACCAGCTTTCTAGAAAAAAAAATTCAAGACATCTTTAAATTCAATCTGCATTATTAACATTGTCTCTCTCATGTCTAGACTGGGGGAGGAGAAACAGGCTGCATGTGATCCTCTGGCTCCTCAAGGGTGGCCCTTCGACTGAATCTAAACTTTACAATTTAGTTTTTCATTATTCTTAGCCTCCGTTTAGTGGTGAGGGGAAATAGTTTTTCCTTTCACTCAAAATTGACACAAAAACTGTAGAACAAAGCAAAAATGGTTACAACAAAAATTATGAGATAAATCAATTCATTTTTCCATACATTGAACTTCACAATTTAGTTTGGATTCAGTCAAAGGGCTGCATTTGTGGACCTAGAGGGCCACACGCAGCCTCGAGGACACAGATTTCCCACCTTGGTCTAGACAATCAACAACAACAACAAAAAATCAAACTTTGATTTTTAACATTTGCTGGTTTCTGATGTGTAAATGCTCAAGCTGAACATTTAAGATGGTTCTAGCATTTGGGAAGAAACTGAGGCGTTTGGTTCAGTGAATTGCTCAAAATCAGGTAACTAATCAGTGGGAAATTAAACATGAATTTCCTGACTTAGAGCCCAATGCTCTTTCCACTACACCACTGGGGAAATGTATCAGTCCTTTAGTATTTACTTTTTATTTTATATTTTCTCTTTATTCTTCCAAAGTAGAGCAGAGAATTTCAAGACCTTCCAAGAAAGTCCATTTAATATAAGGAACTAATCTACTCTCTGGAAATCTCTCCTCTGATTTTAATTAATTTTTCCAGGTGCTGGTGAATTTGGAGAGAAGGCTGGAATTGGGAGTGAACACTTGCTCCCTGTCTTTACATTAGAGGGGGCTTCAACCACTTTAGCCCCAGGATTTATTCAGCATAAGAATTTCATATGTTTGTCTTCTCCTCACCTCCCCAAATAATCAGGCCCCAAATTAACAAAATATATGCCAAAATTAAAAGAAAAAACCTGAAAAAATAATTTTAAAAAAAATTTTAAAACAAAAAAAATTGTTTTAAAACACAGTAAGGCAGTAGATTTATACTGTTGCCAATTACCCCTTCCTAAACATATAGTTTAGAGTTCATTCACTATATAGCGACAGAAATGCAACAAGGACTTCAGCTGATGTCCTCCCAAAATGAGGTCCTTGTACTCTAAGAAGGTTCTCAGGAGCACGTGAGTTTCTTTGCACTCACATTAAGGAGGATTAAGGCAGCTAAACTGTTGTTACTCAGTTTCTTGGGATCATGTGACAAAGACTGAATAGCTTTGAGATGCTGGCATAGACCTAAGTCAGTTGCTTGATCTCCAAATTAATTTTTGAATTGAATGATTGTTTTATCCTTTTCACTCTAATTGAGTCTTCAAGTGAAAAATGCTTAGCAAACAGAAGGAAAACCTAGGACAAAGGATTGTTGTGAATTAGTAAAGATGGTGCTAATTGAAATAGTTTTTTGTTAGTGCTGGAGGAACTATTAAATCTTCCTTTTAGATTTGATTAGTTAGAAATTAAAATAAATTTATGTGTTGTGAGAAATATAATATATATCCAAATATGTATGCAGCAAAGCAGTATAGTGTCATAATTATAAATTTTATGAAAAAGACTTTGGAGGGAGATAGAGAGTTTCTCCTTTTACTCAAAATTGACACAAAAACTACAGAGCAAAGTAAAAGTGCAAAATAAATAGTAAAAATAAAAATTATGAGATAAATCAATTCATTTTACAATGTGTTGATTTGTTTAAATTTATCTATGTCTTGCCTAGAAACTACAAACCCAACATTATGACCTTCATGGAACATTCTGGTAAATGATGGTCAGTATCTTTATGAATTCAAGTCACTGCGTCCAAATGAAATGTCTCCCCAGATAACTCAAAAACTGCTGTATATTGTTGACTGACTACTGTGAGTGATATTTTATAGGTTGTGGAAAAGAGGAAAGAGACCAATGGAACAGAGAAAGGCAAATGCAGTCCCATTTTTTTTTTTTATAAAGGGAAAATAACAGTCTGTAAACTATGGGCCACTTCAATTCTTGGGAAAGTTCTGGAAAAGATCACGAAAGTGATAAGTGAACCTCTAGAAAAGGAAACAATGATTATAGAGTGCCAGCATGGCCTCATCAAGAATAGGTCTTTCCAGGCTAACTTTAACTTCTTAATGTGGGTACTAAATTGATAAGCCATAGGAATGCTACAGATATAGCTAATCTAGACTTTAGCGAAGTATTTGTTAAAATGATAAAATTTGATTTCTGGTGATGATAGGGAGCCACTGGAGTTTATCGAATAAGGATGGTGACCTGTGCTTAAGGAACATAAATTTAACAACAGAACAGAGGACATTGCAACTGACTGAGCATAAAGTGATGAGGGCTTACACCTGTGTGGTGGCAGAATCAGAGGGGATAAGTAAGCATATGCCAGAGATATTATGAAGATATAATCCACAGGATTTGGCAATTGACTGGGGAGTGAGGGAGATCAAGGAGTCTAAGATGACACCAAAGTTTCCAGTCTGGGTGATTAGGAGGATGTTCAGTACCCTCAACAATATTAGGGTAGTCAGGAAGAGGGGAAGATTTGGGGGAAAGATAATAGACTCAGTGACAATGGGCAAAGCACTATGCCAAGCCCTGAAAGAAATATAAAAATGAATGCGACACAGTCCCTGCCCTCAAGGTACCTCACACATATTAAGTACAACATTGAAGAGACTGTTCCTGCAAAAGAGGGACATAAGGTGCTCAGATCCAGTTAAGGGGATCATGGAAAGTTTCTTGGAAGAGGTATCATTTGAGCTGGTTTTATAGGATGAATAGGATTTCTGCAAGTAGAGATGGGGGATACCATTCTAGGAATGGAGAAGAGGATTTTAGGAAGAAGGAAAATCATGAGCAAAAGTGGAGAAGTAGTAATTGAGTGTTATTCTGATGCAGCATTGAGTAGTGCACCTTAGCTGAATCCAGTAACTCCAAATTTGGTGTATAATATGTGTACCCTCTGCCATAAAATTCCACCTTATTGTTGTGTTGAGGTGAACCTTTTTGTTTAAAGCTATGGCAGCAAACTGCAAATCCTAGCAAACTCTTCCAAGCTGCAAAAGCTTCCAGGATGGTAACAGTGATGAATTGTATGTGTTTTCAGTTTCCATTTGGGGTTTTTTTGGCAAAGATGCTGGAGGGGTTTGCCATTTCCTTCTCCAGCTCATTTTACAGATGAGGAAACTGAGGCAAGCCAGGTTAATTTACTTGTCCAGGGTCACACAGCTGGTAAGCATTTGAGGTCAGATTTGAACTCAGAAAGATGGGTCTCCAGTCTTCCTGACTCCACACTCAGCACTCTATCCACTGTGCCACCTACCTAGAGTTTGTGGAGACTTCCTGAGCTACAACTCTCAAAGAGCCAGAAAGAAGTTTTTGATCTATGTCAGAGGTGAGAGAACATACCAATAAAATCATAAATACTTAAAATTTTAAAATAATACAGGCAAGTAATTCATATTCCCTAACCTAAATACCTCTTATTTTAAGTGAAGTCCATGTTCTCCATTTTATGGGTATGTCAGTGGTTTAAAAAACTATTAGAGTTGGAAACTCAAATGAGAATATTTGATAAAGATTCCCTACTTGATGCTAAGTAGTTCTCTCATTTTAATTAGCTGTTTTCAATTCCCAATTTACCTCTTATAGGAATTATATAGGAGGCCAGATGGGACACTAAGCAGCTATTAACTCTTTGGAGTTGAAAACAATGCCTTTGGCCTGATTTTTTATGCTTACTTGGCTTTTGTGGAAATTAATCATTGATGCTATGAGTGTATTATACAAATATTGTCATAAGAAATTTGTGAGAATACATCAAGTGAATTTTTTCTTGATGACATAATAAAGAAATTTGTATTTCCTATATTGTTAAAGTTACCTGAGTCTCCTTTGGGACATCATAAACTGTGTAACCTTATTAATGTCATTGTCACCATTAGTATGTTCAATTTGATATGTTCTGAATTACTAGACTTAAGAAAATATGAATTTATATTTAAGGTTGAATTATTCTTTAACAATAACTTCAGAATTTGTTTCTGTACAACTTAGGACACCAGGCTATATACTTCTCACTCTGATTCTTAGCTGTGGGATGCTGTTGCTTAGTGCTGATAACCTGGTGTTAACTTCCTTTTCCTATTTATTGGGGAAGAAATTAAGATATTGACTGACAGTTTCTACATGGACAGATTTAACTTGCTGAACAAATAACGCAATGACAAACAGAGTTAGAAATCAGAATTTCCTGATGTTGCCTTGTAATGCTCAACTCATTAGCACTTACACAGGCTACCTTGGTGTGTTTAGCATGAATGACTTGAAAGAAAAACTAAAATTAATACTTATACCAATATTGTGTGATATTTTGGTGGGGGAAGTAAGAATCATAACTGTTAAGAGGACTAGCACAATGTTACCTCTCAATATTAAAAACATTACAAAATTATTTTTTCTTTGATTTTTCTTAAAGGTTTCTGAAACATAACAGTCTTAAATAGTAATACTAAGTTTACATGATGCTTTACACTCTAAGACCACGTAAATGTTATATATAGAAGGAATATTAAAGACTATTTGGTACAATTTCTTAGGAAACAGAGATATATAAAAAACTGAAACTCAGAGAAAAGAGTGACTTGACTGAGCACAGACACAGACAATTAGCCAGTGACAATCTCTTGACTTACAGTCTTCCTCCATTTTCATTATTACTATTTTAGTACCTTGAGGATGTTTCCATTTATTGGAAGAAAGATGAAATATGCATAATATAAATAACATGGTTAATGTATCAATGTAATTCCATATAAATTTAGAACTGGAACATATCTAGACTCTCATTGGAGGGGAAAAGGAGTGAATAGCTGCCTAATTCAAATCAAAGGAACTATCCAAAAAGTTAATGGGAAATTATAATAATAATAATAGCTAACATTTATAAATTGCTATATGATTTCATTTGATTGTCAAAGCAGTGAAGTTAAGTACTTTTATTATCCTCATTTTATAGATCAAGAAACAACGAAGCAGGTTCAGGTTAAGTGACTTACTTGTCTAGGGTCACACAAATTGGGTGAGAATTGACATAAAATTCCATTTCACTTAGAGGCATAGAATTTTATGTTACTTTGAAGGCACCTTAGAGATCATCTAATATATTTTACAGCTTAAGAAACTGAGATTCTTGCAAGTTAAGTGACTAAGGATCCCACATCTGGTTCATGAAAGAGCCAAGTGACAAAAATCTAGCTTTTGGGGGTTTTAGTCCAATGTTGTTTCTACTACAACATGAGGGGATGCTGGGAAAAAGTAAAAAGACAAAACCAAGACAAACAATATGTCATACTAATGCCAAAGTTCAGAAATTTAGATTTATAAATAAATATTTGAAAAGAAAGCAAGTTTTGAAATTATCAGGACCTTTGTTCATGAAAAAATTATCACTCTGTGCTCTGGATGTTTCTCCATCATTGGATTACATTCAAAATAATAAAACTCAGATTCCTTACATAGTCTGTTTTCTTCCCCTTCAAAGAAACTGCTATTATTTGATGCCCAATAGAATGATGTAATAGTAAATATGACTATGCTGTTCAGATGTTTGTATCCAAGAATTCCTGCAACTCAATCTAATGCAGTTATGTATACAGTGCACACTGGGTAGTCTCAAAATAGTCAGTCAATCAAATAGCATTTTTTAAGTACCTAGTATTTGCCAGGCATGTAGCTAAGCACTGGGGATATTTTGTGGTTGTTTAGTTATTTCAGTCATATCTAACTCTTTGTGACCCCATTTAAGGTTTTCTTAGCAAAAATATTGGAATGATTTGCCATTTCTTTCTCCAACTGGAAATATAAAGACAGGCAAAAGATAGTTCCTGCCCTCTAGGAGCTTAGGCTAATGGAGGAGATAACATACAAGCAAACTGTGTACAAACCAGTTATAGACAGAATAAACTGGAAGTAATCAACATAAGGAAGGCACGATAATTAAGGAGGATTGAAAAAGGCTTCCTGTAGAATATGGGATTTTAGCTTGTATTTAAAAGGAAACCAAGGAATCCAGGAGATAGAGGTGTGAAAGAAGAGAAACAGCCAGCATGAATACAGAGTCTGGAGATGGAGTATTGTTCACAGAGGTCAATGTTATTAGATGGCAGAGTAAGTGAGGGAGGGACAGTGTAAAGTATAAAAGGGTTGGAAAGGTTGCAGGGGGGAAGCAGTTTATGAAAGGCTTTCAAAGACTAACAAAAGATTTTATGCTTGATCCTGCAGGTGATAGAAAACCACTAGAGTTTATTGAATGGAGGTGGGAGGTAGAGTCGAAAGATAAAGAGTCAGACCTAAGCCTAAGAAAAATCATTTTGGCAGGCAGTTGAGTACTGTCTGGAGATGGGAGAGAGTCTTCATGGGGAAACAAACCAATAACTAATTGCAATAGTCTAGGTGGGAAGTGATAAGAGTAGCGGCAGTGTCAGAAGATCTCCTCTCCTCAAGAAAGTGTGACATATGTCATGGATTATGCTCCAACACCATAGCACTTCACAAGATTTTGGGTAAGATACTAGGCAAGGAAAATGCCAGGAAAGTAGACTGTTAAAGAGGGAGTACATGGCAATGGAATACTGGATCTGGTAGCCCAGGATTGAGTAAGGAAATGGAGTTGGACACATGAGGACCACAATACATAACCTGGTGAGACACCATGAGGTATGGGGACAGCAAGCCAGAGGATCGATTGTGTTGAGAAAGCCCCTGTCCCAAAGATGCTGGCACCCTTGGGCAAAACCATAGGTGATGTGCTGTAGTTGTAACTCTTGTGTGGTTCAGTTTAATGCAATTGTTCCTCTCTAAGGTAAACCTTATTTTGGAATTTCTCTACAAAGACCATGTGATCACGTAATGCAAATGGACAACTAGGTGGCACACTGTATAGAGCACCAGGCCTCAAGTCAGGAAGACTTATCTTCCTGAGTTGAAATCCAGCCTCAGATACTGATTAGCTATGTGACCCTAGGCAAGTCACTTCACCCTGTTTGCCTCAGTTTCCTCCTCTATAAAATGATTTGGAGAAAGAAATGGCAAACCATTCCAGTATTTTGCCAAGAAAACCCCAGATAGAGTCACGAAGAGTCAAGTAAAACTGTAACAGCAACCATACAAATGAGCATCACTAAACAAAATTGCCACCATGTTTGCATCTATTAAGAATTTTTGTATGATCTTAATATATGCATAAGAGTCACCTTGGTAGAGGAGTGTGTTAAGACTACCTTTTGCTCTAATCAGTCAAATGCTGTTTTATAATCAATAAACAACAAATTCAAACAGGACCTACACCTCTCAGTCAATTGTGGGATTGTGAATATGTGCTCTCTGCTTATTCCCTTCTCATACTTTCTTCAATGATATCCTTGACATTTGCAGAGATCATTCACCTATAGAGTTTACAAAGATGAGAAGAGAGAAATATGGATTAGGGGTCTTCTAAAATTTTAAAAAATATTTTATTTTTTCCAATTATATGTAAAAACAGTTTTGACATGTGTTTTCTCTTAATTTTGAGTTCCAAATTCTCTCCTTCCCTCCATCCCTCCATCCCTCCATCCCCATCTTTGAGAAGGCAAACAATTTGATGTAGGTTATACATGTGTAATCATATTAGTGCTTATATTAGTAATTCATATTAGTCATGTGGTGAAAGAAAACTGACAAATTAAGAAAAATAAAGCATAAAAATATACTTTTATCTGCATTCAGAGGCCATCAGTTCTTTCTCTGGAACAAAAATGTTCCATCATGAGTCCTTTGGAATTGTCTTAGATCATTCTATTGCTGAGCATAACTAAGTCATTCACTGTTGGATCAGTGATCTTTTTGAATATTTTTTCCCCTTTGTGTGCATACCCTCTACCCTATGTATAGAAGATGAAGACAAATGGTCAACCAAAGTGTTCACCACCGTATGGAGAACAATCTGCACAAAGAACAAATGGAGGAAGGATTCCCTTTAGATGTTAATGTCCAGCAGATATACCTATTTGTGGAAGTTCTTGTGTTGATTGTATCAAACCCCAGAATATTATAAATCCTCCTCAAGTAGATGCAAATCAGAAAAGAGCAATCTAACAACCTACCTAGAAAAAAATGAAATGGTTAAAAACACATATTGCCCAGATTTGTGGCATGCCATAGTTGTATAGGACAATCCACCAAATTAACTTATCAATTTACACATCTCTGGTAGGAACTATAAAAGTACGAGTGGGGCCTAAAATTGTGTTGTTGTTTAGTTGCTTTCAACGTTGTCCAACTTTTTGTGACCCCTTTTTTAGGTTTTCTTGGCAAAGATACTAGAGTGACTTGACATTTCCTTTTCCAGCTTATTTTACAGATTAGGAAACTGAGACCAACAGGATTAAGTGACTTGCACAGGGACAAACAGCTAGTAAGTGTCTGGAGTCAGATTTGAAGACAGGAAAATGAGTCTTCCTGACTCCAGGCCTAGTTTTCTATCCACTACATCACCTAGACACCTCAATTTGATTTGCTTGATTCAATTCAAGCCATGTTTATTATATTCATATGATGTTTAGGGGTATAGACTGTGTTCAGGGAGGACCAGTACCTTGGTGTGATGGCTACCGAGCCCTTTTTGGGGCTCTTTCCACCTTTGGTGTTCACCTGTTCCACACCCCAGTAAACCAGGTTGACGGTAACCAAGGGATCTCAAAACCATTGGTGAGTTAGGGGGATGTCTTCCCCAAGCATGTGAAGACTTCCTCTGGTAGAATGGGTGGATGAGAACAATTTGTTCCTATAGCCATGAAGGTAGCCAAAGCAGGTGATGTGGAGCACTTAGAGCTTAGTTAGACACTGAAGACAAGGTCATCCACTATAGCCTGAGCCATTGCCAGCCATCTTAACTCTGTCCTGCCACTGGACTATGATGGCTCTGGAGGAGAGAGTGAGGCTGATGAGTTCATGCAACTCTGCCTCACTTAAATACAATTTACACTCGAATCAAAAGACATCACCTGTATCATTTTACATTATGCCTCAAGGTCCTGTGACGACAGGCAAGTGATGAAGCAGCAGGTGCGGATACACTGGGAGCTGTAGTCACAACCCTGCACACAGGTGGCCCAGGCTTGTTTCTCACTAGAAGCAACAGTGGGACTTGGCAGCCCCCTGGGTCTCTGAGCAGACTTTTAAGGAAAGCACTGCTCACCTCTTGGTGTAAGGAAGGGGCTAGAAAAGATACCCTAAACATTGTCTGCTTACCCAAACCTAGCCTGATTACTACAGCAGGCAGAGAATCCCACTATGTGGTCAAAACACAAAAAAATGCACAAAATGTACAAAAACATCTGCAAAGATGATTCCACTCACCATTGGCACATGGAATGTGTGTACACTTATAGGCAACACAAAATCTAGTAGACCTGAAAGATGTACTACTCTTGTTGCAAGAAAACTCAACAGGTATTGCATCCAAATAGCAGCCCTGAGTGAAACAAGGTTGGCAAATGAAGGCCAGCTTCCTGAAATTGGAGCTGGATATACATTTTTCTGGAGTGGGCACAGTGAAGGGGGGTGCCCTAAAGCTGGTGTGGGTTTTGCAATCAAAACTAATCTAGTCAGCAAACTGGTATGTCTGTCAAAATGAGTGAATGACAGGTTCATAACAATGCGATTGCCACTCGCAGAAAAACGCCATGCCATCATCATCAGTGCCTATGCTCCCACCATGACGAACCCTGATGAGGTCAAAGAAAAATTTTATGAAGACCTAGAGACCCTTAACATCAATGTGCCAAAAGAGGACAAATTTATAATTATGGGTAACTTTAATGCTAGAGTAGGCTCAGACTACCAGAATTGGCAGGGAGTCCTAGGGAGGAATGCAGTTGGAAACAGCAACAGCAATGGTCATTTGCTGCTGAAGACTTGTGCGTCGCATGACCTTCTCATCACCAACATGGTTCTCCATTTACCTAAATGCAATAAGACTTCATGGATGTACCCTGGCAGCAAACATTGGCATCTAATAGATTATGTGATTGTAAGGAGAAGGGACAGATGATGTGAGAGTGACAAAGGTAATGTGTGGTGCAGAGTGCTGCACTGATCAGGGACTGATCCTTCCCAAACTAAATATTCACATTCATCAAAAGTGCCGCCCCCAAGGCAAAATGACGACTAGAAGAATTAATGTCAACAAATTACAGCTCTTCTCTGAGCGTGAGCAGTTTGTTGCTAACTTGGAGGGAAAGTTAAGCCAACACATAGGTGGCAACAGTGGAGCAGAAAAGGAGTGGGCAGCTTTCAGAGATTTGGTGTACAACACTGAATTTGCTGATCTGGGTCAGAGCATTTGAAAACACCAAGACTGATTTTGATGAAAATGATGGAAAAATTCAGAAGCTGCTAAATGAAAAATGAGAACTCCACAGGATTTACCAGCAGGATAGTTCATCCACTTCTAAGAAGACAGCATTTAATTCTATCAAAAGCAAAGTACAAGCAAAGCTTAGAGAGATGCAGGATTCCTGGCTCAGTAAGAAGGCAGATAAAATTCAGTTTTATGCTGACAGTAACAATCCAAACCGCTTTTATGATTCCCTGAAAGCAATTTATGGATCAAAAATGTATGGTGCATTGCAACTATTCAGTACTGATGGAGCCACCTTGATCAGTGATAAGGACATGATCCTAGAGAGATGGGCTGAACACTTCCATAGTGTTCTCAACAGACTATCATCAATCAATGCTGAGGCTATTGATTGTTTACCTCAGGTTGAAGTCAATCCTTCCTTAGCTGAACTTCCAACTGATGAAGAAGTTTTGAGGGCCATTAGGCTTCTTTCATGTGGCAAAGCACCTGGTGCTGATTCTATTCCAGCTGAGATTTACAAGGTAGGCACTTGTACAAAATCTGACTGAAATTTTCCAGGTTATATGGCAAGAGAAAGTTATTCCCCTGGCATTCAAGGATGCTTCCATTGTCCATCTCTATAAAGGTAAAGGGAATAGATTGTCCTGCAACAATCATAGGAAGGACTCTCTCTCAGTCATTACTGGCAAAATTCTTGCTAGAATCCTTCTTAATAGGCTGATCTTTCATCTGGAAGATGGTCATGTACTTGAGACCCAGTATGGCTTCAGAAAAAGGCCAAGAAACAAGTCAATATGGTGTTTGCTGCCTGATAACTCCAGGAGAAATGTCAGAAGCAGAACAGAGGTCTGTACACAACATTTGTAGATCTGACCAAGACCTTTGACACTGTTAGTCATGAAGGCTTATGGAAAATTATCTCAAAATTTGGCTGCCTGGAGAAGTTCATCATTATTGCACATCAATTTCATGATTGCATGTTTGCCTGGGTTTTGGATAGTGGACAATACTCTCATGCTTTCCCGGTTATGGAGTAAAACAGGGCTGTGTACTTGCTCCTATGCTTTTTAACATAATGATTTCAACCATGTTGTCAAATGCTTTCGATGAAGATGAGCACAGCATCAAGGTCAACTACCATGCTGATAGTAAGCTCTTCAGTTTGAAAAGGTTACAAGCCAAGACCAAAGTGGAGGGAGTATTGGTGCATGATTTTCTGTTTGCAGATGATTGTGCACTCAATGCAGCCTCTGAAGCTGAGATGCAACAAAGCATGAGTCAATTCTCTGCTGCCTTTGCTAAGTTTGGCCTAATAATTAACACCAAGAAAACACAGGTGCTCCATCAGCTACCACCACACCATCCATACGTGGAACCATTGGTTATAACAAATGGAGAAGTTTTGAATGCTGTGGATAAGTTCACTTACCTTGGAAGTGTACTTTCCAGGGATGTACACATTGACAATGAGGTTGATGCACACATTGCCAGAACTTGCTTAGTGTTTGGGAGGCTCCAAAGAAAAGCTTGGGAGAGAAGAGGTATTAGACTGACTATCAAACTGAAGGTCTACAGAGCCATTGTGTTGACCTCATTGTTGTATGCCTGTGAAACATGGACAGTCTACCAGTGCCATGCCAGGAAACTCAATTGCTTCCATTTGAACTGTCTTAGAAGATTCTGAGGATCACCTGGCAAGATAAGGTACCAGACACTGAAGTCCTTGCTCTAACTGAACTGTCAAGCATTCAGACTCTGCTTCTGAGAACACAACTCTAATGGACTGGCCATGTTGTTCAAATGCAAAATGTGCGCTTGCCAAAAAGACTATTTTATGGAGAACTCTCATGGGGCAGGCGATCTCATGGTGGTCAGAAGAAGTGATACAACAACACTTTCAATGTCTCTCAAGAACTTTGGATTTGACTGTGCAACATAGGAAACACTGGCACAGGACTACTCTGCATGGTGTGCCCACATCAGAAAGGGTGCTGTGTTCTTTGAGCAAAGCAGAATTGAGACAGCACAAAGTAAATGTATGATGTGCAGATTTGGAGTACCCGTTCCAAAAATTTATATGGACTATCTGTGCTCAACCTGTGGTAGAGCATTCTGAACTTGTATCGATCTGATCAGCCACAGTCAGAAACACTGAAACTTCACTGTATCATGGTGATGTCATTTTGGTCCTCTTTGAAAATGAAGGACAACAACCAACCAACCTAAGGATACCCAGACAAAAAAGAAAAACTTTTATTTCCCTCAAATTAAAAAACATGCCAGTCCTCAATGAGCTTACCTTCTACTCAAGAGTGATGAATCAACAAGTAAGTAAATTCTATGTTAGTATAGGACATACTGCAATGACCAGGGGCATCAGAAAAAACCTCAAGCTGAGTATGAAGAGCCTAAGGGTTCTATTAAAATAAATAGGCAGTTCTCAAATGAAGAAATGCAAGATATCAGCAACTAAATGAATAATTGCTCAAAATCACTAATAATTAGAGAAATTAACATGATAAACATCTGAGATTCTATTTCATTCCCATCTGATTGTCAAAGATGACAAAAGAAGAAAATAATAGTTGCAGGAATTGTGGAATAACACTAATATATTGTTATTGGAGCACCAAATGCATTCATCCATTCTGGGAAACATTTTGGAACTCTACCTCAAAAAACATTAAAGGATACAAATCCTTTGACCTAGAAATACTAAAATTAGGCACATATTCCAAGGAGATCAATGATAGAGGGAAAGGACCTAGATACACAAGAATATTTTAGAAGCATTTTTGTAATAGCAAGGAATCAGAAACGAAATAGGTACCTATCATTTGGGAACCACCAAACAAAGAGTGATATGTGAACTCAATGGAATACAATGGTGCTGTAAGTCAGAGGACAAACACCGATTACAGACTATAACATTCCCTAGTGTGGATTAAATTGCAATTGGGGAATATTTAACAATACAAAAATGCTATAGAACATAGATAATGTTAATGAGTGGTGTCAATATCTGGCTCATTGGGGTTCTTATATGGTTTAGTGGCCTCATTTCTATTTGAGTTTGACATCATTGTTGTAAAGAATGATGAATATGACAGATTCCGAGAAATGTAAGATTTATATGAACAAATATGGAGTAGAATGAGAAATACCGGGAGAATAATTTATGCAGTGACAATAACAATAATATTTTAAAAACTTTGACAGACTTCAGAACTCTGATCAAAGCAGTGAATAACAATAACTTCGAGAGGTTCACAGTGAAAAATATGTCTCACCTCTTGACTAAGAGGGTCAGATAGCGATTCTTAGCCATGGCCTATGTTTGGATTAATTTTGTGGACAATACAAAGTGTTCTAAAAGTCAGTCTAGATTTAAGCATAGCTTCATTAACCTATTGATTAAGGTTATGGTTGTTCAGTCATTTCAGTTGTATCCAACTCTTCATGACTTCATTTGGGGTTTTCTTGGCAAAGGTACTGGAATGGTTTGCCATTTCCTTCTCTAGCTCATATTGCAAATGAAGGAACTGAGACAGAATTTAAATGACTTGTCACACAGCTAGTAAGTGTCTGAAGCCACATTTGAACTTGGGTCCTCCTGACTCCAGGACTAGCGCTCCATCCACTTAGCTGCCCTCATTCTTAAATCTGGACTGACTTTGGGGACACCCTGTGCCTATTTGTTGCAAAGAAGGCCTTCTACTCACTGAAGAGGTAGGGTAATGGATTGGGGGCAAGAACAACAATTAAACATTTATTGAAATGCATAAAATAAAAAACAAGGCACAGTAAAAATTACACAAACAAATGGCGCAGTTTTGTTACCACCCTGTTAAAGTCCCTTTAGCCCCTTCTCTGACTGGTAAGTTTCTGCCACAATTTCTGGAAGTGATCAGGCCACTCACATTCACTTCTCTCCCAGCTCTGCTCTTAACTTTCTTAACTTTCCAACTTGTTCAGTATTTCATCTCCTAACAGGTCCATTTTATGTATTTTCTTTCCTCATTACAATACAAATTCCTTGAGGTGAGAAACTGTCTTTGTACATGTGTGTGTATGTTGTATATGTTGTATGTGTGTTGTGTGTATGTATTTCTAATCCTTAGTGCAGTGCCTAGGAACATAGCAAATCCTTCTCTGTCTGTTTCTCTATCTGCTTTCATTTATCTGTTCAGGTATTATGTATGTATTCTCTTTCTCCCTATATGTGTGTATATACATACACAAACTTATATGTACATACACATACACACACACATATATAATATATATATATATATATAAACTACATAATAGAATATTATGGTTTCTTATACAGGCCTTGTTCTTCATCTTTTTGGTATATTTAATTGTATTTTTTGCTGATGATTTTTAACTCAACTATAAATTGAAGGGATTAGATTCGTTGGTCACTGGGGTCCTTTCCAGTTCTGAATTCTATGCTCCTAATGAAACCAAGTAACTTTGAAGCATTCTCTATTCTGGGGAAGGATATATTTAGTTGACATGTTTAGAGTGAAGGAAAAATAAGTAGAAGATAACTAGAAGTCCCTGAGGTACTAGAAAGTAGGGGGTCTAGAAGTGGAAGAAAGGGAGTTGGGACAATTTGTTCTGGGTTAGGTTTGCTCCTTTCCCTTCTCTCAGGGTCCAAGCCTCTGAAATGACAGTTTGTTCTGTCTCCAGACCTTGGCTTCCCCAAACCTGGAATAGTAAGGAGGATTATAGAATGACCTAGGGGAAGAAAAAGGCATTAATTTGGCTCTGTGATGAAGTGTATGTTGGGAGATGTTTCTCAGCAACAATTCTAGGATCAAGTAGACACAACAAATAGGTTGTGCAGGGATAATCTTTCCCCTGTATCATGATGACCTTACACAGCTCAGCAAGATGAGCAATGTTTGAATGTATAGTGAAACCTCATTAATTAGGGCCAGTGGAAGGGAAATCACCCATCCCAGTTACTCTCTCTCTCTTTCTCTCTTTGCTTTCTGTCCTTGTCTCTCATTACCTTTCTCATCCTCTGTCTCTCTCTTTGGGTCTCTGTCTCCCTTTTCATCTCTCCTTCATATCTCTCTGTCTGTCTCTGTCTCTCTCTCATTCTCTGTCTGTCTGTCTGATTCTCATTCAGCAGAGCAAAAGAAGTAACTATTGAAATTAGTAGGGAGCAATGCCCAGTGGAGATTATGAGACCAGCAAAGTTTAATGGTCTAGCAGAGAAACTGTGCCATCTGAAACCAGGAAATTGGCAGGAGCAGTAGTACGATGACAGACATCTGTAGTATCAAAGGCAAGAATTGTCCCTGCACACATGTGCTCTGGTCGTACTTGTTCCCTAAAAAAAAAATATGCCTACTCTTCCTAAATTTAGGTGCCAGATCCTAAATCCAAAGCAAATTATGGTTGGAGATTTTTGGACCTGGAAAAAATATATCCATATTAAACATGCATTTTAAAAAATAAATACATATTAAAATATCACATGTTTATGATTTGTGACATTTCTACTTCAGCTTCCATTGTTATAGTTCTTTGGGAGATACATTCAATAAGTATAATTTTCAGTTGCCATTGTAATAGCAGAATATTTTTCTTTCTACTATATTTCTTTAATATGTTATAAAAAAGTTATTGTCTATCATAATTATAACAAAAATCATCTAGTTGCTGTGTAGCAAAAATAACCAAGAAAATGAATTCAAATGAGTTGGTTTCTATTTTGTTTCTTGGGGAACTGAGGTATATCGTGCATATTAGTATTTTGCAATTTAACTTCCTCGGTAGTTTGTAAAAAATTTATTCTTGGATGGAAAATGATATTTCATAGATAAATAGTAGTATATATTTAGACCAATGAAATTAGAACATGTAAGCCATATGTCCATTAGAAGTATATTACACAGTTAATTCTGCTTTGATTACTTAAGATAAAAAATTCCCATTAATTGATTTATAATAATTACACAAATCAGAGATGGAGAGAATAATCCCCCCCTTCCCCTATTTTCCCAGATCAGGATCTTTAACTTGAAGTCTGTGAACTTTTTTTAAAAAATAATTTGATAAATGTATGTCACTTTAATTAGTTTCCGTGGTAATCCTAGATGTTTTATATTATGCATTTAAAGACATTCTAAGCAGCCCACATGTTTATCACACTAATAAAGGGGTCCATTATAGTAACAGTGTTAAAAGAATTTTTGTTTGCTCTTTAATCATGCATATCCAATAAAAATGTATATACTGACAAGAATATGCTTTTTGAAGTTATCAGAAGCTCTACATCATGATTCTACTATATTTTGCCTGAAATAACCAAATACTCAGTGCCTGGCACCTAGAGAGCACTTAATAAATGCCTGATTTCTATCTAAATAATTAAACAATACTCAGGGCTGATACTGGACAAATTGATCCAGGCTCTGTTTCTACAGTCTGTTTATTGCTGTCTTCATGTCAAACTGTTTCCTTTTTTACTTAATATAATTTCTTTTCTTGGAATGTTAGTGCAAGATCTAGCAGGAGAAGGTATATAATACGACTGGCTATCAAAGAAGCTAGGTTTTCTTTTAGTGGGTGGTAGGTAAGAATTACTAATCCAATCTGCTTGAGTTAACTCAAAACAAGGATTAGGGTTAAATTCCAGAATATGTTAATCTTCCTTTATAGAAATAAACTTTAACACAGCCACCAACCCCACAGTTTATAGATCTTGGAACAATGAGCCAATTAAATTGGAGAGAGGAAACAAAAATCTTGCACAAGTTTACTGGTTGTTACTCAATACTCTGAGCTCCTTTGATTCTTGATTATTTGGCTCTGTGTCATAGAAGCAGAAAATAAAAAAAAAAACCCATCATTTATTATTCATTAGAATGCTCCTAAGTATATTATACCAGCTAATTAAATGCATACTATTGGCCTAGTACATTTCAACTCCTACTTTATTAAAAGTACCTATTAAAATTACATGTCACAGATGGCCAATAATTGCTTTCCTAAATATGTCCATCAATATTAAGGTATTAAAAAAATAGAACACTTAGAGTTTATTTTGTCAATGAATAGAACAGATTTCCTTTGGTAAAGATCTCCAAGTAGGAAATGAATGGTTTTATTTTTAAGTGAAAAATCCTAGAAAATAATATTTTTTCAGCTAGCACAATGAGATTTTGCCACCAAAAGCCAACAATACTAATTTGCTTTTGAGGAGATTTCTGTTTTTGTCAAGAGATCTGCAATTATTTGCATTGATTTTGTTTTCAAATGTAATGGAAGCTCACCTCCACTACCCCCAACTTGAGTGTTGAGTCTGTGCCTGGGCCACTTTAAAGAAAAAAAAGAAAGAGGCTCAATGTTGAAGAGCGTGGTACTCTGTGATGATACAAAAAGTTCAGAGTGAGTCCTTAATCAAAACTATCCATTTCATCCCCCTCTTATTTCCTATGATGGCTGCAGGGCGGGGGGGGGGGGGGGCGGGGGGAGTGTGAAATCGCATCAAAACTATGTCAGGAAGCATGAACCAGTAAGCCAGGAAGATCCACACACTTAGTAGAATTTATGGAGAATGACTCTATCTTCTAGACTTCTCTGTTTCTGTGTGCTGAACAAGTCAAGACTCTTTCAGCTTTTTCTAGGAATTCTTATGAGAGGTGAGGAACTCGACACCAGCAGAAATGACCAACTCCTTGCTCATGGAAGGCAACGTGTTTTGGATTGAGTTTGCAGAGATTATGTTTCAAAATCCCAGCTGTTCTTTCTGTTTTATGTGTCTTTCCTGAGTACAGGTGACTGAGCAATGATTCTGAGATGGATGTTTCTAGCCTTGAGGGTAACTTTGTGAGTTTGAGAGGTCAGGGTTTCCTGCGTGCCTCAGTTGGTGTTGGCTGCACAATGGAAGTGTTCCCTAAATCCACACAGTGCTTCTTGGAAGAGTAGATGATATATAACAAGAGGATGAGCCCAAGCCTGGTCCATAGTGTCATAAGAAATAGACCCTGAGGGAATTGCTGATAATGAAGATAAAATGGCACAGCATTCCTACAACATGTTTTATGCTTTATGTTTGAAGTATCAATCTCCCAGAAGAATATAATCACTGTTGTAAGATATTATTTAATATTTTAAATTTTTTTCAGTGAATTTTCACCACTCACAGTTATGCTTGTGAGTCTTTTGTGTTTAACATTTCTTTTGTGGGGAGGAAATAAATAACTGTCCTCTCTCTGATTTACATTGAACCTTGAGTATTTTTTCGACTTTTCTTTGAGGGGATCCAAAGTATAAGTCAAGTCTAAGCTTTCTATAAGTGATTTTTCTCAGGGCTTTAAGATAGGGGAATAAAGAAGTAGGTTTTAAGGGAAGAAAAAGTCTGATCCAGTCCATAAACATGGGTACAGAGTAAAGAACTCCTAGTAAGAGAGAAAAATAGTGTCCCAGCCCCACCTTGGATATGGTTATATGTGTTGTCATGCTAAAAATAACAAATTGCTTATTTTATTAAGCCATAACCATGAGAGATAGCATGGGGCCAGGATAGAGCCAATCTCGGAGCCAGCACAACCAAATACTTGCTCTAACACATATCATGCACATCATTTAACCTCTCTGTGTTCTAGGTAACTCTTTAACACTATAAACTTTGGAGAAGATGCTGTTTCATTAATAGAAATTTCATTACCAGGCTTTCACTGGTATAGGTAATGCCTTGAAGAAGAAACTCCTATTTCCTGAGAATAGGAGAGCAGATTTGAAAAAACCAAATTTTTTTTCAATGAGCAAACAGTTATAATAGCCAATCATTTTTACTTTGCAGTGTCTGCAAAAGTTACTCAATTTTTTAAGCATTAGAATTGTTTGGCAGTTTAGATGATGCAAAACTGATAAGCAAATGCTCATGCAATTTGCAGGTATAACAAACACATATTTTGGTATTCTATAAATTTAATGCGAGACTTTTTTATTTAAAATTTAAACTTTAGATTTCTGCATGTCTTTTAATTGTACCATATCTATGTGATGCCATAATTTTTATAGCTAGAAAATGAATTACTTTAAATCATTTTAAAATTTAAAACCTAGAGTCTCTCTTTTCATCAGAGCTCATGGAAAAATTCTACATATATCATCAGGAGTAAAGTCTAAGATTACATGACTGCATTTCAAGAACTTGGGTTTCATGGAACAAAAACCTCGTAATCTTTTAGTGGAATGATAAAAAATTGTTAGTTTTCATGTCTTAAAAAAGTGAAAAATGTAAAAGAAATTCCAGATTTTATTTGCTACATCAATATGCAAATACATTTATTATAAATTGAATTTCATTGAAATTAAAATGAAAAGGCAACACTATTTCTTTAATATGGTTCATTAACCCTGTTCACACTGAGTTACTGATGCTCAGTAGGAGTTTGCCAACGTCAGTTCTAGTCAACCCTTGATGATTATAGGGGATTTAATTATAATTGAAAATGAAAAAAGGACTAAATCTAATCCAAAAATCAATTTTGTATAGAATTTAATAATAGATATAAGTTAAAAACTCTATGTCTACTAAATGAAAAAATCTTACCTCTAGGAAATAAACTTTAGATCTCACAACCAAGAACCATAGTAATAGTAAGTGCTTCTGACTGACCCTGTCCCTTCCATTAATGACACAGGGAAACATGGTAAGGGAAGCAGATATATTTTCAAATGAAATAAAGCAATACCCCCAAATTGTCATAATACATCAAAGTTCTCTCTTTTTTCCTCTTGTATCGAGAGTTTCTCCCTCCTCTTCCCTACCATGCAGACATGCTCTTATATATGTAACTAGTCCTCTATGAGATCATGCTTTGTTACCTGCTGTGAAATATACGAATGACAAAGTTTAGTAGGTAACCTGTGAAGTTAAAACAACTCAGTAATAGTTTGTCTCTCAAATGATTCTCCTGAAAATGATTTTTCTTGAACAGCAGCAGCAACAAACTGAGGGAAAATGTCAGTGAGTTTCATTACATTTCCTAGCTTAGCCTGAAGGCCTACAGTAAAGTGTCATGAATTTCAAACTGCAGGTTTTATATGATCCAAACCTCTGGATATATTATTGAAGTTAGGTTATATTAAAGAGGTATATACAGATCTTTTGGATAGGTAAATATTATTCTTATATCTACCCATATCTATTTTTCTTGTCCCAAGTTCTAAGAAATAAATTTCCTTCATTTTAAAATTTGCCCTTTCTGAACTCAGAAATTAAAGTTTTAGACTAACTCATGGAGGGAGGAGTGAAGAAAGTTAGGCTCATAGTTAGAAGTCAAAAGTTCTAACCAAGGAATAGGGATGCCCTGAATAACATAACTTTATTTTTCTTTAATTTGAGGAACATCAGCTTTTTAATTAAAAGAAAGAAAGCTCCATCCCTTCTGCGGTGAAGTGCAAACAAACAAACAAACAAACAACCCTTCCTCTCCCCCCAACCCCGACTATTTTTTTTTCTGGGTTATGCCCAGGGGATGGACCACTTGCTGATGTCTGGGAATCTCATTCACACTGATCACTGTAACACTAGTAATAATGTCACTGTATTGTAGCACTACATTGAAGGAAGCAGCAGATCGCTCACTTGAAAACAAGACCTTTTAATTTAAACAAAAGATTTGGAAAAAAAATGAAAGTGAGTCTTAAATGTAGTTTAATCAGTCAGGCGAGAGATGTCTAATGAAGCTGCCAGACAGATTTGTAACCAGGCTGTCACTTCACCCATCATGTTTACAGCCTCCAGTGGTGAGATTAGTACTGTGTGAAGGCACAAAGTCTGTCAAAATATCACTGTCTCCTCCACTATGATGGCTGTAAGTTTTGATAGTTTGACAAATTATTTTGTTGTGGTGTCCAGAATTCAGGAGACTTGACATGCTAGAATTTAGTTTCTCATCTCTTCTTGAAAAGAGTTCAGAGAGCATAGTATCAGATCCAGTCAAGGCAGAAAGACAGAATAGGTGAGAGAGAAGGTAAAATTATGTTAACACTCCCTCACCCCTAACTTCATTGATTGTCTACATGAAGAAAGCATCAGTCTAACCAGCAGTGTGGCAAAAACTTTTCCCAAAAATTTTTAATTAAACAAAATCAACTCAGTATTGCTTTAACAGCACAATTGCTGTAATCTATTTTTATTCCAATTTAAAACTCTATTTTATTGTTTTAACCTCCTGGAAAAATCTGAGTATGAATTTTGAAAAGTGGTCCATTCTTTGGGGAGGGATTTACTAAATCTAGAAGAAAACATACATCTTCATGGTCCATATTTACTCTATAGGAATGCTGCTATCTTTAAAGACCTAGAAATCATGAATAATTGGTATCAAAACTATATACACATGTCAGAGACCCTTTTGGGGAAGAAAAACTTCAGAACCTAAGCATTATTATTTAGTTGAAGGCTGCCCAACTCAGAAGTTGAAATGAATCACCATTGAGAAAACTAACCTTTTTATTGTTATTTACATAGATTCTTCACTGTACACACAGCAAGTTTTGCATAAGAAAATATGGACTTTCTTTGTTGTCCTATCAAGGGGCTCAGAATTAAATGAGAGAGAATGATTACTCTGAAAGACAAGATTCATTTTTTTGATGATTGTTGAAAAGGAGATGACATAGTTGTAAAGAAAATATTGTTCCACTATTATTTTAGAGCATCAAAATTATCCATTTTATTTTATTGCTGTAATAAAGACTCAGCTCCACCTTTTAGTCATTTCATGCCTTAAACATAAGTGTTTTGCTTCTGTTTGACTATGTTATTTACTTCACCTGTTGTCTTGGTATTTCACTGTTTATAAATCAAAACTCGTCATATTTATCAGTATAGAACCACTAGAAAAATCCTATCCAGAAATGTCTTCCTGTTGCCACATTTCTTCTTGACTATTTTAAGAGTATCATTCTTCAAAATTCATCCTACTCAATCATATTAAATTCCATTTTACTGGAATAACTACCAAAATTATTTTTTGAGAATTTATAAAATGTGTCTTCAAAGTTTTGAGCTTCCCTCAAACCTCTCCGTAACTGCCTTGTTGGGATTACAATTTCCCATTCACTGCTGTTTTCTATGGAAGCCCCAGGAAAGGGTTCCTAAAAATTAAATTTCATGCTTGCATGTGTTTCTGTGATCTTCAGTGTGTATGATCTCTGAGTGGAAAACTTCTCTAAAAATAAATGGATTACCCTTTTTACTACACTGTCTGATGTCTCTTCAGTAGATAGCACGGCTGCTCTGTGATCTCTAACCCACCACAATTGAAATGACAAGCATTGAAATGAACACCTCACGGTGGCGCCCTTTGCCTTTGCTGCCCCTTTGGTGCGGTGGTTGGGTTTGCTCTATGGAGGACCCACTTTTTCCTTCTGCAAGTGAATGAATCACTTGTTGCCAAAGGCCCACATCTGACCTTTTATAAACTGCTTTGTAAATATCAACATCCCTTGGTTTATTGGAAATACTAATGTGTCTCTCCTAATAAAACTGTCTCTCTAGTGTGGCTGCTTTCTAGCACAATATCATTTTCCCAGCGGGCATCTTTCAACTGGGATTTTAAGGGAATCTAAGTTTGCCTGAGCTTTTGAATTTTGAGCAAATTTGTGGAGTTGTAGTTAAGAAACAATGCAAAAGCACAAGTCTTTAAGAGATGGGAATTGTTTTAAAGTATGTAAATGAAGCGAATATCCCAGTGTTTAGTCATTTCAGTTATGGTCAAATGGTCCTAAAAGTATATTATTATGCCCTTATTTTAAACTTTTCTTGAGTAACCTCCCCTATAATTAGATAGCAAACACAAATAAACAAATCTAGTCAATCTTCTATTTAACAAGACAATAAACTAATAGTGTAGAGGTTCTTCTCAGGAGAGACACACTAGTGTCAGTTACAGTCTCTAAAAGACTGTATTCCACAGGGTCCAATAAACTGATTTATAGGTGGACGGAAGAGGACAATACATTCAGGACAGCCCTGGAATTATAGTGATGTAAACTATCAATTCTTTGATTTGTAATCAAAACAAAGAAACAGGACGAAAAAGCCCCAAACTAGAAATTCAATATTAATAAACCAGCTTTGAATTAAAGTCACTGACCAAAAAACAAGACTTTCATTTATTTAAGGAACATTTGGAATTGCCTCAGTGGGCTGCTTCAGAGGAACTATGACTTCCTTCATTCATGCATTGGTGACCTTTGAGAGAGTAATTTCAGAAGACTGGTAGGTACCAAAGCCAGATCGCAAAGAATTAAAGAGAAAATGGAACTGCTTGTTTGCCTTTGTGTGGATAAATCATGCAGTTATTTCAGTTCAACTCATGTCAACAAATATTAAGCACCTGCTATGTGCCGAATACGAGGCTAGGTCTATGGAAGAAAAACTAAAGCTAGGTAAGATTAAATGAGGTAACATAGGTAAAGAGCTTTGCAAACCTTTGAATGCTATATAAATGCTAGCTTTTATTATGATTATTATAAGACATGATTTTTCCACTGAGTTTACAGTATAGTAGTATTTGTGACACATACAAAAATAATGAAATGTAACAACACAGGTAAACATTTTGTAAATATTAAAATGTTATATTAAAAAGTCAGCTATTGTAATATTATTATTGTGCCAAATAGAATATGGGTGACACAGGCAATTAACATGGCAATATGAAAAAGTATTAGAAAAGCCTAGCTCTGACTTACACTACAGTAAAAATTTTTTAAAATGAACCAGATTTGTAATAACAATCAAACACTCCAAAGAGAAACAATAATAAGAAACTTCATTCAGCCCAAGAATACACAAAAAGATGGGCTGAGGCCTTCAGGCATTGTAAAAGGAATCCCACCAGGGAAGCTAGTAGAGGCACAGGTAAATAGACCAGATGCCTTCCAGTGCTCTGACCAGGGATGTTTCAGGGGCT
The DNA here is from genome assembly GCF_028372415.1 of Notamacropus eugenii. Classification (NCBI taxonomy): domain Eukaryota; kingdom Metazoa; phylum Chordata; class Mammalia; order Diprotodontia; family Macropodidae; genus Notamacropus; species Notamacropus eugenii. The sequence goes on along the minus strand of NC_092872.1, from coordinate 299,896,283 downwards.
TTGAAAGCCTGCGTTTCCTCATTGTCTAAGGGCCAGAAAGCTCTGCTTGTTCAATTGGGGAGCTTCAAGGGAATCTGGGATCTTCAGCTTTCAGATTGCAGATGTTCCAGGAGTGCTCTGACTGGGATGCACCAGTGGTGGATGGAAATCCACAGTTCTCTGAAGAAAGGCACTCCAAGGAAATCTATAGACTGAAAAGCTCTTTTAAAAAAGCGTACTTTAAGATGGTGTGAAGACCACAATGCTCTGATCTAGAATGGTCCAGGGGTGCCTGAAGGCTATAGCAATTTTACCTGGATGATCCAGGAAGTCCCAAAACTGCCAGTGCTCCAAATATGGTCATGCTAGAGAAGATGAAAGCCAGTGGCAGGAGTTCAAGAAATTAAGGACCTGCTTGGTCCTGACCACCTCATTCAAGAGTGCAAAAGAGGCAGAGAGCTTAGGCTTGGCACAAAGTCTTAGTTCACTAACTGAGAGGAGAGATATGAGTAAACAGAAGACACTGAACATAATGAAGAAAAACTTTGAATATTTCAGAAGAAAATAATTCTACAATATGTACATAGAGAGTCTCAGGAAAACATGGATTGGCCACAAGTACTCCAGAAATAAAATAAGGGACAAAAAAGAAATTATTAGAGAAATAAGAGCTCTGGAGAAAAAGAATTATAAAGAGAATAAATAGCTTAAAAGTGAAGGTGGAAAACTTTATACAAGTAGCAGACTACATGAAAATTTGAATGGAGCAGGTGAATTATCAACAATAAATATTAGAACAAAATCAAAATATTGGGGGGAAAAAGAAAACATAAGGTACAAGGGAAATGTGGCTGGGGGGAGAAGGAAAATAGAGAACTGAGGCAGACCTGGGTTCAAGCCCTATCTCTGATATATACTAGCTACGTGACCCTGGGCAAGTAATTTAATTTATCAGTTCTCTAAGCAACCCTCTAAGAGTAAATTGCACAAAAGTGTCAACCTGCAGTACTAAAGAGAGTTTTCTCAACCAGGAATTCCTCACAAAATGAAATAATAGTTTGAGTCCCTATTCTCTATCTTTATCTAATATCAAATACAACTAACCTGGAAAAGTGTCTCTGGATTAAGAAATTGTTCAAGTATGAGAGAGACATTCAATCAATACAGCATTTATTTATTCTATTTATTCATCTTTTTTTTCAATGACAGTAGTTTTTTATTGAGTATAGCTCAATGGGGAAAGTTAGAGAAACAGTATGAGTGAAAGTAAAAACAATGTTGTGAACAGAGTGAATCAGGGAGACATGGAAGAGGTGGAGGAAAGGGGAGAATTTGGTAGAGAAGTTGGATAGTTGCTCTTGAAGGAGTGGGCTGGTCTGGTCTGGGTGAAGCATTGCATGAGGTTCTAGGAGGTCTCTCTTCATACTAGGCAGGTAGGTAGGGCTTTAGGATCTTGATGAAGACTTGTAGCAGAAGCAAGGAAAAGTTGTGAACTTTTATTGCATAATCATGGTTTGGTGGGCTTGGGGTAAATTTTTTTGTTTTGTTTTGTTGCTTCTAAATGAAGAAGGGTGCCTCAGGGAACTCCAGAGGCTGCTGGGATTACTCTTTAGGGACTTTTTCTATCTTTGTCTTAAAGCAACAAGCTTTAAGTTCCCAAAAGAAATTTTAAATTGAAAACTCTCAGAAATGTCAAAATTAAAACCCTGATAAACCAGGTTAAAAAAGTACCAAAAACAGCCAGAAAGATAAGGTTTAAGTGCCAAGCAATCACAGTCAGAATCACACAAGACTTGGCAGCAATTACTATAAGGGAGACATTATCATACAATATGATATTGCAAAAGGCAAAAGATTACAAGCAAGTTTACAACTAAAAACAACATGTTCTGCAAGGCTGAGTATGATCTGACAGTGGGGAGGGGGAAAAAAGAACTTTAATGGACTAGAGAATTTGAAAGCATTCTTGAAAAAAGGCCAGAATGAAGTGGAAGTTATGAAACTCAAACGCAGGAATGAAGACAAATGTAAATATATTTGAGTGGTTGGAAGGGGCTAAAAGTAAGGAAATGTTGCATTCTAAAATGAGACATGTCCCTTCAAATGTCATGTCTCCAATGGTTGAAGAGTGAGTTAAATAATACAAATGCAGGGCTAGTGGGGGATGGGGGTCGTGGTTGGGGGTATGTGTGAAGGGTAGTTCTATTTTGATGGTCTTAAGTGAGGAAAGAAAAGGGAGGGAAAAGGAATATACTGAGGAAGAAAGAAAGAAAAGGGAGGAGCTTCCTATTTCTCATATGAATAGATATCCATGAACCCCAAAGAAGGTTGAACACACAACGCAGAAGTATGTTAAATGTGATAGAAAGAATAGAAGGGAAGGTTTAGGAGGGAAGGGAGTGTCAAGGAAAGGTCACAAGCAAAAGAAAATTCATCTTTGAAGGGTGAAATGTAAAGAAGGAAGTAAAAAGAAAATATAAGAACCAGTGATTGATCAGTGTCTAGGCAAGATAAGAGGAGTCATAGAGTGAAAAATGGTTGTTTCAGTTATGGAGTACTTGTGTTGATTACATTCCTTCTATTTCACCACATTTTTAAAAAATAAAAACAGATCAGAGGCAAAAGAGTTAAAATGATACAATGGAAGTAAATATACAATTAACAAGCATAATAATCTTGAAAGTGAAGGAGATGGATTTACCTATATGATAGGAAAGGATATCATAATGAATTAAAAAATAGAATACAATAGAATATTGTTCATAAGAAACATACTTGAAACATAATGATTCACATATAGTTAAAATGAGAGGCAGGAAGAGAATTTATTATGCTTAAGATAAACTAAAAAAGCAAAGGAAGAAGTCATGATCTTAGACAAGGGAATAGCTATAAAAATAGACAATTAAAAGAGATTAATGTGGAAACTATATTATGCAAAGATATCATATAAAATGAAATAATATCTATCTGTACTTAATGACACAGAATCTAAGTAATTAAGTGGAAAGTTAATCAAACTTCAAAAACAACAACAACAACAACACATTATAATAGCTGGAGGCTACAATGTGCCCCTTTCAGACACAGAAAAATCTAATTGAAAGATTAATATTAAAAAAGTTAAAGACCTGAATAGGATTTTAGATAAGTTAGAAATAATAGATCTCTGGTATTTCATGAATGTGAGTACATATAAAAGAGTATCCATATAACTGTGTCAAGTGTAACTCCTAAATAAATTAGTCATTTGTTAGAGTATAAAACCTTCAAAAACATATTTTAAAAAGCAAAAATAGAAAAAAATCTTTTACTGATCATAATGCCATAAAAGTGTAATTAAATAAAAGATATTTGAGTGAGGAATTCCAAGTAAAAGAAGGACTATATAAGTTAACTTTAAAGAATTGGTGGGTTGAAACATTATAAACAATTGACAACTTCATCAAAAATAATGATAACAATAAAATAGCATGCCATAATATTGAGGATACAACCAAATGTGGTACAGGGAAAATGAATATTTCTTAAGACTTTCATCAAAAGAGAGAAATAATAATCATTTGGGCACACAATTAAAAGAACTAGTAAAGCAACATATCAATCTTAAATTAAACACTAAAATAGAAAATTTGAAAATCACACAAGAAAAAAACAAAATTAAAAGCAAAAAAATCCACATTAAATTGAGAAATAGAACTAGGAACTTTTTTTTTAAATTAAAAAATTTAAAAACTTTTGGCTAATTTGATTTTAAAAGAAGAAAGGAAAACCTAATTGTCAAGATCAAAAAAGGAAAATTTATAACAAATGCAAAGGAAATGTAAAAGCTAAAAACTTTTGCCTAATTATATGTCAATAAAACTTATAATTTAAAAGAAACAGATATTTTCAAAAACATAAAATTCTCAAATTAGTAGAACAAAAATAGATAATTGAAATAGTCAAATCTTAGAAAAAAAGAAATTAGACAAGTCATAAATGAATTCTCAGAGATAAAATACAAAAAGACAAATGGATTTACTAGCAAATTCTATCAAACATTTAAATAACAATTAATTCCAAAATTACATAAATTGCTAGAAATGAGAAAGTAAGAAATCCTACAAAATTTCTTGTATTACACAAATATGTTCTTGGTATTTAAACTAAGTTGAAATCAATCAGAAAAGAAAAATTACAGGACAATATCTGTAATGAATTTTGACATAAAAACTTTGTGTAAAACATTAGTAAAGAAAGCTACAGGGATGTAGTAAAAAAAAAATTGTGCAATATGACCAGATTAGATTTCTATAGGGAATACAGAATTGACTGAATATTTAGAAAATAACACATTATATTTTAAACATCACATAATTATGTCAAATGAGTATAAAAAGCTTTGAACAAAATGCAATAGCTATTTCTGTTAAAAAAAAAATACAAACAAAAAGAAAACCCCAACTACACAGAGACATCTGGGCCTTTCCTTCATTCAGTAAATGGCAAGAGTATCATTATCTGTAATGGAGAAATGCTAAACAAACAAATACAACACACTTTCAAATAAGATCAGGTGAAAATAATGTAGGGTCACCATTGTTATTTTACATAGTTCTAGAAATACTAGCTACAACAATGACAAGAAAAAGAATAACAGAATAAGCATGGGTGAATGGGAAATTAATTTTTTTTGCAATGATACTATTGGTCTTCTCAGGGAACATTAGTGTTTAAATAAAAATTAATTAAAACAATTTAAGCTTGAACAATGTAGCAAGATACAATATTTAAACACATAAATCATCCATTTTCCTATATATTGCCAACAAAACCCAATAAGCAACTGAAATAAAAATTCTAGTCAGAATAAGTATAGGATGTATGAAATATTTAAGAGTGCCAACTAAGACATACACAGGAATTACATGAATACAACTATAAAAATCTCTTTACAAAAATAAGGTTATCATAGAGCTATTAATTGCTCTTGGTTGGTCCATGTGATTATAAGAAGAAGAATAATACCACTGAAATCCATATACTTATTCAGTGACATAAGAAACAAATTACCAAAGAGTTACCTTATAAAACTAAAGAATTATATAGAATTCTAAAAATAATGATATAATTAATTTGTAGATCTCTAGGGAATAAAATTAAAAAAAAGTTCTAATGAAGAGGGACTGGTAGTACTCTATCCCAAACTATAGCACAATGCAGATGACTGATCTCTGGAAAAAGTTATACGAGATTCAGAAACAGTAGTAGCATAGTGTTTGATAAACCCCAAAACTCAACTGTGGTAAGGACTTGGTGTTTGAGTAAAAAAAAAACCACTATGAAAATAGAAAAGCATTCAGGCAGAAATGATGTCTAAATAAGTAGTATCAAACTCAGAGAGAAACAGAAAACAGGCTTAGAAAACCATAAATCAATATTAACTATGTTGTAGTTTGATTTGGTCAAATATTTCCCAATTACATTTTAATCTAATTTGACAGCACTTGGAAGTTTTATGGGCAGTCCATGGGTCTTGAGTTTGACACTTCTGGTTTTAACCAATAGCTTACATCATACAATATAATAAACTCCAAATGAATTTGTGACAACTTAACAATAAAAGATTGCATAATAAATAACTAGAGGATCAGCAAACAACTATTGGGATGGAAAAGTTCTTGACCAAACAAGGCATAGAGATTATGTAGATGATCTGGAGAAATAAAATGGACAATTTTGATTATATAAAATTGAAATGTTTTTCACAAACAAAATCAACTCAATGAAAATTAATATGGATAAATTAATTTGGGAAACTCTAGAAGGTTTCTCTGATAAAGGTCTGATGTCCAAGGCATGTAAGGAATTGATTAAATTTATAAGAACAAGAGACATTCCCTAGTAGAACAATGGTCAAAGGCTATGCACGTGTAATTCTCAGGAGAAGAACAACAAACTATCAACACTGACAAATTGCTCCAAATCATTAATAATAAGAGCAACTAAAAAAAATTCTTCGATTTCACTTCATACCCACTTAATTGGAAAAGATGACAACGAAGAAAGAGGGATTATTTGAGCCTAATGAATGAATGAATGAAGGACTCAATAAATTGATGAATGAAAGAATAAATTTTAAAAAGTACTACTAGATAAACTGTGTATTGGTCCAGCCATTCTGGAAAGTAATTTGGTGACCAAAAGTCACAAATTGCACATATCCTTTGAACTAGCAATGTCATTATGCCAAAAAATAAAGAGAAAAAAGACTCATCTGTACAAAAATATTCACAGAAGTCCTTTTTTCATGATCACAAAGAACTAAGAGGCAAGGGAATTTCCATTAAAGGGGTATAGATGAAGAAATTATTGTTTATGAATGTAATGGAATATTATTGTGTCATAAAAATGACAAAAGAGATGGATTTAGAGAATGTGTGAATTGATGCAGGATATGATGATTAGAACAAAGTGAATCATTTCTACAGTGACAGTGCAAACCAAACACAACACAAAAACATTTGCAAACGAAAGCAATTTTCATCCACTTTGGTTGTTGATTGTCCATCATTCTCAAAGAGGAGCATGATATCAGGAAGATGATGCCATGACTAGCAAATGAATTAGATTTAAATGAGGGAGGTCTGTGCAACATTACCAGCCTCACTTTTTCCTCTGGAGCCATCTGGGTAGAGTGGCAAGATATAGGTCAGGATGATTGGGGATGACTCTACTTAAGAATTCTGATCATTGTAATAATCACCCCAAATTCTAGAATACTGAAATGAATCATGCTTCCCACCTCATGACAGAAGAGTTGACCAGAGTTATAGAATAAAAGGGCTTTTTTTTTCCAGACAAGACCAATTTGTGGGCTTGTTTTGCTTGGCTATGAATATTTGTTGCAAGGAAAGGTAACATTGGTAAAGTCTAGATTTCATGATGCCAGTGAAAAGAATATCTTGAGCAGTAGGTTTTCAAAGGTCTTGCCTTGATTCAAATGCCTCCTGGCAGGAAGGTCCATAAACCATGCAATACTTATCCCATAATATTTTAATAGCCATGGAGGATTTCTGATTCCTATGAGTGTGCCTTACAAAAGGGTTAGTTACCGCATGGTGTTCTCTTTTTCCAGAGAGCAGAGGTCAAAGCCAACCAAGTTCCAAAGGTTTACTAGCATTTTCCATATTTGCAGCACAATTTTTAGTACTTTCCTTTGCATTCAATGATTTTCACACTTCTTTATGACGTCTGAAGCCATATTGTGCCAGCAAAGATTGTTTTTTACAAGTACTAAGGTCTTTTCTTGACCCATATGGTAAAAATTATCATATAACGTTTTTTAGAATGAGATGCACTGGGTAACACCAACAACTTCCTGGTTCCAGGTGGGAAACCATAGACAGTCTGCTATAGCATTTCATTGTGTAATTCCGAATTCTGCCACTGTCTCAGAAATAAGGTGCTTTCAAGGGAATGACGCTTGAGTCCTTTGGCAGCACCATATTACCCCATGGTTTGTTCATTTCTCACAGAGTTTTATCAACCATCTGCTATGTTTGCCAGCCATTCAGAGACAATGGAAGCACTGAAGGGTGGCTGAGTGTACCAGATTTACGTTTACTACTTTCGTGCTATCCAGTGGAGATCCCAAACTTCTAGTTGTATTGCCATTTGCTTACAAGCAAGGTCCTTGGATATTACATACAGTTTTCACTCCTTTAGGTGATGGCATAGCTCTGGAGCCTCATGGACTTCTAGATAGAGCATCTTTATCCATATTAGTCTTTCCTGGTCTGTAATGAATACTGATTTAATTCATAGTTGACTAGTGATGACACTCATCTCTGAAAAGCAGTGTCTAGCCTTGCAGCTGGTGAGAATGTATTAATAATTTGCTGTCTGTCCAAACTGGCAACTTTTCTACTTACACAGAGGCATTTAATATCTCAGTGACAGCTCACTTCACAGACAACTAGTTAATGAATGAAGTAAAGAGACTTGCCACCACTCAAGTCCCTTTGGCCAATGTGAGTTGTTTCTGGTGACATTTATTCTCTTGGCATGACTACTCCAAACTGGCATATACATGCAGGGCAAAAGGCTAGTTTCAGTCCACAAAAGCTAACACTCCTTCATTTGTGAAGCGATTAAGTCCTTAAAACCTTGCTTTCATCTACTTGACTGTTGGTCTCTAAAGGGTTTGTGGGTTTTAAGGCAATTTTGCATTTCTTTTATTCTGCTTCTATGCCTCTTTAATCATATATGCTTGAACACAATCTAGTGGGAGAAACCACAGTGAAACCAGGAGATGCAAAGTTTACACCAGTACCATACTACCTCTCCTGGAAGGCCACATTAGAGAAGTCCTGCAACCTAACATGGGAAAGAGGAGATGAAGCCTACTTAAATTGATCCTCACACAAATTCTTTCTAGTTTGATGCCTACCTCCCTGTTCCAGAACAGCCCGAATGGACAGTCATGAAGCCCAGACTAAGACTCAGGTATACAAAATTGGCAAAAGACCTTATCAAAGTACTTGAGAATTCCTGCTTCTCAACATCTGTATCAATCTCTTGGACCACATGTGTGAGCTCAATCTTTTGTACTGATCACTAAGTTCTCCCTTCCAGAAACCTTAATCTGGGAAGCCCTTAGGTGTCTCTCTGAAGTCACATACATCACAGAAATCACAAACACAAACCTCATCTGCCAGTCCAGGGACAAGATTTATTTTCTGTATTTGCACTGACATCTACAGTCAGTAGATCTGTTCTTCATTTCTTTAGAACTAAATCCAGGGAGTGTCCTATTTTAATGTTCTAAAAAGGAAAAGATTATTTGTGTTTCCAGAATTAATGCCGAGAAAAGAAACTAAATAGCTATGTTGATGAACTTAGGTAGAGAGGAGGAAGTCCCAAGAAAACATCAATGAGTTTCTTTAGGTGAAAGTTACACCACTGAATCCAATCCCATTAAAACAAGTTGTGAAAAAATGAAGTTTCCATGCTGTTAAAGCTTCTTTTATGTGGTGTTCAGGCTCTGCACGCTGTGGACATATTTGTGAGGCTTTATTCCCCAAATCAAGCATGTGCTAGGGTAAACCTCGCATCTCCTGGCTTCACTTCGGTTTCTTCCAAGAGAAACACCTGCCAACTCAATCTCTCCCTGAATAAGAGACACTGAAGCCTTTATGGGGGAAAAATGAAAATTTTAATCAAGCCTGGTTTTATAAATACCTATGACTCATTGTGCAGCACTCACTGCAGAAAACTGACAGCAGGAAGTAGAAGGCTGACCTAGTTTGAGCCAGAACAAAGGTAGGATTTACTTTTTTAGTGGTTGTAAATTTTTCTTCTTTAGTAAGGAAGGAGGATTTAATGAATATTAGAGCTTAGGGAACCTGGAGGCTGATAACTTGAGTGTGGAGCCAGGCTTCCTTTGTGTTCAGGCTTCTCCATGAAGCCCAGTCATCAAGCCTCAGCTACAACCTTCAAAACCCTTCTCGGTTGAGTGAAGTGTCCAACTCCCTTAACCTTTGACCCAAGCTGCGTTTGAACCTTCATCTTTAGGAAATAAGTTTTGAGCACTAAGCCACTATAGACTTCAAAGACTCCGCGATTTATATACAATTTTTTAGTAAAGACATCAGGTCTCTTTTCTTTGACAAGTATCTGAAATGGAAGTTGGTTGTGTTACTTCTAGCAACGATGGGGCTAGATGAAGAATTGCAATGGTGCAAGGAGTAAATGTATGTATAAGCCTTGACCAGTTTCCAGAGTTCCCTGCTGCACTTACCCCAAAAACTCCAAATTTTCCAAATATCAGTCTTTATGAAGTTTTCATGCTGTCTTACCTTCTTTTTCTGTTTCTACTCCACACTTTGGATCATTTTAGGAACTCTGAACATTCTTTAAGGCACATTTCTTTACTCCTAGAATGAATATATACAGCAGCTAGACTAAATTATATCCTTTTAAAGGGCAAAACTTAGTCTAAAAGTTGCAACATCTAGCAGCCTTTTAAAAACAGACCGATTTGTAGCCTCATTGCCTGTTTTAATGGACTGCCCTCTAGACTCCCCATTAAATTCATGAAGGATTTGCATTTAACTCTAAGCACATCCAGATGAGACTATGCCTCAAAGAGAACATCTGAAAGGCAAAGTAAGTCTGAGAGGATTAATACAGAATAAAACCCAGATTAAATCAAATAACTAAAGAAAAATTAGTAGAGAGACAAGAAAGGTTCAAATGTCTACAACACACTTACCTACCTCACTATATTAAACAAGAGAAAAAAGGGACAGATTTAAATCAGAGTCCAAAACTAACTTTGATTTATGCTTATGCTTGTATACACTTATGGCTTATGCCTCTCATTCTCTTAAATGGGATTTACATTATTTTCATTTGTTCTGTCAGTTAAACTAGCCAAAGCAGCAAAAACTGTGACAGTGCTCTTAGGTGACTACCCTCTGCTGTTGCTGCAATGTAGGTCTCACATATATTTGTCTATGTAATATTTTTTATTGTCAGTTGTTACAATCATCTACCCTGTGCCTATGTACTGGTAGAGCAGCACTGCTAGATATTATTATAGGCCAAAGTCATCAATACTAAAATGGATTTTTTTTTTAATTAGTAAAACATCCATTTCCTGTGCTAAATTCTACTTTATTGCCAAATCTTGTTTTTCCAGAATGTATTTCCAGTGGCGACATGAACAAACAAAAAAACCTTGTGCATAATTGATTTTTCAGAACTGAATATTTCCTTGTGAATTTTGAATGTAGCAAAAAGGTTTAGATGACATTGGTAGGGTGGGAGGGGAGGGAAAGGGGGAAAAAAATTTATCTGCTATCTACTATGTGCCAGGCACATGCTAGGCACAATTCATCTGATTCCCACAACAACTCTGTGAGGTAGGTACAATTATTATCCCCATTTTACAGATGAGGAAACCGAGTCAAACAGAAGTGACCTGTCTAGGAACACAAAGCTAGTAAACGTCTGAAGCCAAATTTTAACTTGGGTCTTCCTGACTCTGCTTGACCAGCTGCTTCAGTAAATATCATGCAAATAGAAGGCAATTAAGCCATATTGCATTGATTTTAATTGAACTGATGTGACAAACCAGAATTTCACTTTATATTCAAGCACTTTTCAGATTCTAGTTTCTATTTTATTTGTTTATGTACATATCTAATCACCACTCTGGATTGAAAGCTCCATGAAGGAAAAGACCAAGTTTTATTTCTATTTGTACGTCCTTTAGGCCCAGAATAAAGTAAATACCTAATAAATACTTAATTTAAAAAATAAGTTTTCCATGAATTCTAGCAACTTATAGGCTTGTCCTCCATAATTTGTCTTGACTACTGTCACATGATGCTAGATAAGTTAAACTGAAGCAACATTCTTTCCAAAAAGAATTCTGGATTCTCTTTGGCAAGCTGCAGAGTTGAGAAAGACTGCTATTTAAATTAATACATTTTTGTGGGGTATGTGGCTAGTAGTATTTTTCATTACTTATTATTTAAAAAAAAACACAAAGTAGGAAGGGATCCAAAATTTTCGTCTAGGAATGGGCATGGGCTTCTGTTAAGAATGCTGTTTCTCCTCCTTATAGATTGATATCTTTATATCCAGTCATCCAGTAGGTTTTAAGCACTGGTAATTTATAAAAAGATCCCCAGTCTTCCTCTGCATACATATGGAGAAAGCACCTCAATGAATTATCCAGGGATATAGCCCTGCTCACTCAAGAAGTCCCATAAGAATGCCCGAGGCAGTCCTATAAGCTTATATGTTCTATATGGGCACCAACACTTGCTGGGGTTATGTTACACATAGAAAGCTGCAAATCCTGGGACATAGATGTGAGGGATGAAAAGAAGTTGCTGAAAGCCACTCATCTTTCCACCTATTCTTTAAGTTGCAAACATCTCATCTACAAGGGGGAAAATGACCACTATTCTACAAGGGAAAATATTTCCACCGTGACAATAGCATTTTCAAGGGGAGCAGTATTTTCCAAATCAAACATTTGCCTTTCTAGTTACAGGTCTATATGGCATGTATAAAAACAACTAAAATCAAAGAACCTCATATTAAAGCCAAAAACCTCACAAAAATAAACTCTGTAGTTCTATTATTTTACTTTTGCAATGAATGACAATGTTCCTTCTAGAGTTACTATCAACAAAATAGTTATTAAATAGTAAATAAAAATGCTATAAATCATTACTGATTAGAGAAATACAAGTTAAAACAACCTTAAGATATCATTTTATACCTACCAGATTGACTAAAATGATAAAAGGGGAAAGTGATAAATGTTGGAGGGGATATGGAAAAATTGGGACATTAATTCATTTCTGGTGGCATTGTGAACTGATCCAATAATTTGGAGAACAATCTGGAATTATGCCCATAGGGTTATTAAACTACCTATCCCCTTTGACCCAGCAATACCACCACTTAGTCTATTTCCAAAGATAGTTGGGGAAAAGAGAAAAGAGCTATATTTTCTAAAATGTTTGTAGCAGCTCTCTTTGTGGTAGCAAAGAACTAGAAATTACAGGGACGTCTATCAATTAGGGAATGGCTGAACAAATTGTAGTATGTGATTGTGATGGAATACTACTGTGTTATAAGAAATGATGAGTGCAATGATTTTAGAAAAACATGGAAAGATTTGCATGAAATAATAATGAGGAAAATGAGCAGGATCAGGAGAACATTGTATACAGCAACAGGAATACTGATTTAAGAACAACTGTGAACGAATAAGCTATTTTGACAATTATAAATACAAGTAAACTATAAAAGATATGTGAAGAAAGATGCTATCTGTATCTAGAGAAAGAACTGATAAATACAAGTATGTATAGAATAATTTTACACATATATACCTATTTGTGTCTAATTGTAGCCATCTCTAGGGTGGAGGGGAGGGAAGAACAAATAAATTTACATGATAATTTTGTTATATATTTGAAAGGACTAGCAAATTGTGCATGGTAGATTTGCAGTTTCATGTGCAATCATCTTTTTTATTGAACTGACTGTATTTATGTGTTATGGAAATGCTTGTTTTATTCCATAAATTAAAAATAAAAATTTCAAAGTAAATAATATTTAAATTTATCTATTTATATCGTTATTTAAAGTAAAATATTGATATCATCTTTACAGAAACCTGGGAAGACTTGGACAAACTGATATAAAGGTAGGTGATAAGATCCAGGAAAGCAATTTATACAATAACAATATTTTTAAAATAAAGAAATTTGAAAGATGTCACTTTAATCACTGTAATGAGGGCCATGCTGAGAAAAGCCACCTGTCTCCTTATAGATCAGTGATAGATATAAAATGCAGAAGCATTTTTTATCAATGACGATGTGGGAATTTGTTTTTATTGACTATGTATATACAAAACAATACTGTTTTTTTTTTAAAAAGATTTCTCCCTTCTCAATGTTTTAGGGGGAGGAATAGGAGAGGGAGAGTAAGTAAATGTTTATCAGTTGGAAGAAAAATTTACAATGTGACAGACAAAAGAAAATGAAAAGATTCCTTATAGGGTAATATAATCTACATCTTCTAAGCACTATTTTAATTCATCCCCCTTAAAAGGAAATACTTCAGTTTTTTGAAGTGTCAGAACATAGCATCTTCAGTATTCTTGTATCTTATCCATACCACTATCCCAACAGTACAGGAAAATGAAATTATTGTCTGAAAAAATTCCTAAATAAAACCTTCTGATGAGTTGTGGTCTTTGTGTACTAAAAAAAAATAATAATCCATTTTACTCAGACTGGGATGTTGGTTCCCTTTAAAGAAGTTGTCCTCAAAATCTGGCTGACCCAGAAGAATATAATATACATATACATATATAACATGAATTACATAAAATAACATATATTTATATAAATATATAAAATATAAAAAACAGAGCCTATTAGAAAATTGGTGTTTCTGAACTCTAGCAGAACGCCTATTTTGCTTCAAGATGTCTTTTTGATCCAATATTGCTAACCTGGTAAATGCAAAGGTAGAATGAATCAGTATTTATTTTTGGTAATTTTGTCCTTTTAATCTCTTATTATAAGTAAAGTGATTTATATTACTGGCAAATAATGGTTTTTTAAACTTTGATCCAAAGTAAGAGAGCAATATTTTTACTGCTTCTGAAATGAAATGGACAGAGAGGACATCTGCATACATTGGACTTCTGAGGTATCCTTACAACTTTTTCCACAAATTAAAGTTGCAGCATCCTGGACCCATTAAGATCATAGTACTTAGAGTTGAAATGAACCTTGGAAATCACAGGATTGTAGATATAGAACTTTATGATATCTTAAAAATCTTCAAGTCAATCCTGTTCATTTTATAGACAAGGGCATTGGAAAACCATAGAGATTCGAGGTGGTTAGTTGATTATTGTCCTTCATTCTTGAAGAGGGCAAAAATGACACCACTGTGTTGGAGTCAAGGTACAGTGGGTTCAACTGTTCATGATCAGACCAAGAAAAGCTTGGAAGGCTCTACAACAGATCAGGCACAAATAGTCCACAAGAACATTTAGGGTAGAGATATTTCTCAATTTGTACATTTCACGTTTCTTTTTGAGCTACTACAATCCTGCTTCACTCATAGAACATAGCACCTTCTTTGATGTGGGCACACAAACCTGAGTGGTCTTTTACCTGTGTCTCCTATGTCACACAATCAATTCCAAAGTTCTTCAGAGATAACTTGAAAATGTCTTTGTATGACTTCTAATCTTCATGTGAGCATTTGCCTTGAGAGAATTCTCCATAAAATAGTCTTTTAGACATCAAAGGATATACCCAAGATTGCATAGGTAAGTGATAACAAAGCTTAGATTTGTATGAAGGCCCTTCCTCTGACTTCAAATGCAACACACACACCCACTCCCCCCAATTAAATCTATTAGTTATTTCTATTAGATCACAAATGGGATTATCAGGAGGGGGATCAATCTAGTTAAAGGAGGAACTAGCTAATTGAAAATAATAGAACTCTTTCCACTGAATCATGATGTCTGTAACAAAATGGAGCCCTCACTTGCTGACTGTCTACATGGTACATGTGACCCATAGGGTGTCACTTTTCTACCATGACCCAGGAAGCTCATCATGAAGAAACTTCATCCTGTAAGATGGAATCAGCCTTGTTATGCACCACCCTCTGCACCTTTAATTGAAGGGTAAAGCCATGAATGCCAATATCTCCATTTATAGAGGACTAGCACAGCCCTTTCTTCATTTCCCATATGGTTTCACTACTTTTAGACTTTTATGACTTCTCCACTGTAACCCTGCCTGTCATAGATACCTTCCTGTGACCTCCCTTTTCAACTTTCTTTTGTATGTTGTCTTCTATCTCTTTCTCTGTCTATGTCTCTCTCTTTCTCTATCTCTGTCTCTGTCTGTCTCTCTGTCTCTGTCTATCTCTGTCTGTCTGTCTGTCTCTCTCTCTGATCTCTCTCCCTCTCTCTCTCTTTCTCACTTAGCACAGTGCTTGGCACAGAGTAGGTGTTTAATAAATGTTTATTGAACACTGACATGTAGCATAGTAGAGTAGAAAGTGTTATAATATTCTATATTACTATAGTATGCTATGTTACATTACACTATACTCTACCCTACTATACTATACTATGTATAACTAGGTCGTGTGGTGGATAGAGTGCCTAACTGGAGTTGGGAAGATTTGAATTTGCATCTAGTTTCAGATACTCAATAGTTACATGACCCTAGGCAAGTCACTAAGATCAGTTTCCACATCTCTAAAATGGGGATAATCAAAGAACCTGAGTCCTAGGGTTGTAGTGAGATTCAAATAAGATAGTATTTGTACAGTGCCTAGAATAGTGCCAGACACACAGTAAGTGCTATTAAATTTCTAAATTTAATATTGTTATTATTTGATTAAATGTTAGCTAGATGGCACAGCAGATAGAACACCAGGCCTGGAGTTAGGAAAACGAGTTCAAATCTGGCTTCAGATACTTACTAGCTGTGTAACCCTGAACTAGTCACTTAACCTCTTTTGCCTCTATTTTCTAATCTTTAAAATGAGCTGGAGAAGAAAATGGCAAAGTACTCTAATATCCTTGCCAAGAAAACCCCAAAAAGGTGTCACAAAGAGTTGGACACATGGGAGACGGAGCCAAGATGGCAAAATAAAGGCAGAGACTTGCCTGAATTCTCCCCAGAATCCCTTCAAAAAAATGACTCTTAAAAAAACCAGTCGGACACAACTAAAATGACTGAACCATAAACATATAAATATATACTATGCTGTGCTATAGTAATACATAATTATGCTGCCTTAGTTGATCCATTTTGATTCTAGGAGCTCAGTATCTGCTACTGTAAAGTGAAGGGACTAAACTAAGTGTAGTCTTAGATTTATTACAGGTTCAAAATGTTATTCTTTGTAAAGATCACCTTTGTTATTGCTGTTGTCTAGTGTGGTACAATCTATGAGCTTCAGAGTGCAAAAATCAAAAGCAATTTTTCTCCACCATCCTGGCAATGGAGCCAGAATGTTTCTGTTCAACAAATATTTATTGATCATCTATTGTGCAGAAGTCATTCTGCTAAGATAGTAAGAGATACAAAGATGAATAAGAATACCAACACCCCCAGTCAATCCAATTCCACAGATTTTTATTGAGAACCCACTTTGTACAAGACACTGTCCTAGGTACTGAAGATATAAAGACAAAAAAACCAAAAGTCTCTGCCTTCAAGGAACTTACATTATCCTGGAGAAATAAAATATAGATGCAGGTAAATAACTATAAAAATATGAGTAATAGTAGTTAGAGAAGTAACCTAGAATCAGGAAGACCTAGATTCAATCTGGTCTCTTACACGTATTTGCCATAGTACCCCAGAAAGTCCAAACCTCTCATTTCATCTGGTGACTAAGATAAATTAGAGAATTGATGGATTGATAAAAAGGGAGTTTATTCACTACTCATTTTCTATACCAATGAAACTTCACTGATAGGGGAAAGGGGCAAGCAGGAGAAAGCCCTAAAAACTGGGAAGATCCAGACAAACTTCTGATGAAGTGGTCCCTGAATTGTGCTTTGAAAGAAAACAGGAATTCTAAAAAATGGAAGCAAGGATGAATTTGTAAAAGAGAGGTATAAGAGATAAAACCTGTGAGAAACAACTATAACTATAATTTGACTATAACAGAATATGTGAGGGAGAATAATATAAAATAGGGCATAAACTGTAAGTGACCCTGTACAGGACTTTAAATGACACACTGATAATTTTGAATTGTATTCCATAGGCAATAGGAAACTTGAGGGTTTTTTTGATTTAGCTTTTTTTTCAGTAGGAAGGCAGCATTGTCAAATCCATATCTGTATAAAGATTAATTTGGCAGCTATGTGGAGGATGGATTAGAGGGAAGAAAGTCTGGAAGTGGGGAGATCAATTAACAGGCTTTTGTAATAGTATGAGTAAGACCTGATGAGTTCCCCAATTAAGGTAGAGGCTATATGAGAGGAGAGAGGTGATGACTTAAAATAACTCCAGATAGTAAAAAATATTTAGGAATCTACTTGCCAAGATACACAAAGGAACTATATGAACACAATTACAAAATACTTTTCACAGAAATAAAGACAGAAAAGGGGTGAATGAGAGAAATGTTGTGGAAGTAGTATCAAAAATACTGAATAGTATATAGGATAGTATGAGCAGTGGGGGAGGAAGAATAGTTAAGACTGACTCTAAGGTTTGAATATGGATGACTGGGGCTAACAATTTACTAGGGAAGATATGATCTATAATCAAATAAATACAATATGAATTAAAATATGACAAATAAAGTAACCCAAGAGATATGGGGAGGCAGAGATTGCTTCTAGGTGTGCAAATGGTTGAAGGCTTCCCTGAAGAAGTAGCACCTGAGCTAAACCTTGGAGGAGAGGTAGGAGAGGCAAGCTTCAGTAACTGGAAATGTAAGATGATGAGCTCATTCCAGTCACAGAGCATGAAACAGGTAAATGCTTACTTGATCCTACAATTTCCATTAGATGTGATCAGACTCTTTCCTTCTCTCCTTTGCTATAAACTCCACAAAAAAAAGTCATCTACATGAGATATCTACAATATCTCACCAGATAATCTCATTATCTCTTAGAAGACTGGCTGATTTGCACCAATGGTTCTTGGGTTTTTTCTCAAGTCTCCAGATCGTATTCAAGGGGAGAGAGGGACAGAAAGGATAAAAAGTGCTGCTGGACATCACAGGTGAAAGAGAAAATATCGTATGCAACCAGGGTGTGCAGGATCTCCAAAGACCATCTTTCAATGAATATAAGGAAAGAAAACCTTGGAATATGACATACCAAAAGTTCATTCCCCACCTCAAAAAAAAAAAAAAAGCTTTTTACCAAGAATAAGTTATCTTGAAAAAATATATAATCATAGAAGGAGAAAATGGATCTTTAATAGAAAAGAAGACTTTCAAGTATTTTTGGTTAAGAAAACCAGAGTTCAGGAGACTCTGTGAAACACAAATTCAGGAAACAAGAGTTACATACAAAGGTAAACATAAAGCAATTAGAAGGAGGTAAGGTAATGATCAAGGGATTACCTACTAAGGGGAAAATTGATGGTTCTTCCTAAAGAATTCCACTATCTTCTGTGCTCAAAAAGGGAGTAAAGAAAGACAAATGCAAGGTCTGCTTGTGGTCTTATTTTGCTTTCTTGATTTTAATATAGGAAAAAAAGAGAGAGAGAGAAAAGATATGCTATGAAAGATAAGAAGAGGAAGGGGAAGGTAATTACTATTTTTCATAGTTAAGAAACAGAAGAAGAATATTATTTGACATGGAACTGGGAGTGTAAGCATTAGGTATCTCATGAACCTGACTCATCTGGTTGAAAGCATATATACACACACACACATACAAATTTTGTGAATGTGGTATAAAAATATGTTAAAATCAATGAGGAAATATCAGGGAAAGAGAAAGGGGGTAGAGAGTTAAGAAATAGCCAAGAACTGGGGACAGAATAGTGACAACATAAGTAAATTTCTACCGTGCAGGGCTAGTCATAAAAAAGAGATTAAATAGAAAGAAAAGGTAAGAATCAAGATCTGAACTACGTAAAAAAAAATTAAAATCAGAGTTCAATCAGGCCACCTTTGTATAGATTATTACTAGTGTTGATCTTATTCCATTTCTTTCCCCAGCTTCTTTTTCTTTGTAAAGAAAGGAAGTGGGGAAAAAAATAGAAAAATTTTAATAATATTTGAAGGGAAAAGACTAATTAACAACGATACTAATGAATTTAAGAAGATTGCAATCTCTCCCCAAATGGAAAAGGAGAGAAGAGATTTAGAAAGTAGAATCCCAAAACATGATTTTTACAAGAAATACACTTGAAACATAAAGATTCATAGGCATGAATTAATGAATGTATATAGATGTAAAATATGCATGTCAAATAATATTCATAATTTAGGATTCAATTATATACAATATATGTATGTATATATGAATATATATGATAGTGTTGAGGAATGCATGAAACTTGCTTTTTTTTTTTTCAAATGAATTTGGGTGCTTACTTCTTGAGGGGGAGTGATGATGAGATTCAAATGAACTAGTCAATGAAAAATCCATTATCTCAAGCACCACTTAAAGGCGCTTTAGGAGACAATGAGATTCAAGCAGTCTGGTCAATGAAATACCAAAACTAATTGGGGGTGAGGTGGTCTTTCCACCCCTGTACCCCTCCACCGTGGGTTGAACAAGGGAATAATGATGTGCCTAAATATGACCCAAACCCTGAACTTTTGTCCCTGGTTACCTCATCTCCAGCAGATTTTCCTCTGTAAGAATCCCTAGCCTCTCCTGGCTAGTGGAAATCTCCTTTTAGTGGGAGGTATCTCCCTGAAATGGTTATGTCCTTTGGGGGCTCTCCCTTGGGGGGGGACTGTCTCCCTTAGGGGCCTGCCATCCCCCCTCTTCAACTGGAGTTTCTCTTAAGATTCATCTCCCTTAAGGGGTGGAGGAGCCTGCTCGGTGTGTTGTGTTGCCCGCAATAAATGCCTTTACTTGAATTGGAGACAGCCTAAGAGAATTCTTTCAAGATGACCTTGGACTCCAACATTTTGGGGTGCCCCTGAACCTCAACAATAGTCATTAAAATGAGGAGCTTATGAATTATCTATCTATTTATCTGTCTAATCTATCTATCTACCTATCATCTATATCTTAGGTGAATCCAAATAATGAGGACTTTCAATTATGATCTCAGACCTATACCAGGGAAAGATGAACCAGAGAAAGAAAACTGTAGCTCATTATCACTGATTAATATTGATGGGAAAATATTGAATAAAATATTAGTAAAGGAATTATAGCAAAATATTTAAAGGAATGTTCACTAAAACAAGATTGTATTTAAATCAGGGTTACTAGTTTACTTTATCAGTATGATAACTATCAACAAAATAAAATACATCAATAGAAAAAATAATAAAGATAAAATTATTTTATCTATACATGCAAAAAAGCCCTTTGACAAAAGACAATAAATGCTTAAGTTAAAAATTCTGAAAAGCATGAGAATAAATTGGCCTTTAAAAAAAATAAAGTAAAAAGGACAGATAGAAAGATAGAGCATGTATTA
The DNA here is from genome assembly GCF_028372415.1 of Notamacropus eugenii. Lineage (NCBI taxonomy): Eukaryota > Metazoa > Chordata > Mammalia > Diprotodontia > Macropodidae > Notamacropus > Notamacropus eugenii. Next base: position 299,875,602 of record NC_092872.1, on the reverse strand, counting down.
AGGCATATGCTAAGAATTAGGGATAAAAATGTAAGCGAGAAAAACAGTCTCTACCTTCAAGAAACTTACATTCCAATGAAGGAAGACAATATTTAGGGGTGTTGAAAGGCATGGTTTGGATTAGCAAAGGGAAGGAAGGTTGCCATTGTGGGAGGGTGGGTGAGAATATGGTAGGTGAGGAGAGGAGATGGAGTGTGGAGAGAATGAAGGGAAAAGTGTGGTTGGGAGTGTTGAAAAAAGTGACCAATTGGAAAAAAAGGAGGGCTCAAGGGGGAGGATTCTCATGTAAACAAAGAGACAGGTGAGGAGGAAGTGGAGTTTGGAGAAATTCCAGGTGAAAATTAGTTAAAGCATAGTTGGGGTACCTCCCAAAATGGTGATTGTGGAAAGAGGGAGAATAGAATCTTAGTATATATTTAAAAATAAGAGCAAGCATTATCTATGTTGGAGAAACCAATAACTTTTTAATTAGATGAGGCTGGGTCACTTAAGTCAAACTATATTTCCTCTTTAGTCCTTAAATTCATACCTCAAAATGCCTACAAGTGGAGAAGTAAGGAGAATCTGACATCACCCAATGATGTTACCCTTCCTTCCCAAGTGGGAAGAGCCCATATTGTCTCTTTGGATTCTATAATTCCAGATATTCTTGGAGCCTAATGACATATGTCTTCATTTATTGAATTCATTTATTCCATTATTAATTAATTTTATAACTGGTAGATATTTATTTAAGCTAAGGGGTTAAGGAGCTTAGGATATGCATAGAGAGCGATGAGCAAAAGCTTATGGGAAATAATTTTCTCCACTTTATTTAATAAATAATATGTAACAGCCTAGGATGGGTGATAGGTCTGAGTGGACCTGATGATCTCTTTTAATCCATAAACTCAGATTGTCTCTAGAATGAAATACAAACATCTTTGTGGGTGGGAGGAGGTTAAGTCTTTCACAATTTGGCCCCAATCTATCTTTCCAGCCTCCTTATATATTATTCTCCTATTCTCCTTCCCAAACTGACTTTCTGTTTTCACATGTGGCACTCCACTTTGTTCTCTTCTCTTCCCACCTCCATGCTTTTGTACTAGGCTTCTCACTCTCACCCCACCCCACCTGGAATGACATATCTTTTCATCTCCATCACAGAAGAGTACCCATTTCTTTGAAGATGCATCTCAAGCACTACTTTCTACATGAAGCCTTCTTCTGATGCCCAACCGCTAGTTTTTTTCCCTCCCTTGTATTTAATTATCTTGTATTAATTTTGCATTTATTCTCTATATACTTCTATATATACATGTTGTTTTTCCAGATAGAAAGTAAATTCCTTCAGAGGACTGCTTAATGTTTTTTGCTTTTTATCCTCAAGGTTTAGCATACTGCCTGCCACATAGTAGATGCTTAAGAAATGCATCTTGTTTGACTGATTGATCCTTGACCAACGGAGAGAGATAATTGCTCCAGTTTAGAATATGAGCCGTTTTGTAAAATCTTACAGAGGAAGATAAGAATTTCAACATATGACCTCACATTTATAAAATTATTTCAAAGTTAGCAAATCCCTACACATACACACACACACACACACACACACACACACACATAATATATATATATATATATATATAAAATCTCCTTTGATCTTCACTAAAACCCTGCGAGGTAAAAGCTACTATTATCTTCTTTTTATAGATAAGTGACTTTCCCAGGGTTTCAGAGCTAAAGAGTATCTGAGGCAAGATTTGAACTCACGTCTTCTGGACTCCAAGTCCAGAACTCTCCCTAATGCTATTTTTCTGCCTAGTAAGAGATTGTGAGCAGCATCTCCTCATGAAACTTGGAATGGATGGAAGGAAAGCCCAGTTTCAAAAAAGATTCAATTGAGCCAAATAATCCAGAGAAAATTTAAATCCCAAAAGAATCTAAGGCTGAAAGAGAGAGGAAGACAATAGGCAAATGAAAAGAGAATTTTCAAAAATCTTTTTCAAAGGTTTTTAAAACAAACTCTTTTCATTCGATGATAGAGTCACCATATCTGGACTCTAACATCATGATATATGACATGAGGAAGTAAAAATGATGCTAAAGACAATAAAGACAAGAAGATCAACTAGACCAGACTAAGTATACATAGATGATGATATTGCTGGAGGTGGGAAAAAATGGAGGCACCAAGGGATAAATTTCAGACTAATTGAAGGAGAGAATAATACCATGTCCTTGTGAGGGAACTGGGGAGAGGGAGGAGAATCAAAGATGCTAAGACTATAGAAAAATGCAGTTGAGAAAGCATCATTCCTATGGAGCCATATGCCTACCTTCCACTCTCTGTAAATCTTTCTGAGAATAATCACACATTTTAAAAGCACACTTCGTTAGTCAGTGAATCAATTAGCATTTATTAAGTGCCTACTATGTGCTAGCCACTGTGTTAAGTGCTGGTGCAGGAATGAAAAGGAAACAAAGAAGGTTTTCATAAACATTTCACAGAAGACCACATCTTCATAGTCATACAATTGACTGAAAGCTAAAGAGAAACCTCATTTTTCTTATTTTTTTTGACTATCAAAAGAATTTGGTTCAAAAGAGCAAAATGTTACCTTAAAGACTCTCCTCCAACAAAATGGTACTATTTGTATGTTAAAAATATGAGTGGCTTCTTGTAAGATGCAAGAGAGATAGTTTTATTGTATGAGTCTTTGTCTATTAATATCAAGTGAGACACAAACAAAAAGACATATGGTTGTCAAAGGTTCTTACCACTCTAATGAAGAAAGTCCAGTGCAAAATCCAAAGAGAAGAGGGATGTCCTATAGATTCATCAATCAACAAGCATTTTCAAACATATACTGTGTGCCAGACATTGTACTGCTCTGGGAATACAAAATACAAAAGTGAGACAATAATCCCTGTCCTCAAGGAACTTATGCTTTAGCAGAAGGGGATAGGATCTGTTCATAAATAAGTAAATAAAGGATAGATTTTTAAAAAATACAAAGTTATGGGAAGGTGGGGAGATGGACATTAACAAATGAAGGAATCAGGAAAGGCTAATTAGAGAAGATGGTACTGAGTTGAGCCTTGAAGAAAGCTTAAAATTTCCAAGAGTCGGAGGTAGGAAGAGAGATCATTTGAGGGGGACAAAGGCTTTACAAGGAGGACAAAGGTTTACAAAGGCACAGAAGAAAGAGATAGAATCTTGTGTATAAACAATATCAATAGGCCAATTTGTGTATACTGTACAGAGTATGGAATGGGGAGTTATTTGCAATTAGACTGGAAATAAGGGCCAGAACCAGTTTGTGAAGTGCTTTAAAGGTTAAACTGAGTTTATATTTTGTCCTAAGGGATTCACTGAGCCATTGAAGTTTCTTGAGCGGAGGCGCAACATAGTTAGACTCATGCTGTAGGAAATATTCATCTGATTACCATGTGGAAGATGAATTGGAGAGTAAAGGTACTTAAGGCAGAGATATGGATTAGGAGGCCACTGAAGTAGAGGGGGAGCAGGGCGGAGAAGAGGTGATGAGGGCCTGAACTAAGGCGGTAAAATCCTCAAAGACACTCATGATTGCTTATGATATTAGGCTTATTATATTAAGCCCTGGAATATCATAGGTCAGGCCTGTACAACATATGACCTGCCAAAGAATTTCAGGTGGACCATGAAAAACGTAAAGGATGTAAAACAGGCCTACATAACATTCCACCCGTGGGCCGCTGTGGGTGGGCCACAAGCAGCCTACAGGTGCTATGTGGTGCAGATCTGCTATACAGCCTCCTAACTCATAGCCACAATCACTTGAAAGATTTTAGTCTATGCAGTAAAAACTAAGTGGACAAAGAGCTGTATTACTGGCTATATTACAAAATTAGGTCATTACATATGTCTTGGGCAGACGCTGTTTGTCAATAGGATTGCATTTAGGAAATGTTACAAGGCTTGTGTTAGAGAGAAAGAGAGAGAGAGAGAGTTTTCAAAAGAGAAAACATCTGCCTTTTTGAGTAAATATGTGTCATTGCTTCTCTAAGTCCCAAATAGACAGAAGAGACGTGTAAGGCAAAGAATGCTTTAAGTTGAGAAACGTGTAGGCAAGTAACCCAGAAGTACAGACACACCTTACTGAGATTGTTTTCCTTCAATGAGTGTAAACAAGATGGGAAAGCAAAGAAGCACACTTCCTCCCCTGTCTGGGGTATACCTTGGACAAGATAAAAGCACATTTTTGTTTTATCATGGGATTTGTTTACCCTATTATTAGAATCACAGACGTTTATTGCTGGAAGGGGCTGTAGAGATTATCTAGCCTATACACTGGAATGTTGACAGTTTTCTTTCCTTCTGCCCTTCAAAGTGACATTATTCTGTGATGGTGCTTGAGAAAGTCAGCACAACATAATATTAATCCCTCAAGTAACAGTTCCTTGAAAATGGTCCAAGTGTGGCTTATGTCTGTGGTGGTCAGTTTTCAAGAGCTTTGGAAGGGCCACTGTAAGTCATTCCATTTAAGGGATCTTTCTTTTAGTGTTCACCAAAACCTTCTCTGCTCAACAGCAGTACAAACGGCCCAGTGGCCCATTCAAAGCATTTTTCCAGAACAGTATGTCTGTTCAGGAGGTGATTGTGGCCTTCCTTTCCCTCCAGGGAGTAATTTCCCTTGGTAAGGATTTGTTTACCCAGCAAGCAGAGATGACCTGGAAATTTGACAGTGCCAGAGTCAGAAACTACACTCTCTCAAGAGAGGAATATTACCTTATAGAAACTAGCTTTTATCCTGCTGAGAAACTGTATTGTATTGTGGGGATTGTCTCTTATTAGAACTGTGTGAGCCGGGGGAAATTTGTAGCGCTATCATAATACAGACCAAAAAGACGGTCAGAATTCTGCCTATGACCCTGAAAAGGAACCATGGTGTTATTTAAGGGGGAGGAAGGAGAGGACAAAGTGTCAGCATAAGCTAAATATCTTTTGGGAGCCAGAATTTGCTCATACACTTAAAAACACACTAGAATGAAAGTTGTCAAGCTTTCAAAACCACCTGGTGACAGAATTATTGCACCTTTGAAGAGTTCTTACATTTCAAATAGTCCAACAAAATTCATATATTTGAAAGCAGGAATTAAGTTAATTTAGAATTAAAGAGACATCACTTATTCTCAATTTTGGAACAAGATTTTATTTTTATCTTTTGTTTTAATATTATCTCCATTGAGGCCTAATCTCCCCTTGCCCCTACTCCCATAAAGCAATCCTTCATAATAAAAAAAATGAAAAAGAGCAGGAAGAAAGCTCATCAAAACATCAAAAAAAAAGGTTGGATATTGTATGCAGTATTTAAAAACTATAGTTCCCACTTCTTCAGAGAAATGGGCAGGGTATCTTCTCCTGTGTCTTCTTTGGGGCCAAGCTTATTCATTTTAAATCCACAGTATCATTTAATTGTTGTTTTTCCATGTCCATTTCTGTAGTTATTGTGTATACAGTTTTCCTGGTTGTTCTTGCTTCACTTTGCATCAATTCATTTAAGTCTTTCAACACTTCTCTATTTTCATCATATACATTATTTCTCATAGCAGTAATATTTTATTATATTCACGGACCACAGTTTACTTAACGATTCCCAAATTGATGGGCATCCAGTGTGTTTTTTCCTCCAATTCTTTGATTATGCAAAAAAAAAAAAAAAATGAGGCTACAAATATTTTGGTGAATATATAGAGTCTTTGAACTACTTAAAATTTTTAGGTCAGAGGGACCCAGATATTTTGTCACTGTTCACACAACTCCAGATTATTTTCCATAATGGTTGGATCAATTCACACATCAACCAACTGCATATTAGTGTGATTGTCTTTCCACAATCCCCTCAATATTGACTACTACTATCTTTTGTCATTTTTGTCAACTGGTTGGGTGTGAAGTGAAACCTCGGTTGTTTCGGTTTGCCTTTTCCTTATTATTAGTAATTTGGAATATTCTTTCATATGGTCAATAATTTGCAGTTCTTTCAGATCTGATTTTTCCTTCTTTTGATTACAGAAATAGCTTTTAGTTTTATGTATTTCCTTCTGTTGTCTCTATGTCTTGGGTATCAGTCCCTTATCAGAAATATTTGATACAAAGATTTTTTCTGTTGTCTCTATGTCTTGGGTATCAGTCCCTTATCAGAAATATTTGATACAAAGATTTTTTTTTTAAACCAGCTGCCTTCTTTCTTTCTTGTCTTAGTTGCATTAATTTTATTCAAGACAAAAGTTTTCAATTTCATGTAATCAGAACTATGTACTTCACTGTTTGCAAATGCCTCTTATCTTCAGAATTCACCTTCTTAGAATCATTTCTTAGAATTTATCCCCTAGCCATTCTTGTGAAAGATATATCATCTGGGTTTTTTTTCCAATTTTTTTTAAAGTGGCTTTAATATTAGGTAACATTCATTTTGAATTGTGATTTGTTATAAATTCATCTATGCCTAATTTTTGCCAGACTTCTTTCCAGTTTTCCAAGCAATACTTGCCAAAGGAACACTCTTTCTTGGTTATTTGTGTTGTATTTGTCCTTTGTTTTCAAAGAAGACCATGCCATCAGAGAAATGATGACATGACTTGCACTTGACTTTGTTTTGAGTGAGGGAGGGTTGTACAAGGTCACCAGCCTCACTTTCTCCTCCTGATCCATCTAGATCCAGTGACCAGATATTCATCAGGATGACTGGAGACAGCCCAGGATGCACTGAGAGACCTTGGGCCCTTTAGGCCAAGGTTTTTGCAGGCTCTCACTTAGTGTGAGGCAACGCCCATCTGGGTTATTTATGATTTGAGCTGATCACATACTCGGTTACTGAGTTTAATTGTTTCTGATTCTTCCTTGTCTAATTTATTCTGTTGATCTGCTTTTTCAGTTGTTTAACACTTACAAATAATTTTAATGATCTCTGTTTTATAACAGTTTGAAGACTGGAATTCCTATTCTTCAGTCCTACTTTTTTCACTATCTTTCTTCATATTTTAGTACTTTTGCATCCCTGAATGAATTTTTGGCAATTTGATTGGTATATATTAAATCTGTAAACTAATCTTTGTAATATTATCTTTTTATTATATTAGCACAGTCCAGACATAAACATTAAATATTCCTCCAGTTATATAAGTTGTTCTATATGTCTTTAAGTAATATATTTAACCCTCTTTTGTACCAGTAAGATAAGAATGATATTCATGAGATGCCTGCTTTCCCACTGTATCCTCGATGTTTGTATATTCCTCTCACAATGATGAGAAACAGGAAATTCTTTTTGATTTCTTCCTTACTATGTTTCTTTTTCCTATTTTTCTTTCCCTTTCTTAAAACAATCAAAACAGAACAAAAACACTCCCAGGCCAATTGTGTGTCTTTCTTAACTCCATCTCTTACCCTTGAAAAAAGTGGGCTTCTGAATAGACATATCTTTTCACACGTTAGAATTTGAACAATTCATTAAAATAATTTCCAAATCTTCTAATTGCCTAAACACATTTATCTTTTTAGGTTTCTTTTTACTATATTTGAACCTAAATTTTCTCCTCAGCTCTGATTTTTTCATCTCCTGTGCTTCAAAGTCATCTATTCTATTGAAGTTCCATTTTTCTCCCTTTAGGACTGTACTCAGTTTTTCAGGATAAATTATTTAGTTGTCATACTATCTTTCTCCTTTGATCTTATTGTGAGGTTGTTTATTTTATTGGATTGTAGTCAAGTTAAGTCAACAAACATTAATTAAGCATTTATTTCCTGGGATACAAAGAAAGGCAAAAACCATCCCTGCCCTCAAGGAGCCCAGATTTTAAAGGGGGAGGTTAAATGTAAATATGTAAATAATGAGGTACATAAAATATGGCACTTAAGACTTTGTTGAACTACATTGCACTTTGTTGAATTGAGTGTGTTTTCAGATAGTTGTTTGGAGTTAACCAAGTCCTTGAAGAAAACAGAGGTAAATTATTTGTACACATATTTATACATAATACACACAAATGTATGTATGTATATATATGTATACATGTATACATAAATATACATACATATGTGTGTGTTATATCCAAGTTGCTATATCTATCACAGAACTTAATGGTTAAAAATTGTTAATTATTTTCATATATCATAAGAATCATTCAAACATATTATGGGAAGATATGTATATGTTAATGTATACAGATATATATGTGCACATATATCCCCTTTCCCTAAAACTTACACATAATATCCCTTTCCTTAATATATTTAGATCATTCTCATGATATATGAAAATGGTTAGCATATAGTTTTCAGCCATTAGGTTCTGTTTCAGAATTCAGTATCATAGGCAAAAAATAAAAGGAATTTGAGATATGTCCATCAATAACACCACTTCCCTTTCTCATGGTAGGTGTTTTGTAGTCTCTTGCTTAATTATCTCCGAGGACTAGAATTCTGGTATTTCATCAAATACTCTGAATATCAGCCAAGCAGCAGAAGAGACATAAAAGTCAATTGATTACACCTTTTGTGACATACCTATTTCTTTCTCATTCATTTGCAGAGTCAATTTAGTGGCAGAACTTTTTAATTGCCAATGTTCAACACATACATACTTCCACCAAGCTCACTCTCTACAAATCACCAAAAAAGATAGGCCCGCTCAGCTTAATCAATCGCCTTCCTTTCTAATAAAATGCCCAATTGAAAATAGGCCAAAACTGAACTGAGAGAAACTGTGATGATTATACCATTGTTTTCTTTTTCCCTCATTTTCCTCTTTTGTCCAATACCCTTTGCTTAATTCTTTGCAATATTAGACAGCATGCTTTCCTGCATTTAACTAATGGATTTGACTAGAATTTAAAAATATGAGCTGGAGAGAGCACTGGAGTCCAAGATAATAACTTTCCAGGAGTCTTCCAGAGATTATAAAAAGGAAAATAGCGTTCTCCCTTCTTTTGGCCAGTCATAAAAGAAAATGCCCCACTTAAAATCAGCATGAGCAAATACCATTGTAGGTTAGTGGAAATGATGACAAGTAGACCAATAATAATAGATATGGTGTTTGTTCTTAGAATATTAAGTTCCATTCCAATTGTTATTGTTTTATTTTTTGTTCTTATATCATCTTTTCATCAGTCAGAGAAAGGCGACACTCAAAAAGTTCACATACATGTTTGATCTAAATTATAATCTGCTATTTGCTCAGTGAAATTTACTTTCTTACAGAGGGCCATCTCCTTGTTCTAAGTATCTGGGACACATATATTTCTATGTCTTAACCTTTTATCAGAGTTGTTACTCCAATGTCATAGTCATGCCGTCCAACATCAAGTTAACGCTCCCATTTATCAACACAAGAACCCTTGTTAAGTTTGATATTTCTTGGCAAATAACATTAAAAGAAATAGGGAATTAACTGTCATGATTTTTTCCCTTTTTTTCTCATTTTTCATCTTCAATGTTGTTTTCCTCTTCCATTCCTTTCACAGACATAAAGAACTGAAATCTAATCAACTCTTCAGTCACTACCACAAAGGGAAAAAATTTCTTTACAAGGAGGAAAAGATTAACACCATTTTTAGTGTTCTCGTGGTCATAGGTTTTCTATTGGAGGGAATATGCCAGAATTTCATTTATGCCCCACACCATTGTAGGCAATGATTTTCCTTCATTTTATTTATCTGTGAGGCTGCCACTTTACTTGGAGAAAAGCAAACTGACAGATGATGGGGTGAAATGGGAAGGAAGTCATTAAAAAACCAAAACTGACTTGTCCAGGGTCACACAACTGGTATTATAGTAGGGTTCTTCCTAACTCCAGGTCTAATGCTCCAGGTTCTATATCACCCTTCTGTCTCAACAAATGAAGTAAACAGATTTCCCTCTAATCCTTAGGGCTCTTCACATTTTTTTCCAACTTAATTTAAAGAAAAACTGCCACATGAAAGAGGGACTTATTTTTGCCCTCAGAGGATATAACTGAGATAAATGTGAAGAAGTCACAAAGAAAAAGATTTAGGCTTGATGTAAGTAAATATTACCATACAATTAGACGTATTCATAAATGGAATGGGATTCTTGAGGAGGTATAAGGTTCTTCCTTGGGCAGCTAGATGGTGCAGTGGATAAAGTGCTGAACCTAGAGTCAGGAAGATCTGAGTTCAGATCTGTGTGACCCTGGGGTAAATCACTCAACCCTGTTTATCTTGGTTTCCTCATCTGTAAAAGGAGCTGGAGAAGGAAATGAGAAACTATTCTAGTATCTTTTCCAAGAAAACCCCAAAAGGACTCATAAAAAGTCAGACAAGAGTGAAAATGCCTAAACAACAATAAAGGCTCTTCCTCAGAGTGGTCTTTAAAAAAATACTAGATGTATAATTGTCCAAAAATCCATAGAGGAGATTCATGTTCACATGTGAGTTCTACCAGGTAGCTTCTAAGGTCTCTTCCAACTCTATGATTTTGTGATTACTATTTCTGCTTAAATGAACATGCCAGAGTTTATACAACCTCTGATGACAATGGCTTCCATTCTTCACCCCATCATTTTCCACACAATCATGTGAGAGGCAATACACATAATGTCATCAAACCCATTTTATAAATAAAGAAACTAAGATAGGGATTAAATGATGTGACTAAGAAATTTTGAGCTAGTAAATACATAAACAATCAGTATTCAAACCAGTTCTTCTGATTGAGTCCAAAGTTCATTCTGCCAATACTGTGCTGCAAGTACAGTATTTCAAAGTCATTGTCACTGGTATACCACTAAAAAGAGAAAGCAGTTCAGAGGAAATATTCTCAAGGACTCAACATCTGTTGACTTTAGACTCTGTCTGTTACTATTTTAGAGCAGCAGTATTCCATATAGGAAAGCCCAGAAGCAGCAGGGAGCTGTCCACAGCTGAATCTTGATTGGCAGATTGAAGGGGAATAGTCACAGATAGTAGAGTGGAAAGAGAATCAGCATAGCAACTGCTCTGTATCAAAGTGCAAAACTAGCCTTTTGTATTAACTCAATTCCATTTGAACATATAACTTCTCAGACTTCAGTCCGACTTTCACCCATGCCACTGCTTCATTGTTAACTTGGGTTTCTATATCTTGAGTATCTTGAATACAGTTCCTGCCTCTGGTCCCCATCTGCATGTTAGCTTGTGATAAAGGATCCCTGAGAATGTGGGGTTGGTGGAAAGATCACTTGGATTAGGAGAGACCTTGTTTCGAATACTGCCCGTGTCACTTATTAGCTATGCAATTCAGGGTCACATAACCTCTCTTGGCCTCAGTTTCCTCATGTACAAAATTAGAATATGATGCCTACTTCAAGATTATAGAGAGGATTAAATGTGATAATATATGCAAAATTATGGGTAATCTTAAATAGTATATAAATGTCAGGTTTTGCCTCATACGATAATTCTATTCTGCATACCTATTTCCTACCTTATAAGAACTTGATAAGGCTGCTTTGTCCCCTCCCTATAGAAGTTATTATTATGACAGCAGATGAAATTATTTTAGTTATTTTTGTTTTGTTTTGTGTATATCTTTTTAATTTAAAATTTTCAATGAGCAGAAATCCATTTTTGCTCCTTCCCATTTAGCCCCATGGAAAGAGAGAAAGAAAAAAAAAAAACCCTTCTAACAAATGTGCATAGTTAAGCAAAATATATTCACATTTGGCCATGCCCCCAAAACGTATATTTTATTCTGTCTCCTGAGTCTTTTGGGGTGGTACATGCTTTATCATCTGTCCTCTTTAATCATGGTTGGTCATGGCATTGCTCGGTGCTCCTAAGTTTTTCGAAGTTGTTATGTCTTTGTAGTGTTGGTCAGGTCACTGTGTAAATCATTCTCTACTTTTGTTCAATTCACTCTTTATCAATTTAAATAAATCTTCCCAGGTTTTTTTTTGTGTGTCTCATTCCTTATGTTCCAATAATATTTCATCACCTTTGTGTATACCACAATTTGTTCAGTCATTCTCCAGTTAATGGGCACCTACTTAGTTGGTTTAAGTAATTTTTTCCGACATTGCAGTCTGTTACATAAAGGACCTTTTATCATAGACTCTGTCAGCATCACAGGGTACAGTTCAGAGGCAATGTGGTACAATGAAAAGACTGTTGGGCCAAAAGTAAGAAGAGACATGAGTTTATAGCATGTTTCTGCCATTTACTAGATGTTTGATCTTTGACATATCACAACCATTCTGAGCCTGTTTCCTCAATTAAAAAATTAGACTAATGATTCTTTGCTACTTCTATACTAACCATTTATTCTTTAAAGACTTGCCAAGTTCCTTTCTTGTCCTCTTGTTCCACATACATTTTCTGCAACATGAGGAATATAAAACTCATTCCCACAAAGAATATGCCAACAGTTTTCATTTTATCTATTTCTGTTAGATAAAGAAAATATTTATTAAGTGATTACAATGTGCCAAGCACTGTGCTAAGTTCTGTGGATGCATATAAAAACAAATAATAGAGTCCCTGCTCTTGAGAAGTTTATATTCTAATGGGTGGAAGACAAAACATAAAAGGGTGCTGGTATGCCAAGAAACTGTGTAGATTAGGTTGACTTTAATTGAAAAAAGAAGGAAGAGATTTAAAATACCTGATAAGGATGCTTAGTAACTGCTAAGTTAAATAATTACATGAAATAATTGTTTACAGGGGTGTGACATCAAGGTAATATAAATGGCCTGAAGTGAGAGCTGTCTGTTGCTCTATAAACTCCATGGATGTTGATAGAGTCCATGACAGTTATGGAAACTTTTCACTTGACAGGAGTTTGAGTCAACATACTAATCTCATACTAAAACCTTACATTTAAATAGTGCTTTAGGGTTTACAAAACACTTTCCATGTATCATCTCATTTGAGTTTATCAATGTCATATGCCACAATCTTTAAAGAATTAAATTTGTGGGTCACTAGAAGGGCAATGGGGAGGTGCACAGTGGGCTTGAATAGCTTACAGCATATTACTATTTGAAGAATTGCACAAGTAGTACAGGATAGAATCAGAAAGAAACATGACAGGAAAAAGGAGGTAAGCTGGTCACTTATCACTAGCAAAAGAAGTTGTATTCCATCTATCCACATGATATGAAAATTTAGAAGGTCCTCAGGCTGACCTCTAGGGAAGATTTACTTTAAGTCATGCACAAGAGTGAGATAGGATAAAAAAGCATGGACAGGTTGAAATTTCCATTGTTGGAGGGAGTTTCCACATCGTTGAAATCATAACTTCAATGAAGTAGCCTCATGACAATCCTACTGAGTAATTATTATTAGCAGTATTATTGCCATTTTCCAGATGAGAAAATTGAGGCTTAGAGAGATAAATGATATATCACAGCTAGTGAATGGGATTTGAACTTAGGTCTCTCCCAATGTCAAATTCATCACTCTTTATATTTTTTATACTGCCTATCTATTAAATACTTATTTGTTTTCATATTGTCTTGCCTATTAGAATATGAGGTCCTTAAGGCCATGAATTACATCTGCATCTCTTAATACCGTTAGTGCTTAGCACAGTGTCTGCTACATATAGTAAGTTATTAATAAATGCATTTTTCTTTTTGCTGATTGACTAGATGGAAAGGCCTCCAGCTGATAAGAGTTTCAGAAAATTGGAAGAGAGGGACCAGTTAGCATGTGGCTTAACTAAATCTATATGTTGTGCCTGTGTGGCCCTTGAGTGTGACAATTTCAATCCACACCCTTTGTCTAGTTTGATTGGATCGAGCATCAACTCCTTGTAACCTGAAACCTAGACCTTGCCACCTGCTAGCTTCACCTCAGACATTATCATGTATCTCCAGTTTTGACCCCTCTTCCACCTCTGCTCTCACCCTTCACCTCTGGTTTTTTCTGGCTCATTGACCTGTCTGCCTGGTTCCTGAGATTGACTTGTATCATATTCCTATACTTCACCTGCGCTGAAATTCCCCTTACTCCTATTTTCTTCCTTCAAGAAAGGGGAGATGAAATAAGCATATTGGATCTTATCCAGTCATAGTCCTCACTAGACCTCAGACACCAGCTCAGAGTGCACTCAGTGATTCAACCATATGGGCCAGTACAAGAATGAGAAGAAGGAAAATTAAAACTTATAATTTTGACCATTTAGCATTCAAGCATTAGAATGAACTCTTTCAAGGCATTGTCCAAATTATGTCATTGTACTGGAATTGAGATGTGTGCAAAATTACTTTAAATTAACAGACCACTGGCTGAACCTTATTAATAATTTTGCTAAACAGAGACTTTTAAGATGGTATTTTGTCAGTGTTTGCCTTTCGTGAAACACCATGTCTGATTTATTTTAAAATCCATCTCAGTATAAATGCCATGTTGGACTTTAAATATCATTTTAAACCCCTCCACCTGCACTCTTAATCTGCTTTCGCCCCCCAAGCTGGTTAGCATAATGTCTTGTACATAGTAAGTGACCAATAACTAAAAAGGTCTCTGCCTTCTTGGAGCTTACAGGAAGCAGTGACACGGACTCACACATAGAACACATTGGAGGACATTAAAAATGTACAATTTATCCAGTATCAATACTAGAGTAAAACCACTAGCTGATAATTCACTTCTATTTGCCATACACACTCAGGAGTGTAGAGGATAGGTTGGAGAATGGATAAAATGAAAGAAAAAATACAATAAGCAAGTATCACAATAATTAGACATAAGATGATGAGGGTCAAAACTGAGGTAGTAATGGAAATGATGGGATGTATAGAGGAGATATTTTGAAGGGAGAATCAATAGGAATTGACAACTAATCAAAGGTAGTTGGTGAGGAAGAAGAAAGGATCAAAAATCAATCTAAAGTTTTACAACTAATTGAATGAGAGAATGGTGACCTTGTCAATAATATATATAGACAGGGGAGAGGTAGGATTTACTGGGGGTGGGTGGGATGAATTTTGTTTGTGATATGTTGATTCTGGGGTACCAAGAATATGTTCAGCTAGAGATTTCCAAAATGAAGTTAAAATACAAAAGCAGCAATTTGGGGAGAGGATGGGTATGGAGACATATTTTTGAGAATCATCTATATAGTGGTGATAATGAAAACCATGAAAATGGATAAGATAATCAGGAGTATTAGAAGAAAAAGAAAAGGAAGGCAAAACCTCAAACAGAACTTTGTGAAAGCACTGAAATTTAAGGGGAAGGAAGAAGCCAAAAAAGGAGACTGAAAATAAAAGGAACTCTGCATCTCCAAAGTCATGTGAGTCAAGGAATAAGAAATTATCAAGAGGGTGGTGGTCAATAGAGTAAAATGATATAAAGAGGTCAAGGAACCTTAGAATTTTTTAAAGCATTGAAGTATAGTAGAAAGAGCCCTGGATTTGGAATCAGTGGACTTGGGTTTGAGTCCCAGCTCTGGGTGGACTTAGACAAATTATTTAATCTGTCTGGCCTCAAGTTCTTCATCTGAAAAAGCAAATATGAGTAGACGAGGTGACTTCTAAGGTCTCTTCCAAAGCACAAGTAAAAGGGATAATACTACTGGGGTTGAAGATCAACAGGCTAGGAGTAAAAAATGTTTAATTCAATTGAGATCAGGAATATAAAGGAAGAAAGGGAAGGAAGAGTGAGAAGGAGAATTGAGAATATGCCCTGGTACTATGAAGATTCAGGCTTACCCTATTACTAAGTCCCTGGGGATGGCATCCTCCAGATGGAGAATGGTATGTTTTCAGCATCCAAGATCTTAGAAAGTGCAGAAGTTTAAATGACCATCTGATGTGTTAATGGAGTAAAGGCTACTGAGGTCATGACTGAATGGAGTCAATCTGGAACTTCCCTCAGATGCAGTGTTCTGCATCTGAACACCTGAGGGACTTTGACTTCATCTGCAGGAAGTCAAAAAAAACTTACTTAAAAAAACAGTTAAGGCAAAAGCTTGGATGGGGACCATCCTTTGTTCCATTTGGAGACAACTAAGATGGAAAATTTTGCACAAATTGCCCCATAAAAATAAATTCTCTCTGGAGTTAGGTCCTCAAGGTGGGGGCAGCAAGGGCAATGGTGAAATTTCTAAAAGATAAGTTTGGTTGACGCAATCTATGAAGCTTCACCACAGTTATTCACCCTCTAAGATTTGACAGCATGAAGAGCAATTAAATATTCCTTTTGAGACAGGGCTCCATTTTAGTAATGTCAAGGCTTTTGCTATGGACTTCTTTCTGTACTGATAATGCATTTTTGCTTTTTGTTAATGTAATTTTGCTTCTTAATGAGATTATTCCGATCCATTAATAGGGTCATGTGACTTAAGTCACATGGAAGCTTGAGTCACATGAGTTTAAGTCACATGGAACAGGAAGGCATGGAGCAGGAAGAGGCAGAGCTAAAGCAGAGCTGAGAGGAAATTTGGTCAGAGCAGTCAGAACTGAGAAAGAGAGAGAAGGCAGACAGCGAGGCTTGTGAGTGTTTGTTTGTTTGTGGGAAGACCCTAGCATGGGGAAGGTTGAGGATGATGTTGTCCTCTATACTGTTACCGTGTATCAATTTTTGTTACTATGATCATTGTTCATTATTATTCCTGTGTACAATGTTCTCCCGGTTCTGCTCATTTCACTTTGCATCAGTTCATATATGTCTTTCCAAGTTTTTCTGGGAGCATGCTGCTTATAGTACAGAAGTATTCCATCACAATCATATGCTACAACTTGTTCAGTCTGTTTTCATCAGTCTCATCCAACTCTACTATACCCATTCCATCACCCACAACATTTTACTCTTACTTAACTAGATTACTGCAAAAGCCTGCTAATTAGCCTCCCTAACTCAGTCTCAAGATATTTCAATTTATCTTCTATTTAGGTACCAAAGATATCTTCTTAAATGACAGGTCTTACAATGTCACTTGCTACCTAATAAAATCCAGTGATTCCCTATTACCATTATTAGAATAAAATTAAAATTCTTTAGCTTGCTATTTCAAAAATATCACAACCTTCTAATCTTTTCGACCTTTTTTACTTTTCATTTACTTTATTTTTAATTTATGTAATAAAACAAGTGTTTCCATAGCATAGTATAATAATAAAAAAGATGATTGCGCATGAAACTGCAAATCTATTATGTACAACTTGCTATTCCTTTTAAATGTATAATAAAGTAACCACGTAAATTTCTTTTTTTCCTTGTCTTTCTTACAAATTGCTCTCCTCTGTGCACTCTGTGGTCTTGACTGGACTACTTGTTCTTTGCATACAAAACTCTATCATCTTTTTTGTCATCTTTACAATGACTACATCCCATAACTGGAACATTCTGTTTCCTTCAACTTTTAAGAATCTCTTGCTTCCTTCAAGACTCAGCTCAAGTATCAGCTTCTGAAGGAGGCCTTTCATGGTTCCCGCAGCTTCTAGTACCTAACCTTTTAAAGTTACCTTGCATGAACTTTATATGAATCTTTTATATACTTGAGTGTGTGTGTGTTGTTTCTCCTATTAAAATGTAAGATTCTTGAGAACAAAGACTATTTTTCCTTTTATTTTTAATCTTAGTAGGGCTAAACATAGTATCTGGAAGATAGTGTTTAATAACTGCTTGCTGATTGATGGATTCATGACTTGAACCTTTGACAAATCATTTCACCTTTTTACGGCTCAATGTTCTTCCCTGGAAAATGGAAGGGATGGAGAGAAAGCCCTTCTCCAATGAGAATGAAGACTTATAGGAAATGATGAATAGAGTTTCATGACACTCAAATCACTGTTTTAGGGGATGAAATAAAATTACATCTCCCCTAAAACAGTTTCATACATAAGCAAATGCCTGAATTTATAAGTTTATAAATTCTACTTCAATAGCCCTAATGTCTTCTCAACATTAGCACTGCATTCAGGTAATTACCATGACTAAGTTAAAGTTCCATCAGTTTCCTATATCCAAGTATTCGACCTCTGTCTGCATTCCTCTGTTTTCCAGTGGCAAAGAGCAGTAAGTTGGGTAGGCACAAAAAATAAGGTTTTTGTTTATGATTTCCTTTTGCAACAAGTGTCTCTGGCAAAGGCCTCATTTCTCAAATATATAGAAAACTGATTAAAATTTTTTTAAAAATACAAATCATTCTCCAATTGATAGGTCAAAGGATATGAACAGGAAATTTTCAAACAAAGAAATCAAAGCAATGTATAATCATATGAAAAAATGCTCTAAATCACTATTGATTAGAGAAATGCACATTAAAACAACTCTGAGGCATCACTTCACACCTATCAGATTGGCTAATATGATGAAAAAGGAAGATGATGGATGCTGGAGGGTGGGAAAACTGGGACACTAGTGCACTGTTGGTGGAGCTGTGAACTGATACAACCGTTTTGGAGAGAAATTTGGAACCACCCGCAAAGGGCTGTAAAACTGTTCATCCTTTTGATCTAGCAATACCACTCCTAGGTCTATATCCCAAAGATATTTTAAAAAAGGGAAAAGATTTATTTGTACAAAGGTGTTTATAGTAATTCTTTTTGTTGTGGTTATGCATTGGAAATCAAAGGGATGCCCATCAGTTGGGGAATGGTTAAACAAGCTGTGGTATGTGATTTAAATGGAATATTATTGTGTTATAAGAAATGACAAACAGAATGGTTTCAGAAAACCTGAAAGACTTACATCAACTGATATATACAGGAGAAAGTTGTAGTGACAGCAATATTGTTCGATGAAGAACAGAGAAGGATTTAGTCATTTTCAGCAATACAATGATCCGAGACAATAACAAAGGACTAATGATGATACATATTATCTACCTCCAGAGAAACAACTGATATTGATTGAATATAAACTGTAGCATGCTATTTTTCACTTTTTTTCTTTAGCTCTTTTTCTTTTATTTGCATCTTCTTCTACAAAATGACTACTATGGAAATGATGTACATGATTGTACATGTATACATGTACATGCACATCTGATTGCTTGCCATCTCAGGGAGGGGGGATAGAGTTTGGAATTCAAAACTTAAAACAAATGTCAAAAATTATTTTAACATGTAATTGGAGAAAAATATAATATATTTAAAATTTCAAATGCACAGCTATCCTGAAATTCTCTCTCTCTCTCTGTCTCTCTCTGTTTCTGTCTCTCTGTCTCTCTCTGTTTCTGTCTCTCTCTCGCTCTCTGTCTCTCTCTCTTTGTCTCTGTCTCTCTCTGTCTCACTGTCTCTTTGTCTCTCCCCCCCCCTCTCTCCCTCTCTCTTTTTCCTAGCCTTCAACCCTCCTTTATCACTTTCTCCCTTTATCTCTCTCTATCACTAATCTTATCTAAAATTTCAGGAGAAGATCTTGACACAAAAATGATGAAAAGTTTAATAACACCTTAATGTTTTCATATCAGTTTAAAATATTTAATGAATTCAGGTGTCATAACTTGATTGACTTAATCCCTAATTATATATTGTTCTTGACTGCTTCCTTTGCATGTTTCTGAAACAATTCTATGAAGAAATATTTTCCTTTATCCCCTACTGAGCAATTATCATCTTTATTTTTAATGTGTGCCATAAATACAAGAATAAGTTAAAGCAGTTATCATGTTGAGTATATTCTCAGTTCAGGGACAATGAGTATCATAAGATCATAGAATCACAGATTTCAAGCTAGTAGAGATCTTAAAGGCCATTTACTCCAACTCCTTCCCTTACAGAGGAGGAAACTGAGGCCCATAGAGGTTAAAGGACTTATCCAATGTCACACGGGAAAAAGAGCAAATCTTAAATCTGAATGCTCTGATTTCAGATCTATTGCTTCTCTCTCTCTCTCTCTTTCTGTCTCTTTCTGTCTGACACACAGAAACACACATACATACTCACACACATATACACACAGCACAATAGCATTTATTCAAATAAACCTCTCCTTCTTCCTGCTTTGCTGTCTGACTGGCATCATTATTGATGTTTTCTTGTCATTAGTTCTGATAATGTATGATATAGTAGAGGTTGCCAAAATAGTGGAACAGAGAAAAATAATAAAAAGTTAGCATATGGAATGTTATAAATTTCTCCTAACTTAATATCACTGAACAGATCTATTGACCTTGGAAACTGACCTTATAGAAACTCCAATGTCTGTTTTTGTGTTTTATCTTAAAAAAAAAAAAACAAAGTTGTTGACATGCACTGTTTATGTCACCATATTTTTGAATATATACCACCCTTTCCTACCCAATGAATCATTATTTTAATAAAAAAGAGAGAAAAAGGGCAATTCAGCAAAACTAACATACCAAATGAAAGTCAAAATATATGCAACACATCACACTCACAGTACCCTGCCTCTGTAATTATAGAAAAAGGAGAAAAGTAGATTTTCTCATCTCTTCTTCAGGAAAAAGGTTAGTTCTTATAATCTAGATTTCTCCTTCCTATCCTCTCTCTCTCCCTTTTTTCCTCCCTCTCTCCTTTCCTGCCTTCCTTCTTGATCTTTTCATCTATACATTTTCACATTTAACAGTGTTACAAAAAATAGTTCATTTAAACCTAAAGGAAATTAAATGTCCCCTAAAGTAAGTGGTTCCCTTCTGCCTTTTTAGGCAGATCACTATAGACAAATTCAATGATAATCACTCTGGGTTTCCAATTAGATAAAGTCCTAAAATTAAGTCCTAAATTTATCTATAAGCCCTGAATGCCTTGTTGTTAAGACAAAATTCAAGTTACTGTAAATATTTGAATAATGAAACAACTGGTAATATTATAATGGACAGACAAGAACTATAAAAGGAAAGGGAAAGCCTTTTTTAGGTATTTCCCTCAAACTTTGACTATATGGATATAGTGGTAGCATCAGTCCAGATCTTCTGCTCTGAGAGGACCTCAGAGTCAATGGCCTTCTTCCATAGCTCTCTTCTTTTCCAGGGACGACTCTCTTTTTCCTTTTACCGATTTGATTTGAAGCTGCCATTTCTTGGCTCATTTTGACCTCATTCCTTCCTCTTCACTCCCAGACTATCAAAATCTCTGTCTTGTTCTGAGAGAGTCCACTCCTTTTATAGAAATTCCTTAGGGTGTGACCAAGTTTCTTCTGATTTATTCATAGAAATGTACAATCTCTTTATACTCAGTTCTGCTTGGTTTGGTTCCAATAAGAAGAATTCTTACCAAATAAAGGTAATTAATTTTAAGAGGAGTCACACCCTAATACATGTATATTATATACTATTTTAATGACCTTATTTCATTTTCTTGCTTCTGGTGCTTTGTTTTCCATCAGTTTGTATGTCTTCCCAAGTTTGTTTGAAGTCTTCATAATCATATTGTAAAGACCCAAAATATGCCTTTCCATTCATATGCTATAACTTGTTCAGCCATTTTCCAATCAAAGGATATACAATTTGTTTCCAGTTCTTTGCAACCATAATAAGTTTTTGTTGTTTAGTTGTTGTTGTTTCATCATGTTCAACTCTTCATGACTCCATTTGGGGTTTTCTGGGCAAAGATACTGGAGGAGTTTGCCATTTCCTTCTCTAGTTTATTTTGCAGAGGAGGAAACTGTAGCAAAGAGGGTTAAATGAGTTGTCCAAAGTCACTTAATTTGAACTTAGGTCTTCCTGACTCCAGGCTTGGCCTTCTACCAGCTGCACTACCTGGCTAAAATTCACCACCATCTAGCACTGTTGGGAGCTTATTTTGTGTTTAATAAGATGGATTCTCAAACTTCTGGCTGAATGACTGCCTGAATGGAGGCAAAATGCCTAGCACTCACATACCTACTTCTACAAGACTCTGAAATGTGCATCAAACTAAATAATGGTAGAGAAATCCAGTGAGAAACTACTTCTGCCACAGAATTGAAGGGGGACAAAAAGCCAATCAGAAACTTGTAAGCCAGATCATCAGTGCAGATTATTTAAAAAAACAAAAACAAAACAGCCTTGAGGTATATATAGCCCGCACAACTGTGCCTGTAGTCAGCAAGAGAGGAGGGACCAGTGATATTTTCAGTGTAGCCAGAAAGCCACAGAGTGATCAGGAAGACCCACAATAGGTGAGGAGATCTTACCTATGGATAAGGGAGGACTTCATGACCAAAGGAGAAAAATTATCATGAAAGATAAAATGGACAATTTCAATTATATAAAACTTAAAAGCCTTTGTCCATCAAAATCAATATAACTAAAATTAGAAGATAAGCAGATAACTGGGGAAAATATTATCAACAAGTATCTCTGACAAAGATCTCATTTTCAAGACATACATGCAGGGATATGCTGGAGCCAGATTAGACTGGCTTATGAGAGCCAATTGTTAAATTTTCAATGGGAGACTTTACCTCTTGGAAATACACAAATGCTACAAACTGGGGCTTGCTTCATGGTTTTGTTCATTGCCTAGATTTAATAAATTGATGGAGAAATTTTTGATAATGCAGATTAAATTTAAAAGTTGTTCATGAATACTTTTTCCCCTAGAGAGCTGATTATTAAACATTCACTAAAACATTACTATATATCAGAAACTGATTCAAATTTATAATAAAATCCATGAACCAGCTGACAAATGGTCAAAGGATGCAAACATACAGTTTTCAGAAGAAATTCAAGTTAATAATAGTCATGTAAAAATATTCCAAATCACTAAAAATTAAAGAAAAGCAAGTGAAGCAATTCTGAGATTCTACCTCTCACCCTCAAAAAAGTTTGGCAGAGTTGATAGCACAGGAAAGTGACAAATAATGGAAAGACTGTGGGAAAATGGGAATATTAGCACACTGTTAGTGCACCCGTGAGCTAGTTAGCTATTCTAGTGATTTGAAACTGTGACCCCAAAGTTACTAAATGGTACATATTCTTTGAGCTGTCAATATGCTTACTAGATTTATACCCCAAAGAGATCAAAGAAAGAAGAAAAATTCATATATATATATATATATATATATATATATATATATATATATATATATATATATATATATATATATATATATATAGTTGCACACATATATATCCACACTGGACAGTGGTCCTTTCTGTGGTGGTAATGAACTGGAAACTAAAGAAATACCTATCAGATTGTGAAATGGCTGAACAAATTATAGTATGTGAATGTGATGGAATAATAAATATTGTCCTGCAAGAATTAAGAAAGCTCAGAAGACTTGTATGAAACGATGCAAAGTGAAGTAAGCAGATCCAAAAGAACAATTATACCATAACAACAATATTGTAATGACAAATAGCTTTGAGAAACTTAAGAACTCTGATCAATGCAACAACCAGTCATGATTCTAGAGAACCTTGGTGCAACATTCTACTTATCTCCTGATCCAAAGGTGATACACTCAGGGTGCCGAATGAAATGATTTTTTCATATGGTCAATGAGGGACTTTTTTAATCCTTTACTATATATATATATATATATAACATATATATTATATATATATAGTAACATATATGTTATAAGGGTTTTCTTTTTCTTTCTTTTTCAGTAGAGGTTGAGAGGAAAATAAGGTAGATTTTAGCTCATTGAAAAATATAATTTAATTTTTAAAATAAAAGTAATGAGATCACTAGGAAAAGAGTAATTGGATTCCCTAAAACTGTGATTTAAAAAATTGGATACTATATTTCATGAAATAATAAATAAAAACTAGCCAGATATACTAGAACCAGAGGAAAATCTGAAGATAGAAAGAACAGATCAATCTCCTCCTGAAGGAATCCACAAATGGAAAAGCCTCAGAAATATTAAGATTAAAATCTAGAGCTGCCACATCCAAGAAAAAAAAGCTACATGCATCCAGAAAGAAAAAGCCCCAAAACCAATGATCTATGGCCAGGCTAACACATGACCTGGTAAGTAGTACTGTGAATAAGGGGCAGATAGGTAGCACAATAGATAGCAGGGCTGGCCCTGGAGTCAGGATGACTCAACCTCCTGAGTTCAAACCTGGCCTCAGACATTTAGTAGTTGTGTGACCCTGGGCAAGTCACTCAACCCTGCTGGCCTCATTTCTTCATCCGTAAATGAGTTGCAGAAGGAAATGGCAAATCAGTCCAGCATCTTTGCCAAGAAAACCCCAAAACTGTATCACAAAGAACTGGACATGAGTGAAAATGATTCAACAATAACAACTATACACAGAGGGACTTTTTGGAATACGGCATTTCAAAAGGCAAAAAATATAGGTTTAAACCAAGAATCACAGGAGAAAGCAAATGAATCTTTAACAGAATATAGGATATTCATGCTCTGATGAATAGAAAAGAACTAAGAACTTTGGAATATAAACCTAAGAGTCAATAGAAATCTAGAAAGATAAATTCATATGAGCACTTAGAAAAGGGTATTATGGTGATGCGGGATTATAACAGAGGGAGAAGAAATAAATGTTTCTTTAGAACCTGAATGCCTTCACAGGGCAATCAAGGAGTTTAATCAGACAAACAGAGGGTCTGGTTATGACTATTCAGGAGGTTTTAATGGGGGAACAGAAAGAAGTGTAAAATGAATACACTCATGTAGAAAGAAGAAAGAGGAGGTAGAACTTGTATGTCTCATAATTGGAGCGTGTGAAAAGAATAAAAAGCATGGAGGAAGGGATAGGGGAACTGGGCATCAAATGAATCTCACTTTTATCTGAAGAAACCAAGGATATTTAAACACACACACTCACCATTTATCCTTCATTTTACCTTTATCACCTGCATTTCAATTAAGTTACCCTGGTCAGTGGGGCATATTAGTTGTGTCCTGAGAGTCTGATGATAGCAAAGAGGAGGAAGGATAGAAAGAAAGGGATAAAATTTGCTATTTCTCATAATTGAGGTAAGTGAGATGGGGATAATTCAAACACAAGGTGGGGGAGTGGGACAAAGGTCACCATACTTTCCAACCACCTGTACAGTAAAGAACAGAGGAGCATGTCAGGGGAAGTTAAAACATGTTTCTTATCCACAATTTTACTTAGATTCTTTTCCATTTGAAGATATAGAGTTCTGGGAATACTTGCTCAAGTCATTTGCTGTAATAAAAACTAAGAATTAAAATGGGTTTCTGAAAATTTATTTAGCATTCTTAGTGAGGAGCTTTAGAAAGTAGCATGATCATATCATCAGAATACTTTCGTAACTCAAATTTCTCCCCTATATTTATATTTTATCCACATATGTTCTTCATGTGTACACCCATCCATTAGAAGAGGGGAATATGAAAACACATATTCCACACATGTGTGTGCACTATCCATGATTCCTGTAAATTTCCACTTTTCCTACTGAATCTGTCCGGATTTGAATGATAGTGAACTCAAAATTCATGAGAGCATTATAACTTGTGTTACTATTATTGTTACTGTTCACCCTTCATTTTTTTCTTTTTTAAGTTAATTTATTTACTTTTAGTTTTCAACATTCACTTCCACAAGTTTTAATTTTTTTCCCCTCTTTCCCTCCTCCCTCCCCAGGATGGTATGCAATCTGATATAGGCTCTACCTATACATTTCTATTAAACTTATTTTCACATTAATCATGATGTATAGAAGAATTTGAATGAATGAGAGGAACCACAAAAAAGAAAAAACAAAACATAACAAAAGAACAAAGAAAGAAAATAGTCTGCTTCAATCTGCATTGACTCCATAGTTCTTTCTCTAGATGTGGATGGAATTTTCTGTCATGAGGAATCCTCTGGAATTGTTTTAAGTTCTTGCATTGCAGAGAAGTCACCTTTCATTTTCAAGGAGGACCAGTGACATCAGTGTTGATGTCTTGACCTGTGTGTGAATTGGATTTAAATGAGGAAAAGTGGCCCAAACTTCTCAAAGGTCTCATTCTCTCTTCCAAGTCTAGCACCAAGACAAAAGCCAAGATGACTGGTGACTTATTACTCTCCCAAGAATACAGGATGCAATGGATGATATTTGTGTTCTTGATGCCTGACTAAGCTCTAAGCACTCCACAGAGCTTGCTTCAGTCATCTTCATGGCCATTGGAACAAATTATTCTCATTCACCCATTCTACCAGGGGAAGTTTGCACATACTTGAGGCAGACATCCCCCTAACTCACTGACAGGTTTGAGACTTGTCAGTTACTCTCAACCTGGTTTAGCCTTCCTTTCAAGATGGTTTTACCAGGGTGTAACTGCTGCACATGCTGCTGCTTCTCGAGAGAGTTGGGTGAAGGTGGACAACAAAGTGGATAAGCAATCCTGAAAAGAGCTCAGCAAACCCTCAAATCAGAGGTGCTAGTCTTCCCTGAATACCCCATATACCCCAAGCTAGATTGTTAGGGGTTAAGAAAAGAGTGAGAGGAGAAAAAGTAGAAGCATCTATTGTTAGATGATCTTCTTAAGGATTTTAGCCACAAAGAGCAGAAAAAAATATAGTATGCTAATTACTAGGTATGGAAGGATCAAATGAGGGTTAAGGATGCGTGAGGCCTGATTTGTAGGCAGTATGGAAGGAACCAGTAGAGAGAGAGAGACTGAAGATAAATGATAGAGGAGGGATGGCAGAGGAGGCAGTCCTAATTAGAGGAGACGAGTGGAATGGGACCACTTATGTCAATGAACCATTTTGCCTTGATTAGGAATAAGGACACTCCTTTTTTGTGATATACAGGGCTGAAGGAGGAGATCATGGTAGAAGGTATTTGATTGATATGGGGTGAGGAAGAGGGGAGGGGAGGGAACTTACAGTAAATGGTCTCTTTTTTTTTTAATAAAATATAAGACAAAGTTCTCAGCCAAGAGAATGGAGGGAGGGTTAGCCATGGCAATTTGGAAGACAGAAGAAAAAGTTTGGAAGTATCACATGCAGAGTGGGATTGTGACTTGATAGAGAAGTATAGAAGTATTGCCTAGCAACAATAAGGGCCTAGCTGAAGTTGTATAATAAATTTATAGTAGACTCATTCAGAATGGTTACATGGCTTTCTCCAACTACATTCAGCAATCCATGTCTTCGATGAAGGTTTGAATGGAGGGAATAATCCAAGGCTGAGGCTTGGAAGAGTCTAAACAGCAATGTGATGAGGGGGCAAGGGCTTAAAGAGAAGAGGACAGTATAGAGTTGAACTGATTCACTAGAGGGTCAAGATAGGAAAAAGAGGGAAGAATGGTTAGTGAAGGGGAGGTGTCCTGGGAGAGAACTGAAGGATCACAGAATTAGAAGTCACAGTGTGGACAACAAGTGGGGTTTAGTAAGAGAAAGCAGAGGGACAGGTGCAAAGCTACTAGATTATGGTCAGATGAGGGGACTTAAGAATTCTTGAACATGAACTTGATGTATTTGTGAGTGATAGCAGGATCTGCCATACCCTTTGAGGGAGGATTCAGGAACAGGTCATGGGAACTGAATGATCAGGGTATTTGAGTGAGAGTCAATATGTATGTTAAAGATCCCTTATATAAGAATAGGAGATGAAGAAAAGGAGAAGAAAATTGTGAGCCAAGTACTCAGCATATTGATAAAGGAAGGGAAATGATCTGGAGGTCCATAGACATTAGCTACTAGAATTTTGATTTGGTAGGTAAGGACTGCATGAACCTCAAGGTGAATGAGTGATGGAGGTAGGGGAAGAGCTTGAAAGTGGAGACAGGAGCAAGAAGTAGTACAATGCTATAGTCTTGACCAGTGAACCAAGGGGAATGATTGCTCTTATAAGCTCCATTTCACATATAAAGAGAGGTGCATGCAATTTCTCTCCTCTCACTTTCTTCTTAAGTCTACAATTTAGCCTCTGACTTCATTCAACCAAAACTGCTCTCTCCAAGTAATTAATGATCTCTTAGTTGTCATATCCAATGGCCTTTTCTCAATCATCATTCTCCTTTACTTCTCTGCAGCCTTTGATCACCCTGTTCATAATACTCTCTTCTCTCTAAGAATTTCAGAACAATACTTTTTCCTGGTACTTCTCCTACTGATCTAACTACTTCTTCTTAACTTCTTTTTCTAGATACTCTTCCAGATGACACCTTCTACCTTTAGGTGTCCTTCAGGTCTCTGTTCTGGGTGCTCTTCTCTTTTTCCTCTATGCCACTTCACTTAGTAATCTCATCAACTCCCATGGATTTAATTATCTTTATGTTATAATGATATAATGATTTATGTTTATAATGATTCTCATGCCTACTTATCCTGCCATAACAAAACCTTTTTTCTGACCTCCAGTCTTGCGTCTCCAACTGCTTTTCAAACATCTTGAAAGGGATATCCAACTGACATCATAAACTCAACATGCCCCAAACTGAACTCATTTAATTCTTTCCCACCTCCTAACTTCCCCTACCAATGGCCCCTCCATCCTCCCAGACTCCAGGTTCACAACCTGAATGTCATCCTCAGCTCCTCACTACCTCTCAGCCCTGTTGCCAAAGTCTATTCAATTCACCTTTGTATGTTCTCTCAAATGTGCCTCCATCTCCCCTATGATACTGCCACCTCCTTGATGCAAGCCTTCATCATCTTACATGTGGACTATTGCAATAGCCTGTTGGTGGATCTGCCTGCCTCAAATCTTTCCTCACTCAAATCCATCCTCCATTCAGCTACCAAAGTAATTTTTCTAAAGTGCAGGTCTGATCATGTCACCTCCAAACTCAAACTCAGCCCCAAGATCAAATGGAAAATGCTCTGCTTGGCATTCAGAAGCCCTTCCTTAGTTCTACCCCCTTTCCTCAACCTTTCTAGTGTTCTTTCACCTTACTTGCTTCCTGACATGTAATCTTTGATGGAATGATGCTGGCCTCCCAGATGTTCCACAAACAAGAAATTCCATCTCTTGGCTCCAGGCATTTTCTCTGGCTATCCTCTATTCCTGGAACACACTCCTCCCCCATGATCTGTCTGACGAACTCCCTGAATTCCTTTAAGTACCAGCTAAAATCTCACTTTCTATAGGAAGCCTTCCCCAACTCTTGTAAATTCTAGGACCTTCCCACTCTATTTCCTATTTATCTTGTGTATAACTGGCTTGTATATATATAATATCTTATTGTCTCCCCCTTTAGATTGTGAGTTCCTTGAGGGCAGGGACTGACTTCTGCCTCTTTTCATAACCCCAGAACTTAGAACAGTACATAGTAGGTACTTAATAAATGATTATTGATTGACTGACTGATGTGGCTAGAAAGTTCATATAAAAAAGATCTAGGAGTTTCAGTGAGTTCTAGTTGTGATATGAATCAGTAACTAAAAGACTAAAAGCAATCTTAAGTACTTGCATTTGTAACCTTCTTGATGTAGCTACTCCTTCCAAAGATGGATTTATTTTGCAACCCCTCCATGTTTGCCCATCCTATAAGACTCTTGCCTCCCATGATTCCTTCCCAGAGGGCAGATCCAATGAGCTGGTGATCTTTTAGATCTCTTGGAATCACGTGAATATCAATGGAATATGTAGGTTGTCTGTTGGTTATCCTGCACTCTTGCTGCCTCATTCATCCCATCCCTCAAGGGTCTCTCATAAACCAACCACATGTCTCTGAAACTCAACTCATTTGAATGACTCACAGGAGCTACATGCCCTGGTATTCCAATTTAATAGTTACTGAAGTACAGTTATACATACTTCTCTTGTAGTGGGTGAAGGAAAATTGTAGCTCCTTAGGAACCAGGTCCTTATAAGTAAGGGTACATTCAGCTAACAGAGAAGAGAGGGCATTGGGGCTTGGACTAGAGGACTCAGTTCTGTCAGAGTCAAAGCTTTTTCATTTTTCATTGTATCCTTATCTGGTCACCACATTTTAGAAGTATCCTGGGTCATCTCTAGTCATCCTGATGAATATCTGGTCACTGGACCCAGATGGCTCAGGATGAGAAAGTAAGGTTGGTGACCTTGCACAGCCCTCCCTCACTCAAAACAAAATCAAGTGCAAGTCATGTCATCATTTCTCTGATGGCATGGTCTTCTCTGAAAACAAAAGATGAACACAAAATTTTAGAAGAGACACTGAAAAGCTGTAGAGATTTCAGAAGAGAAAGCGACCAGGTTGGTGACAAAACTTGAATTCATGTAATAAGAGAATTGGTGAGTTAGTGGTGCTGAAAGCCTTTCAATAACCCAAACATTACCTGAATAATATTTTAAAGTATACTTTGCCACTTTTAAAATTGCATTGGACTAGACCTGTAATTTCATTAGTAAAGGAAGCTATCAATAATGAAACTCCTTCTACCAATTCAGAATGTCACCTATTCTCAGGGATGTTGTAAGGCACTGCTGAGATCCACTCAGACTGCAGATGGAGCCTGGTAATTTTTTTCCCCCTTTTCCCTTTAACTCCTTTCCTCCTGAGAGAGTGTGAGCCTATCATCTTCCCTAGGTGCGGGAAGGCTTATCTTTGTTTTCCTTATAAGTTTGCTTACCCATTTTGTGTTTAAACATGTACTTTGTCTCCTAAGCTAGCAATTGTCATAAAGCTATTAACTATTTGCATCACTAAACTGTGTGTTGTGATTTTAATGCAGTACAATAGAATAATGGGGGAGCACCTAGAAAAGATTTAAAACTGGGTCATGCTGCCAGAGTATAATTTCTGGATGGGAATTCAGAGCTAGAAAAGTTATTGATTCATTTTTACAACTTCCAAGTGCAGAGAATGTATTTACTTTGGTTTCTCTGGAGAAGTGTGTTGTTACTCCTAATCTTAATAGTAATCATAATAATAGCTAATATACATAATGCTTTTTGAGGTTTAATGCACTTTACATATACTATCACATTTGATCACCAAAAAAAAAAACCTAATGAGATAGGCACTATTATTATCACCATTATGCAGATGAGGAAACTGAGACAAAGACTGACTTAGCCACGATCATAGAGTGTCTGATGCAAAATTTAAAATCAAGTCTTTCTGACTTCAAATCTAGCATTCTGTTCACTATACCATCTAGTGAGAGATAGTTAATCAGGTAGGCTGATGTTGATACAGGCATCTACCATTTTTTTTCATAGCCTGGTTAGAAAGGAAAGTCTCTCTTCAGAAGGAAGGAACTGAGGAGTGGCTAGAGATAAAGTCATACCCAAAAGTGGGTGGGAGCAATCTGGCTTATAAATAGTTGGGAATGAGAAAGAGTGACTGAACAGTGACTACTGATTGCACAAGCTCAGAGTAGACTCAGAGATGCAGAACTGAAAGGGACCTTAAAAGTCATCTCATCCAATCAGGATGTCAGCTCCTACTGACTCAAGAAGTGACTTAAATTTTAAGTGTAAGCACTGGTATCTCAAAAACTGGCAAACTACAAGTCAGGACTTGATTTATTGTTTTGTGGATCATCTAGATTTAAGAAAGTAATAGAAAAACAATTATATAGATTAAACTTAAAAGTCTATCTTTCTATACGTTTTATTCAGAGATCCAGTTATTAAACACATACCATCACACCCTGGAGTCCTATCCCTTGATTTGACAGATGAGGAAACAGATGAAGTACAGAGAAATTAAGAGACTTTTCTGCTCAGAAGTTAGTGATAGAAGAAGAAAAAAAAGACTTGCACATAAGTCCTCTCACTACCCATACAATCCAACATTCTTCCCAATACATTCTGCTATAGGACTGAGTTGACAATTACCTTTGCATAACTTTTAGCCTAAAACAACAACCAAATACAGATCTAGTGAAATGAATCTTTCTCTACTAATTCATCATCTCTTCTAAAAACTTCAGAGTAGAACTATCACACACAAAGACTGACAAAATAGTTATCTGTGTTAAGTTAGCCAAGGAACATATGAAACTCTTTGGAGAACGGACAATCCATTTTCCAACCCAATGTCATCATGTTTGCCTTATATATGCATAGGCAAGTTGGAAAAACAAAAGATTCAACTATTAAAATATATTCAAAGATATAGAGTCAAATTACCTAGACTACTTTTCATATTTATCAAAATTTCCCCCTCATTTTCCCAATGTTCCCACATTGTATTAGGTTTAATATCAGATAGTTATTTTAACTTGATTATTTGAATAGTCAACATTCAATATATTCTGCAGAATAGTTAGAATAAATAGTTCACTTAGGGTTTTGGAGAGTTTAAGTGACAAGGATCTATTTCTAGTTCATGATTCTCATTCTGTCTTCTCTGTTAAAAAGGCATTGAATGATTTAGAGAGCAGGCAACCAAGTCTTAAATTGGAAGTCTACTAGTATTTTTAATTGCATCTGAAGAAAAATGGTTAAATAAAATTTTAGAACATTATAGGTTAGAAGAGTATAGTTAACACTAGCAATAATATAGACATTTATTAAATATATACAGTATGCTAAGAGTTATAAGAAACTTTTTTTCCCCCTTGCGTCATTGCCTCAGTAGAAATGTGCTAGTTTTTGTTGTTTGCTGTGACTGTGTTTGTTGTGGTTGTGGTGGTAGTTGTTCATAGTCTCAGTTATGGAACTGATGTCAGAATTCAAAATAGAAGAGTTATATACAGCTTTCAGGTATTTATTTCCTTTGTAATCTTTGGTGGGGGGTCATGGGGAGGAGAGCACATTACATAGATCCATCTTCCTCCATTCCCCCACCCCCTACCATTGGATTGTACAAGACTAACCTGTCCAAAATTGATGGTTTGGACAGCCAATCAGAAAACAGACAAGATGATGAAAATTAAGGTAGTACCACGTACCGCTATATTTTCCTGAATGAACTTGGCTGCATCATTTGGGGATTTAATTCTTCCTGGTTACAGTCTGCATCACACATAATCTGGTATGTCTCCTTGGCTGGTGCAGCAGGGCTTGCTAATGACAGGAGCTATATCCAAAACCTGGCGAGTCTCCTCAGCCTTTGAACCAAACTTTGGGGGGGATGCAGCAGGACCCAAAGAAAAACAGAAATACCTTCTCGGACATTTTTGCCCATGTTTTCTAAATTCAGTTTGAGATAAGGGCAGCTAGTTTGCTAGAGTGGGAAGTGCTGACTGACAAAGTGTAGTCTACTACAAAATTCTTTCTGGCACTCTAATTATCCTTTCCTTCTCTACTTCAGTATCACATGTAGCCATGTGTAGAATCATAAAATAATTATGCAGTGTACAAGCTTTCTGGGAGCATGTACCACTGTTTTCCTAATTCTTTATCGCTCCCATTGATCGTGGCGTGTGTGCATTGATCCAAGTCGGCCATCTGGTTAGGCAAGATAAGCATGCTAGTGTCTTTGCATTGCACTGTCACTCAGGGAGGGGGTACATTTTGGCTGTAGGGAATTACAGGGGCAGGATTAGCCCTCTTCCTATGAGTAAACTGAATTTTAAATGCAATGTTGCAGCTGCATGGACCATCTTACTAACTTCTGTTTTTACCCATGAACTGGGTAGATTTTTCTTCCTGTTCATATTGTCTCCAAAGGTATAGCAATGGTTTGCATTAAATGGGATGGGGGGGTATTGGTTGGGGGGTTCATTTTTAGCATTTGCTAGACTTGCAAGTGGCTGGTATCTTACAGGATTTCTAAATGGCAAACCTGCTTTTTAAAAAAAATGCCTACAAAAGACTGCAGGACAAAAATGCACTTTAAACGGAGAAATGGACTGAAAAAAATGAAAGTTTTATATAGAAGAAAGAAATATTTGGATTAGTCATTGTGAAGAGATGAGAAAGAGAAAGAGAGAGAGAGAGAAGATAAAAAACATGCTTTATAATAATTGAAAAATAAATTATTGTATGACAGGAATGTGACTGTGATATAGCCCTCTTACCTTGTTTATTTCTTGCTTTCCCACATTTAAATTTATTGACCCCCGTCTATGATCATCCAGCCTAAATGCAATATTTTATTCAATGAGACTTTTTCCAGCTTCATTGGCCACTGTTGTTGTTTTTCAAATTTGATTGCAGCCATTGTTGTCTCATATTCTGCAAATGTGTGGAAGACTCAAAAGCCTTTCCTCTAAAATTGAACAATTCTGTCAAAAAAGATTAGTTCTATTTTGTCTGCTGGGTACTGACTATTCATGAATGTAAAGAGAGAGGGCTTGAGTGTCATACTAAGTTGCTAAGGTGGCTGGATTTCGGCTATTGACTTGAGGATACCAAACTGGAACCTACAAAAGAGCAGCCAGAAGGAGAGGAGAGAAATGGTCTGCCATGTGTTTGAGCGATACCTTCTTTAGTCGCCCATTTATTTCTTTTGTTGACAGAACTTTTATTGTCATACAGTGGAAAAAAAAATGTTAGACACAAGATTCAGGCAGCACCAAGCAGAAAAAAGGATTAGCATATCACTAGGATCATCTTACACTGAACCAAATTCTTTTCAGGACGGATAATTAGCGAATACAATCTTTTCTGGAGCCTATGGACAGGGAAAATGAGCTCAGATCTCTGGTTAGAATATTAGGAGACATAAAAGACATTTGCCAATATAAGATATACATATGTGTGTGTCAACTCTTTTTTTTTACACAGCTTTGACAAATTTCTTCATGAAATGTTTCATTGCATGGAAAAAACTCATAAATTTCTATTATTGTGCCATGTTTTCTGGCAGGAAAATATGTGGCTAAATACATTGCAGATTTGGGGCAGAATAAATAAAATTCAGTATTATCTGGATTTAAAACTTTTAAAACACTAAAATAAATGCATATGTTCTTTGTAAATGGGTTTTACTTGTGAATGATGACACTTCCCTCACAGCTAGAAGAATATGACATTATAGACAACAAAACATACATTCCTCTTTTTTTTAAAGAAAGAAGTCACCCATTTCATTTTATAGAAGTTAAATACAGTCACCTGTGCAACCTCAGAAAGAAGGATTCTGTTGCTTCTCTTTTATTAGCCTTTCTACTTCTGCCTTGAGTCTGCCCATGTGCCTATTAAGCAGTTGTATATGCAGCATCCGTGTAAAACAGATTTACACATAATGCCTCAGATGAATACACATCTATTATATTTCTAATTTATTGTAGGCTTTTAGAAAAGTGAATGCACAGCTGTGAAGAAAAAACTTGTTTCTAAACCAGATTTTAAAGAATTAATGAAATATTCAGTAGTGACAAAAACACAGGAATACTTTATATGATTAGTGGATCTTATTTCATTGTATGAGAAAGTAAGAGATGGCTACTGCCCAGCTACGTTGGGGGTTTTTGCTCCTTTGCATTACTGTCATAGAGTGAATTTTTATCTACCTCATTTGGTGCTCTTACTACCCTTTCATTTCTCCCAAACAACTTGATACTGGTTATTTAAATTTTTTTCTGATTTCTTTATATTTTTATTATAATGCAAAGTTAGTTAAATTTATGTATTGCCATTAGAAAGAAAAAGTTGAGAAAAAAAAGGGGATATTGCACATTTCTCATGTCTTAAACTATTGGGCTAAAAACCCTTGAGCTTTGTCTTTAAATTAGAAAGGGACAACCTTGACTGTTCATTTACTATTGCTCCTGATTGACTAGTTGATGGGATTTTGGCAAAATGGCTCTTTCTTGGCCAGAAGTAAACAGACCATGGGGTTGGGTATTATACCAGACTTCTTAGTGTTGTCTGTATTTAGACAAAATGACCTTCAGTATGAAAAGGGATTTTTTTGTCAGTGAAAAATGGGATTATACCATCAGATAAAAATGAAGATTAAGAATTAAACTTGGTGTAAAGATACGATGGTTTACATTTTTTCTCATCATCTGTCAGAAAAAATATTAGTCTACTGCTAATTTTGTATATATGTAATATTATAAATTCATGTGGTTTGATAAAAAAACAGCACCACATTATGAAACATCTGTCTTTTTTTTTCTCTGTGTGTTTTTTTGTGGGCCATAAAAATGCTGGTGCTTGAAATGAATATAAACTCCTTGAGGGTAGGGACTATTTTATTTTTTCTTTGTTTTCTTTTTTTTTTTTTGTTTCTCATTTCTTATCACAGTGCCCTGAGCATAGCATGTGTTTAATAAATACATTTTTAGATTAAATTTAATTGGATGATCTACAACTATTAGCATGCCAGTAATTTTAGGGCATAAAAGATTCAAAGATCTGATTTTGTGTTCTCTAATAACTGCTATTAATTTTATTAGATATTAATATTATCTATTGAATAATGTCAACATTTACATAGCACTTAACAAATATTATCTTATTTTAGCCTCACAACAACCCTGTGAGGCAACCTCATTTTATAGACAAAGAAATTGAAGCAGACAGAAATTCCTGATTTAACCAGGAATTTGTGTCTTCCTAATTCCAGGTCCAGTGCTCTATCCACTCCACCATCTAGTTAAATTACTTTCACATCTAGTACAATCAAGCTCATATTTCCCAGTTTCTTTTCATACTTATATTTTTAAAAAGTGACAAGAAGGAAGTATCTTACGTCCTTTATACTAAGTGTGAATATCCTTCAAAAGAAATACAGGCCTGTTAGTCTAGATAGTTGTCATAGCTTCATATATTTAGAAGTGGGAGAGATCATAAGATTAGAGATTTCAAGTTGGAACAATTTTTAGGGATCCTTTATTTCAACTTTCTGCACTTCACAAACGAGAGGACTGAATCCTTATTGCCCAAGGTCAATAGGTAGTTAGTATTAGCCAGCATTCCAGCTCAGATCCTCTGACTCCAAGAGGACCACAAGGCTTACTCACACTCTTACGCATACAAGTCATTAAATATTGTATAATCTGATGCCAAAAAGAATATCAGAATATCCATAACCTAGAAATTCATCCAGAACTTTTTTAAGATAATAAAGGGCAACTAAGCTAATGTTTAGACTCTAATTGATAGATTAGTTTCAAACCCAGAAGTGAATTACTTACAGGAAAATAAATCTAGTTAGAAAAAGAAGAGTTGAGTGGAGTGATAACTTAAGAAAAGTAGAAAGAATGAAGAGAGCCTAGCATTTTTACTAGGGGAAAGGGAACTTAGAGACCATTTAGTCAAGAGATTTTAACCTGGATCCATGAATTTTCCAAAAAATATATAATTTTTAATAGTTGTATTTTAATATAATTTATTTCCTTGGTAATCCTGTGTATTTTACTTTATGCATTTAAAACATTATTTTGAGAAGGAATCTATGGACTTCACCAGATTGCCAAAGGAGTCATGATACAAAAAAGACTAAGAACCCCCTATAGTCTGACCCTCTGATGCTACAGATAAGGAAACTGAGTCCCAGTCATGTTAAGTGATTTGTCCAAGGTCACAGATAGTAAAGTGAAATCTTACTTTTTCTTTTACACAAATCTATAACTTCTATAGCAGACAAGCGGAAGTAGTTAATGGAAGGCATATTGAACAGAAGAGAATTCAGTTGTCCATAAGATGAGATGGAGGTGGAAAGTTGTCCATTTTGGCAGGTTTTGTGTGTTCTATCATACAAAGAGAACCAAAAATATATAGTGAACTAGTAAAACAAACAAAAAAACCTTGAAAATTAAGCTTGGGGAAAATGATATTGGTAATTTATGATATGTCTAGAATACACTTTATAGGTATCTGAAGAGTGTATGAAACTGATTCCCATGGTCTAGCTGACTAATGCATCAAAAGGAATTACAAAATTTAATCTCAAATATACATTACATAATACTCCTAATATTGGAGAGGTAGTATGGTAAACTGGAGAAAGGGCTGGTCTTGTAATCAGGACAGTGTGAGTTCTAATCCTGCCTCTGACACATGCTAGTGTGTAAATATGGGCAAGTCACTAAACTATAGGCACTTCACCATACCAAAGGCAACTCTCTAAGATATCAGTTAAAGGCAAGTTGCCAATATAAGTCAACTCGGTTAAAAAAATTTACTATGTACCTACTATGTGCCAAGTAATGTGTTAAGTAGTGGGGTTATAAAGCCAAAGGCAGTTTTTGTCTACCCTCAAGTCAGTAAACATCTAAAGGAAGAGACAGCATGCAAACAACTATGTACAAACAAGCTATGCACAATGTAAGTAGGAAATAATCAACAGAAGGAAGGAACTTGAATTAAGAGGGATGGGGAAAGTCTTCTTATAGAAGGGGAGATTTTAGCTAGAATTTTAAGAAAGCCAGGGAAGCCAGGAGGCATCAATTTGCTTCAGTTAAAGGAGTTTTCACACCTGAAACCTGTTAACTATACCAGCGAAAACACAGGCCCAGACAAAATGATAATAATGATGTTAACATACTTTGTATCATGATACTTTCTCAATATATTTTCTTATATCTCTGTCCATTGTACAACTGTCTTTTTTAAAAATTTCAAGCTCCTAGTGGACAGTTAAGCCTATTTAACTAATTTTATTATCTACAATGGCATCATAAATGGAAATATCAAATAAATATAAAACTGATTAAAGTTGGGGAAAAAGTTTTGTCTATTATGATAGGATCAATGAAAAGTGATGACCATGTATATATTTTGAATCCTCTCTTACATTCTGCTATGCACATTGCAATGCTGTTTTTCTTTTCTTATTTTGTATTGAAGGTTTAATATTTAAGTTTATAATACTTTTTATTTTTCTTTTCTTATTATGTATTTAATTTTAAAATAAATTAATAAAAATGTAATTACCAATCAGAGGCTCTTAATTTTAGCAGTGAAAGGGCCTGGGTCCTTCTGTGGTTCATCATTGTTCCAATAGCCATAATTAGGGCATGAGAAGTTCTAGAACAAAATACACTATTATACGTGTCCCAAATTCTAACTCAACTTGTTGAAATGAATCCAGTTTTTTAGAATTCCCTGGTTTTGTTTTTGCTTTTGTTTTGTTTTTTTTTTAATCCTCTAAAAGACATATTTTAGCTGGTAGTAATAACCACTCCAGTTTTCAAAATATTGGGTTATTTAATTAAATTCAGCTTGGAGGGGTTTTTAAAATTGTAGACACAACTTCAGTTGGCAAGCAAGTTGAGATAAATCACTAGTTAATTCAGCTGAGCAACTGGTTTAACTAGTTTCAGGGTCTGCTTTTTTGTTTTTGTTTTTGTTTACTGAATTATGTGACTGAGCTGAATGAATTGACTGGGGATTTTATGTAGGCGCATACCTTGAAGGGGTTGGACTAGATGAGCTCTAAGATCTTTTCCAGTTCTAAATCTACAAAGCTACAATCCTAAGTGAGCTTCCAAAGTATTATGCAGAGAGAGCAGTGTACCGAATGCTATGGATGATACAAGAGAATTAATTCTTGTGTGGGAGATAAGAGGAGCATATCTCTATGTGTACATATATATATACCTACAGACAGCTTGGTTCTTGCCTTACAGAACTACGTGCATGTATATTATAACTAGTGATCAACTAGAAGTTAATGTTATTTATTGTTAGTATCCAATATTAGTTTTGAACATTAGCTGGCCAACATCCATCACTGTAACTGATTGTGTAATAGTCAATGTAAATGAAGATATTAAACTCTAAGCAGAATTTATGCACCACAATGAGAAATGCAAGCTAACAGGAATTGAGAGAAAAGGTCAACCCTAGAAGACATGGGACAAATGGCTTGAGATAGTAAAGGCTGTGATTAGCAGGTTCAGTCTATTTCAAGGGGCAAATAGAGTCACATGATCCTATAAAAAAAAGTGAAATAAATTAAAATAGTTTTTGAAGAAATAAACTAAAATGATTGTTGAACCTAGAACGATAGATTTAGAATTAAAAGGGTCTTAGAGGTCCCCTAGTCTATCTACCTGCCCTCACTTTCCAAATGGGTAAACTGGGGCTCAAAGAGGTCAAATTACTTTCCTAAGGTCACATATAGCAAGTGGCAGTGCCAAGATTTGATCATTGACTGTCTGACTCCAAATACCATTTTCACTGTTGAATTCAAAGCTGGAGGAACGAGGTTTGAATCCTGGTTTTACAACTTACTGCATGTGTGACCTTAGGTAAGTCATTTCAACTCCATGAGGGCCATCATAAAATGAATGGGGTGTACTATATGGATTTTTTAATTCCCTTCCAGTTCTAAAGCTAATACTAATGCAAAGAATATGATCCTAAGAGTCAAGAGACCAGAATTCTAAGTCCAGACTATTCTTGAGCAACTATATGACTTTGGACTTTAGACCTCGGTTTCTTTGTCTTCAAAATGAAAGGATTCTAAAAAAAAATAAAAATATTTTTTCCAATTACATTTGAAGAGAATTTTTAATATTCATTTAAAAAAATTTTCAAGTTATAAATTTTCTCTCCCTCCCTTCCCCCCTTCCTAAGACAATAAGCAGTTTGATATCTATAATCATGTAAAACATATTTCCATAGTAGTCATGTTGTGAAAGAAGAAACTAACCAAAAACACACACACACACACACACACACACACACACACACACAAAGTGAAAATACTATGCTTCAATCTGCATTCAGACTCCATCAATTCTTTCTCTGGAGGAGGATAGCATTTTCCATCATGAGTCCTTTGGAATTGTCTTGGATCATTGTATCACTGAGAAGAGCTAAGTTATTCACAGTTGATCATTGTACAATGTTGCTGATACTGTGCACAGTGGTCTCCTGGTTCTGTTCACTTTGCTTTGCATTGGTTCATGTAAGTCTTCCCAGGTCAAAATGAAAGGATTTTAGTGAAATGATGTTCTGTCTGTTCTGTGAGTTCAGTAAGATTATTCCATCTGCAGCCTGTAGAGTTGTTTTAGAACTGGAAGAAGTTAATGAATATTTCAGTAAAATGGTTAGACCCATGCCTATGGAATGGAGCAGGAACAGAATATTAAGGAAAAGATTCATGAGACAGAATCATCAAGACTTGTTAACATAAAACTGTATATTATCAACATGCAGTAGAGAAGAGACAAGCATCAAAAAGATAGGAAAGAAGACAATGTGGTCTGGGGGAATTAAGTGAAAAGTTTGAGGGCATGTTTGCTGTTAAGGATGTCCAAGTACTACGGGTGGTAAGGAACCTGTAATTAGGGATCAGGGCTAGAAGGGCAGCTCTGGGACTCATCTGTATTCACAGTGTGATGCCAGGATGATCAGGGGTTCTCTTGCTGAGAATTTGTCCTTCATGTGTCAGGTTTTGCCCATTGCCCTAAAGAATCTTTTAAGAGCAAACATCTACCTTTTCTTCTAAGTGAAGGCCTTTGCTCCCTTTTTCTCTAGGGTTAACTAGTACGGCTTTCAGGGTTCAAGCACTGCATTCCTGTGTAGAAAGATTCTGTAATATTAGTGCACTATGTGAAAATAGAAAGCAAATCTTTGGAGAGCAATAACATGGCATTCTTTTGTTTCATAAAATCTAGTCACCATAACTCAAAAGCTATTTTCTGTTATTAGAAAATGCTATGTTTTGTCTTTGCTCTGGGAAGTTATATAGCCAGAAACCTGGCTTTATTAAATAAATAAAATATAAATATATTACATATAATAAATAAATTATAAATAAATAATATAAATTTTAAAAGTCATAACCTAAGTTTGACCCTAAACAAATAAAAGGAATCATTACAATAAGCATCCTGCTGGTGCCTATTTCCATTCTTAAAACATCTTACCAAAACAAAAAAGGCAAATAATTTCTTATTCAGCTAAAGACATCTAAATCTCAATTTATTTAGATTGTCTTTTATTTAAATTTGTACTTCTTCTTTTTCTCTGCCACTCCCCTGATGGCTTACTGTCCAAAGTTACCATATAAAGAGAAGTAGTTTATGGAGAAAAGGAGTTCTGTCTTGGTTCCTGGGGAGAATGAAATTTTAATTAGGTAAGCAAAGAGGTTATTCATTACAATGTAAACAAATTTCACAAAAAGAACTCATTTGAGTTTCTTTTAAAAGAAACTGGAAAATATTAAGGAAGTTAATTGGAGCACATTCAAATGACAATTAACAAAGACACAATTATCTTCTTTTGACAAGTGTGTGGATTAGAGATATTTTTATCTTTTGTTTATGGCACTATTTTAAAATGTGGAAATACTAAGAAAGTATAGATAGTCTCTATGTGAAATTGCATATTTTGCTATTTATATTTAAATAACTGCCTGTGAATTTATGCACAAACCATGGAATAATTCCTAGCAGAAATTGTTATTTAGAAAATAAAAAATTCAGAGACACAGTATGCTTTTTATAATTTGCCCATTTCTAGCATGTCACATATTTATACAGTATGAAAACATTGTATGATAGCCCAATACACATTATTCACAAGGCTAATGAAGATAGACAGAGGACCCCGCAAGAAAAAGAAATCATTTATAAGCATTGTAAAAGCAAAACTAGTGGTGCTTATTATTTGTACTTTAATTTTTTGCCTTCATATTGCCTAGCAGAATAGTAGAAACATCTTTTTGGTAGGTTTTCCAAAGATTTCTCATTTTCACTTTTATTTTCTCACATGAAGTCCTTTCTTATTTGAGGAGAAAATTGTTTTTAAGAAGTTTATCAAACCAGTCAGGAAGCCAAAGAAAGTATCCTTGGTCATAGAGGAACAACAAAAAATGTGAACAGATGCCTGCAAAGCTCAAATCATCCTTGCATTTTAACTCATTTTGATCTTTTCTCTACTGAAGACCTAAGTCCAATTCTGCCCAGATGAATTCTGTCTTCTTTCTCCCAGCATAAGCCAAATCAGCACTTTTCCATTACTTCAGGCTGCTTCCACAAACTTTGTTTATTGAATATCTATCATATACAAAGTACCTTTTGTTCTATGAAACCACTCCAGAGACAGTAGCTAAAACAAATTGGAATGAATGCCCAAACCTGACGTTGTTTTCAATTTTCTCAAGGCATACTGTGAAAGTCTCCAAAACTAAATTAATTTTAGTTCATTTAGTCTTACTCGAGAGTAGTCACATGATAGGTAGGCCATAGCATATATATGACCAATAAAAACTTGAGTGAAAGTGGCAGAAAAGCTGCTATCTAGGAAATGTATGATCAAGAAAGGAGATGAACAGGCCACGCATGTAGCCAGAGCAAGAGATTACAAGTGATGAGCCCAGTTGCTGCACAAGACCTAGAGAGTATTAAAAGTCTATGGAATGGTGACTAGTTCTTCTAAGAGGGACTTACGAAAGGACATGGACAATATGCACATAGGATTGGATGGAAGACATGGATAAGTCATAAATTGTATCTTTGAAGAAAATATCCAGATCTACACAATCACAGATGCACTTAAGTATATTTATTTGAGTCTTTCTATAGATGAAAGTCCAGTGAGACCAGAACACTCAGTCTCCTTTACTGGATCATCTATCCACATCTTTTTCCCTAGCTATGGGTATCCCCACATTGTTTTGTCCTAGGTGATTCTCTCTCTCTCTCTCTCTCTCCAAATTTTTTCAGTGTTCTCACCAGTTCCCAAGACTTCAACAACCATTTTTATGTAAATGATTTCCACCCTCTAACCCTCTATCTAACTCTCATGTCTCTCCTGAACTTCAGTCCTGCTGCCTATTGGAAATACCCAACTGGATGTCCTAGAGTCTTCTCTCCAAACTTTCCTCTCTTCCTGACTTCATATTTCTGTCATTAGCACCATTATTCTTCTAGACACTCAAGTTTGTAACCTAGGAGTCATTCCAGAGGTGTGCTAACTCTGGAAAAAATAATGTATGCAGGATACACTTTTAAGTTTAATCTGAATTATTAACATTTCTCCCATCCTTTTCTTGAGTCTAGATAATAAAACAAGAAATCAAGCCCTGACTTGTAGCAGTTGCAGATGTCTGAGGTGTAAATGCTCACACTGAAAATTTGAAAATCAGCCCTTGGACCAGTAGGAGCTGGTTCCAGCACACCACTAACTTATTCTCCACTCCTCACTCGTCCTTATCTCCATCCATTTTCAATCAGTTGCCATGTCTTGTTGATTTCTACTCATGTCTCACACATCCTTTTCTCTTTAATTCAGTTCTTGATGACTTCTTACCTGCATTCCATTTCAATAGTCTTCTCATTGCATTCCCTGCCTCCAGTCTATCCCCAGTGAATAGAGAATTGGATTTCGGGTCAGGAAGGCTTGAATTAGAATCCTACCTCAGACAGGAAATGATTGACTATAAGCAAATTATTTAACCTCTCTGACTGTCAGTTTTCTCATCAGTGAAATGAGGGACTACAGTCCCTTCTAGTTCTAAATCTTAGATCCTATGATTCCCTCTAATCCATCTTCCCCTCAGCTGCCCAATGGTAATGAGACATAGGTTGATCATGTCACTCTCTGCTCAACAAGCTCCTATGGCTCCCTAGAACCTCTAGAATAAAATCCAATTCTTCTATTGGTCATTTAATGCCCTTCACAATTTGTCTCCATCTTACATTCTCAGACTTTATATACTCTACATTGCTACCAAAGGGTTCTTCCTCCTCTTTCCTGAAATTCATTACCACATGTGGATTCAACA
Source organism: Notamacropus eugenii (assembly GCF_028372415.1). NCBI lineage: Eukaryota > Metazoa > Chordata > Mammalia > Diprotodontia > Macropodidae > Notamacropus > Notamacropus eugenii. The sequence continues at coordinate 299,831,283 of NC_092872.1, read as the reverse complement.
GGTATTTACCAGAAGGAAGGCATTATGGATGTAATTTGTATTCCTCAACATTGTCTAGCCAGCCTAAGGAAAGAAACTCTGAAATAGGCAATTCTTTCGAATGCTACAAATCTGAACTTTGCATACCCCATACCAGCAGTTCTCAAGTATGGACTGGAGACCAGGGGGTCCACAAGGTAAAAATTACTTTCATAATAATATTAAGACATTGTAATTTCTAATGTAAATATCAATAGACATAAACTACATAAATAAAAATTCTGGGGCAGTTAAGGGTGGTTGGTTGGTTGGCCTCATTGATTTTTAAGAGTGTAAGGGAGTCCTAGGACCAAAAAGTTTGAGAACTGCTGCCCTATACAGACCTAAGGCTCTGGAGAACTGACTTTTACAGCTGACATATGTCAGTCAGCCACAGAATGAGGCGACCAAATTACCAGGTCAGTTCTCTACTGATAAGTTAACTCTTACCTTACCTACTATGGTAACTGTATGAATCAAAGAAATATGCAAGGTTTGCTAAAACGTAAATCACAAGAGGAGTTAAATTGACCATGAGGTCAAATCTGTAATAGTTCAACAATCTAAAAAAGTGCTGATGTTTATCAAACAGCAGACACAAATTTCTCCAAAGACATTTCTTTGCAAAGAAGGATCCTTCCAGTTTCATAAGGTTTTTCTTTGCATAGCCCATGACTAGAATAAATTCCATTCTTACCTCTGTGTCTTAGAATCTCTAGCTTTCTTCCAGGCTCAGATCAAGAACTTCTTTCTATATCTTTTCTCTTGGTTGTTGGGGATCTCCTCCCCTTCATCACTTTGAAGTCAGTCAGTCAACAAACATTTATTAAGCATTTACTGAGGGCCAGCTGCAAATACAAGGATAAAGAAGCACAGTTCCTACCTTTACATTCAAATACTAGAAGATTATGCAGAAAAAGAAGTTGACAAGACAAGAAGCCTATCTTAAATGGAGGTTTTGGGAGATACCATTTAATCAGAGGGAGGAGCTTCAGGGACTGAGGGTGCTTCCAAGGTGTAAATTCCAGGAGTGAAATGATCTTTCAGGATAAAAAATTTCCTAGAATGATGAAAGTTTGAAGCTGGGTAAGAAATGAATTTGTATGAATTTTGTATTTACTTATCTATCTTTCTGAGGGCAAGGACTGGGTTTTGTTTTTGTCTTTCTAACCTCACTGCTTAGTGCAGTACCTGGTGCATAGAAGGCATTAATAAATACTTGTGGAAGGTAGGGAGAAAGGGAAAAAGGGAAGAAGGAAAGAAGAAAGGAAGGAAGGAAGGAAGGAAGGAAGGAAGGAAGGAAGGAAGGAAGGAAGGAAGGAAGGAAGGAAGGAAGGAAGGAAGGAAGGAGGGAGGGAAGGAAGGAAGGGAGGAAGGAAGGAAGGAAGGAAGAAAGGAAGGAAGGAAGGAAAAAGAAAGTGAGCTCCAACATATTGAACAGCTTGGTTTTTGTGCAAGAATTATTACTGTACAAATGATTAGCACAGGGATAATGAAACAGAGTGGTTTGTAATTAAACTTTATTTTTTTTAGTGTAAGAATACTGAGTTAGAAACGCTAGCTACAAATGGACTCCTACTCCAAATTAAAATACTGTACAGGGTAGTAATCTACTCTGTAGATAATAAGAAATGTCATTTTTTAAAAGAAAAATTCTATTATGAAAGTAGGTTCCTATAGGTATGGAAATTAGTTAACCCATAAAGACTTTTTCTCCTGTAAAGTCTGAATATTGACAATTAAAGTAATCTATTAGAGATAAACCCAAATATACTGTGTTGTTGTTCAGTTATTTTAGTCTTGTCTGACTTCTTCATGACTCCATTTGGGGTTTTCTTGGCAAAAATACTGGAGTGGTTTGCCATTTCCTTCTCCAGCTCATTTTAGAGATGAGGAAACTGAGGCAAACAAGGTTAAGTGACTTGCCCAGAGTCACACAGCTAGAAAGTGTCTGGATTTGAATTCTGGAAGATCAATCTTCCTGACTCTAGGCCCAGCACCCTATTCAGTGCAGCACCCAGCTGCCCAAAATGAGGGAGTGAAACTTATTCAGTCATTTCAGCTCATTTTACAGATGAAGAAACTGAGTCAAACAGGATTAAGTGACTTGCCCAGGGCATATAGCCAGTACCTGTCTGAGGTCAGATTTGAACTCAGGTTTCCCTAACTCCAGCACTCTATCCACTGCACCACCTAGCCACCCTCTCCCTCTCCCTTCCCCCCCCCAAAATATATATATTTTACATCTACATTATACTTTCTGTTTTGTTTTTTTTTAATAGAATATTAATTACATCTTTGAGGAAAAAGAATTCTTTACAGCTACAGTTTCTGCAATATTTTCTAGCCCATTCTTTGGTTTGTGCTCCAACCTCACATTTAGCTAGAATGCTAGACAGAACAAAGTTATCTCTACTACTCTTCCTAGTGCCCCCACCCCACCCGACTTCCTTATTTCTCAATGCTATGCACATGATAACATTCATCAGAAGATCTGATTATCTTGTATATGGATTGTTATTGTTGTTTTATCAGTAAGTAGTGGTTTAGAGGAAAAGATTGGTGCTTACTACTAGTCACAAGGTCAATTCAAATTTATACTGTTAAATAGTCAATAGACTAAAGTTTTCCCCTTAGATTGGAGTGTCTTGATATCCTGGGATTAATCACGTCATTTGCTGGTCTTTTAGTATCTTCTTTTTTGGTGGTGGTGGTGGTGGTGAGGGAATGAAGAGGTTAAAATAGATAAATATGTATATACTTTACAACTTCATTATCTATGGAGGAAAAAGAATGCTTTACAAGTATAGTTTCTGCAATATTTTCTAGCCCATTCTTTGGTTTTTGCTCCAACCTCACATTTCACTAGAATGCTAGATACAACACAATAGAGGTTGTAAGGATGGGGAACTAGAGTGTCTTTTTCTTGAAATAGAAATAACAGGTGTAGAAACAAGGCACTAATCAAATCTTTGAAGGAAATTTCCCAAATTGCATTTGATTTTCAGTTGATTTTATAATGTAGAATTTAACAGAAAAACTTCCCCTCATTCCTGATAAATAGTAGACAACTGAGGCGTATATTCTATTGAAGGAAGGTCCATTCTTCCATATCTTACCATGTTTTGCACCCTATCATTACAATAAATAATGTCCTGAAAGGACCAGGAGATTTTACATGGTCACATGATAGTTGCTTGAGACAAATATAATCAATCTGAAGTCACTAATCTCCTCATTTCTTCCCACAGTAGTACATCTTATCAGCATTTAACTAGTTTATCCTAGTTATCTAGTTAAGTGGATTTTTAAAAGTAGTTTCTTTCAACTAATATTTGCCACCCCAATCATATGTGTACATGTGTTTTTTAGGTGCTAAATATACATAGTTCTGACCAATCAGCAAGCAAGGCAAATATAATCAGTGTAAAATACAACCCTGGGTGGGAAATACATTTAAATGGAAGGGGAGCAACCAAGGGAGGCAACTCATTGGCATATACAAATTTCACAGGATCTGATGACAAAATAGTTTGTGGCTGAGCCATTGTCTAAAGACCATTCTTTAAATTCCTTGTTGACTGCCAGCAGCATGAGTTGTGGACTCTGTGACTTTATCTGTTAATGGGACTAAACACTTATGCCAACAGATTAAGCCTTGCTGAAACATTAAGAAAATTGGCCCAAATAGAGATTGGGTGGAGGACTCTTGTTTGGCTCCTATTTCATTTACGTCCTTAATTGTCTCAAGACAATGGGGGTTTTTTGATACCTGCAAAACAGTAGTAATTGTGGGAGATGGGAGACTCATTGAGTTCAGTTTCCACTAAGGGTCACAAACTGTCAAAAGGCAAATATTCTATTTTAATAGCTACATAGACTATAAATTTGATTCTTAAATTATATAAGACAACTACTAATAGCCCAGTTAGTAATCATGAAGAAGGAGAGAAAGCAACTAAATGATTCATCTTTAGAGATGAAAAATTTTTAATTTTTTCATCAATAGTTTTGGAATATTATCAGGAAAGCACTCTAGTAACATCATGGAAGGGAAATGATTTTGCAGCAGTTCAGAATTTTTGAGATTTGTCAAACCAATTTCTGTTAATTGGGAAAGAAATCAGTGATTCAATTGTAGGCACATTGAATTTTATAAACTTCTATTACAACATGAAAATTAATACATTTATGTCTCCCTTGATCTTCAGAGAAATAGTTGTCATTTCTGAGTAGGAGTCCTTCAGGAATGGATCATCATACCACAAAATACTCTAAAGAATAATAATGATAATTGCCATAATTATAAATAGCTTACATTTACATAGCACTTGGTACTAATTCAGTGCCTGGTTCAGTAGGTGACAAATGTTTGCATCCTGCATTGATGTATTGTACATATCTACCATTCCCTAAAGTAATATATAGTAGTCACTCATGTCTGGGCTCCTTAAGAATAACTCTTCTATTACTTCCAGTGGTAATGACCTAGTATTGGATTGACATTAAAAACTCCATTTCTATAAACAAATCTCCATGACTCACCTATCTTATTCAATGCTCTCCCCTCCCCCAATAAATTACTGGCCTAATTCATGCAGATGATGGCTATAGAGGGCCTTTTGTTCCTTGGATCTTAGCATTTTCATAGGCTCCATCTGGAGGTACACTGCTTTCAGTTACATTTTATGAATCTAATGGCATGTATATACCATGGTATTGGTTAGCAAAATGATGTGTACTTTTTCCAACAATATTTCTGTAGGTCTTTTACCTGTTTATCATGTGCTCTGAGAATGTCTGTGAATCCTTTTCTTCCTTTTTGGTGAGGAAGTGTCAATCTTTCCATAGCTACCTTCAAGTACTCTGAGTTCATCAATATTCTATAGTTATTTGTAGAGTATTTGTTATTGTATTGTACAATGTTTGGTAGAATATTTTCTAAATGTCTTATGGCCTATTTTTACCATTGCGAAGTGTACCCTAAGATTGGCATAGGGTAAGCATTGGCTGCTTAAAATGTGCTCTTTCCATTACATTTTCATTTCAGGATTACAGTAAGTGTCTTAACATATCCATAGCTTTCTGCCTGATAGCTTCATATTTTGTAGTGTCTGGAGGAGCACATAGCATTTGTAAGCATCATCTTCATCTAAGACTAAGATCTCCAGATATAAGCTCAAAGTCTCTAACTTTCCTTGGTATATGTAAAGAATTTTATATTTATTAAGACTATAATATTTTGATTTTATTATAGAAAGATTACATGAGGAGTTAGTCATCTAAGGTACTTTTTTGGTCAAGTCAAGGTCATCTATCTACATTAAAGGATTAATAATAAATTTTGGTTTAACTACCTCTACTTGGAAGCCATACTTTCTTCTATTTCAGGGAGATTGAGAATATACTTAAGATTAATGGGTTTAAAATGACTCTCAGAAAAATGCAATGTTTTATATCAAATATTTTTCATATCATATCCTTGGTTGGATTTAAATAGAACTAGTTTTACATATGGCCATCAAATACTCTAGCATTCTCATTCAACTTCAAACCATTTTATATATTTTCAGTACAGAAGTAAGGCATAAGACATCCAAAGACTGCAATTGTCAATAAAGGTACTACAATGTTATAGTGCTTTTTGGTAGCTTCTTTAATAATGAAAAATTAATCAAACCTAAGTTTCTCTTTATATATTCAGGAATTTTGGAATACTCTTTTCATTCTAAAGTCATTTTTTTTCTTTTAAGTGTGTAGCATCCTGATCATAACCTCTTCCCCTTCTCCCCTACTCCTGTGTGCACAACAAGCCACAGTACAGGCAAGTTAGGTTCCCAGAAGGGAGAATATTACTGCTCTCCTAAAAGTTCTTGGTGTAATCATGAGAGGTTGTGCCTTCTGGAACTGTTACTCACAAGTTCCCTTCCAGCGTGATCCGTAATATCCACAAATCAACTGATATTAATTACCTTTTACAGAGGGATATTTGCTGAGAATTCATGGAAAGGACAGGAGTTACAAAAGCATCACCTAGACCTGGAGGTACATTCTCCCATTCCATATATTAGGTACCTATGGAGAATAATCTTAGTCTTAAAGTAGCTGATATAAGACATGTCTCCCAAACCTAGGGATACACTCTTCCTTCTGTACATGCACACAAAGTCCTTGGGAAGAGGGCTGCCAAACTTGAGGTACAATGATCGTCAGGCACATGTGGAAAGAATACATGGGTCTGAGAAGTACCTTGTGATTCTTGGCCCTTTGAGTCCTCTTCTCTCTTCTTGAGAGAAGACTTTTAGATGAGGCATCAGCAATGGATAATTCATTCTCATGCTCACTTGGGCTGGTACCTTGAAAGGCAAAACAGGTCAGTCAACGGCTAGGTTGGATCAAATAAGCCACTCAGATGCTATGCTAGCTCTAGTTGTCAGTAGAACTTTGAGGACTTTGACAGATTTCCCAATCTTACTGGTTGATCTAGTTGTTGTATTCATCCTTCATTTTTGAAGAAGACCATGCCATCAGAGAAATGATGACATGACTTGAACTCTACTTTGTTTTGAGTGAGGGAGGGCTGTGCAAGGCCACCAGTCTCACTGTCTCCTTCTGAGGCATCTGGATCCAATGACATTCATCAGAATGACTAGAAATGGCCCAGAATGCAATGGGAGCCCTTGGCCTTTTAGGCTAAGACCTTTTCAAGTACTTACTTAGAGGGAGGTAACACCCATTCAGTGAATAGGCATCTTTAAGAAGTAGTCAGGGAATGGCCCCTCTAATAAGCAAAAGAAAAAAATAACTAAATCAAGCTGAAAGAGAAAGGGAAAGAGTTACTACTGATAATTGCTCTAAGCCAGGAAGGTCCAGAGAATATCACTAAGTGGAGCTTGGGTGGGACCTATTGTTGTCCAATCTATGGGCTTCAGAGCTTGAGTTGCTCTAGTACTCCAATCTCAAGACGTTCATGCACCTAAGATAAAAATTACACACAAAAGAAACAGACATGCCATATATTCACAGATAAATGCTAGATGGAGGGAGATAAGATAGATGTTTCCCATTTCCCACTCAGCAGTTCACAGTACTTCTTGCATCACTTTCAAGAAAGAAAATCACAAAAAGGAGCAATGGAAGAACATATTGATCATTATATATTCAGCCTCAGTTCTAACTCAGTGCCTTCTCCAACTCCACAGCCAACCAGAATATTCCAAGTTACCATACAGAGCCAGCCCTGACTCCAAGTCTTTAAGTACTAATTATTTAATGAATTAGAGAGACCTCCTTTTTCAGTAAGTATTCCAATTATACAATATCTCAATAAAATTTTAAGTTATTGACTTATATACATATAATCTATCAATAAATATTCAGCAATAAATAATTATATAAGTATTTTGGCTATGACCATTGTCAAAATCTGAATCTCCTCAAAGTCTTCTTACAACAATAACTGATTCCTCTTCATTTTCTTCATAGGTATTTTTATAATCACACCAAAAATCAAAAGTCATAAGTAAGAAATTTCATTTTCTTCTAATTTGTCTTCAACTTTTCACTAAAAATGACAAATACAGTCTTACAAACTTTCTCTTATGCTATCTCCTCTTAAAAATAGAACTTTAAGATAGTTCTCACCAGAAAGAAGTCTATCTTCATTTTTTTCTTTTTTTCTCTCCATAGATTCTTGATTAGATCCAAGTGTATCACAGATAAAACACTCCTCCCTGACTCCATGGTGGAATGTACTTTATATCGAACTATTTTCTCAACTGATTTTTCATAGATTCCCATGAATCACATGTATTAAAGCAAACTTTCTTACTCCATAAGAAAGGATATATTAAGGCCAGCCATTTTCTTAATTCACTTTTTAAATTGCCAACCCAAAATTGTTGCCCTCATTATTTCATCCATAGCTACACTCTTAAAGAGATAGTAGCAGTGTCTGTAGTCTCTGAAGGAGAAGATGTATTTGAAACAGGAGTTACCTAAGTATGCCTAATCTTTTTTTTCCCCAACTGGAAATGGATATTGACATCCATTAGCACTTATGGAGTTTATACTGTAAGAATTTTTAAGGCCCTCTGATTCTTCAGTTTTTCTCTCAATTCAAATAAATTTTCATTGCATTATTACATCTAACCTGTGCTCAAGAATGAGGTAATTTTTCACCATTGCTCTGCACTGATAGACTATATATCATTGTCTAATTTGGAGCTGAATTTATTATTGACAAAAAGTAAGAAGTCCTTGCTTATAACTGATTCCAGTAAGATATTTCCACATCTGTTACAATATAGTACTGGCGCACAAGAAAACATTCACATCTTAATTTCATTTCATGTGCATTCACAGTTTGGTCATTTTACAGATCAGCAATATTTATAGCAATGGATTTCTAGAAGATTTAGTATCGGTATTGTTGATTAGTTTCCAGGTAACTTGCCTTCTTCTGGGACCAGAATACAAAGAAGAGCCACTTCTTTGTCCTCTCTGTCAAGTTGATCATCATGACAGTTCTGGAAGGTCTATGCCTCCATGTCTATTTCTTAGATTTAGGGCAGCAGTTTTATCACACTGGCTAATTCAATCAATAGTGTCTCCAGGGCCTAATTGGCCAACAGTTCAGAGTTCCTGCCAGGCCATCATATCTACCATAACAATTTTAGGTAGGGCATAGAAAATCCCTGTTTGTACATCACCTAGGCTGGCATTCCTTTACTTTGCCATTGTCCAGTGCCTTCATGACATAGATGATGACTTGGGCTTTGAGGGGTTTAATCATCATCATCATTAACAATAGTCCCATTGCCAAATCAGCATCACGAAGCTCAACATCACTGGTACTTGGGGAACTTTAGATAAAAATATCTGCTTGTCTATGAACAGTTAGTTCTCATTTACAAAGCTTGGTATAGTGGACAGATAATGAAATTCATAGTTCCAAAGAACTAGATATAGGTTTTGCCTCCTACTTGAGTGACCCTGGAAAGTTATTCATCACCTCTGTGCCCTAGGCACTTTAAGGCATAAATCTGCAGAACAGTTGAAGACATATTTGTAGAGAGTATTTCCTCACAAGAAACTTGCCTGTACAATTGACATCACAAGTAGGACCGCTAATGTTATTAACTGGAGTTGAAAAGACACACTTGTAATTTTTGCTTTTGACTTAAATCAAGAAAGCATACTAAGCAAAAAAGTGTTTGACTTAACATGGAATTTTGAAGATGGTAATCACAGGTGCTGGCAACTGAAACTTTTGGGAAGGGAGAGAAAACCTTCCTTCTTTATCCTTCATTTTGTTTACTAGGATAAAATCAGGTTGAAAGTCTTGGCATATGAAGAAGCTATAATGGCAATGGAAGTATTTCCTGGGTTTGCTGCTGGACCAAGAAAGCAGGTGAAGATATGGGGGTGGGAGGAGGGGGCATTAAAAAGTTCTGAAGTATATGACAGTTTCTGCCACACTAATTAGCTTATATTAGCTATGCTATTTTTCTGCTTGCTTTTGTATTTTCCTGATAATGCTTTTTCAGAGTTGTGAGAAAATAAATAGGAAATGTACACACAGTTCACATTTAATTAAATAATGATGGGGCCAGAATAGTCGTGCTAGGCTTTATTACTAAACCCTTAAAAACTGATTGAATAGGGACTTCTAGGTCACATGACAAGAAAGATGGTGGATTAATTACTTTCTCAGAACCACTTCAACTCTCCAACCCTCCAAAAAAAGGAATTAAGCACCAGATGTAGAGTAATTACAGTTAAATCCACAGGAGAAAGAAGACAGAACCCCAACAAGGTAAAATCCGTATGAATTAATACTTGAGAATTCTAATCCTTAAAGTGCTCAAGCAGCACCCCTTCCACACTGCCTTCTACAACACCCATGGCAGAAGCACAAGCTAACTCACATGTTCATGCAAAGGCCTATCTTGGGACCTTATGACACACTCAGTCTTCAAATAGGAGCAAACACTGACTCCATCCAGCTCTGTGAAATTGGAGCAGTGAAGAAAGAGGGACAAGGTGAAAATATGTTGAAATTTATCTAGGCACCAGCCCTAGGTTAAGGACCCTCCAAAACTACAGAAATTCTGCCCAGAACACCCACTACTTACCTCCTATCCTACAAGAAACCACTGGTGTTAATTCTACCCAGTAATGAAGATAAAAAGAGGAGAAGATGGGAAATAATCAGAGTAGGATACCAATATATACATATCTGCCCAATGGACCTGAAGGCAAAAGGACTGATATGCAGCTGGGGCCATTCCTATTCCCTCCCCACCTGTCCCAAGGTTACTCAGGTCAAGGATCTAGGCCAGTGAAACCAATATCCATGAAAGTGAAGAGTCTGATGTAATCTTATAGAGCACCTTTCAGGGTGTGTGCAATATCAGGAGAGGAATTAGAATGTGATTGACTGGGGAATACCTCAAAAAATAAAGGTTAAAAATACCAAAGATTTTGAGATTAAAAAGCTTCAGTCAAAGCTGAGCACACAAGCAAAAAATTCAACAGAAGAACTCACATAAAACCAGAAGGAAGGATTCTTAAATAGAATATAAACTAGCAAATATACAAAAGAAAGTGAATCAACATCCCATGAAATAGAGATTTCTGTTGGCTTTCAAGAGAGTATGGAACAGGTTGAGTCATTGCTTCCATTTCTACTATAGCTGACAAAGTGGGAAAGTCCTTGGACAACATCGTTAAACTCTCCTCAAGTCAATATTGTGGTTACAGGCATGATTACGGGAGCAGGATTGAAGGCACACAGGTGATCAATTGAAGGTCCCATCGAGAACAAATTATCCATGATCTCCAGAAGTTCTGGAATGGCAACAAGAGCAGACCATCACTGTAGAGGTAACCAAAACAGCTTCGAGGTAAATGGCAGCACAATAAGTTTGACAGCAGTCCTGATAGATGTGACTGGTATGTAGATATATCTGGTAAACCATGAGATTACATTATGAATTTGGGGATGTCAAATGCAGATATGGTCAGGAACTATTTGCTAAATTTAAAACTTTGTAAATGGCAATTGTACAACTTACTTGGTCTGGCTGGAATTTAGAGATGGCAGAAGTACACTTCAAGAGAGAGATGGATGCTATGAAGATCATGAGACAGTAAAATGATATCTCCTTGGAGGGCCATCCTATAAATATAAATATTAAGCTTGTTAAATTACAGATTAATGCATAGTAAAAAAAAACCTTGACAGGATACAATCATGCAGGCAGGGATAGTTATTTACCCTTTTTTTAATATCTCCAGAGCTTAGCATAGTGCCTGGTACAAAGAAAGTACTTAATAAATGTTTATTGATTTATTATTTATTGATTAACAGAGTACAAATCGAAGTAGTATCATTAGAAAATATTTTTCTGGAAGGTGTGGTTGTGGAAGGTGCACTCAGTGAGAGGCACTTGTGAAACCAAAGCATAAGAACGAGAAGAGATTCAAAGCAAGAACTTATTGCAGAATGAGATGCATGAGATGTTTATAATGACAGCATAAATGCCACTTAAACCAACCAACATATTCCCTACATGAAACAGAAGCCAAGGATCTTATTTTTCACTCTCTTCACTGGAGTGTAGGATTGACTACTGTCCTTCTACATGTATTATATGTTCTTTTTATGTTTTGAAATGGGATTTGGACTCGTAAACTTTTTAAAATTCTGAAATGAAATTGTTTTGTTCCAAGTTATTTCGAAGGAAAAGTTTTGCTGATTGATATTATAGATTATATCATTATAGATTTAGAACTGGAAGGGACATTGGAGGTCATTAAATTAAATAAATCTTGTTTTACAGATGAGTAAATTGAAGTATAGAGAGGGTTAGTAACTCACTTAGGGTTACACAGCTAAAGTAAGTAATTGAGGTGGGATTAAAACCAAGGTATTTCTGTCGAGTACCTTCTTCACTAGAGTAAACTGCCTCCCAAAGGAGATGTTTTCACCTGTACCATAACATAATTGAAATATATATAGAAAGGGAGAGAGAGCATGCGCAACAGAGAAAGAGAATATGCATAAAACAAGAATTTCTAGATTGGGAGAGGCTATAGGAATGACTGAAAGAGAGAGATCACAACTCAAAATTTTAAAACTCAACTAGCAGATTAGAAAAAAAATGAATCAATAGTAGAGGAACGATATAAAGAAGAACATAAACCAATGACCTTGGAATTAACTTAAGGATAATAGCTCTCCCAAGGAATATGACAATAAACCTGAATAACATGATTCTGGGGAGAAACATCCAGAATTTCTGAATAGAGACAACAAAGTATCTGTAGAGAATCAACATAATACTTTCAGAAAGAACAAAAAAAAATCCTATAATTAAAACTCCAAAAACCATAGTAGCCAAATTCGACAATTTAAATTATAAATGACATTTTTTTCAAGTGGCCAAAGTAATTTGAGTAATATAAGATTATTCTATAATTATGAGAAATCATAAAAGGAATAGTACATTTTGAAAAATAAAGGAGTTCAAGCTACAAGCCCAAATGGCTAATTTTGCAAATCTGTACCTAATCACTAATTAAAAAGCCTTACATTCAACAAAAAAGAAGTATGTGAGACATTCCTATAAAAAAAGTTAAGAATATTTACCCTGAAAATATCCTAAACAATTGAAATATAAAAAAGGTAAGTAATCATAACTTCAAGGAAATACTAAGTAATAAAACCAATTTTTTCCATATATAGAGGTATCTTTAAGAGAGAAATCTTGATCTACTGGTTTACAAAAAAGAATAAAGAAATATCCTCAAGGGCAGAAAGGATATATTGCGGTAAAAAGAATTTAAACAAAATTTAAATAAATAGAAGTGAAAGTCTTAGAACAGAATTACAACCTAAATCCTCTGATTTCACTTTTGGTGAATCAATATCTTTGGTGGGACACAATTGCAGAGTGGGAAAATGCATAAATAGAAAGAGGGAAGGGATGGGATACCCCAACAAATACATGCGTGAATTGGTGTATTCAGAAGTATGGAAGAGTTATTGGAAGTGAGAGATTAAGTTTATGGTACTGGAACCAAAGATCTGTCTGTCACTAAGTCTGCCAAAGTATCTAGACTTACTCTGAGTTATGACACAGCAGGAGTACTGGAGTCAGAGGTCCTGGGTAGTTTGGATGAAACCAAATCTGGGGACCCTCTTATTATCCTACCAAGTCACATTTTCCTCCTAGTTAGCAGGGTGGTTTGTCAGTAGTAGCTTGCTGGTTCTGTTTTGGTTGTTTTTTAATTCAGATTTCATTTATCTACTATAAAACCCAATTGGCAAGCAAAAGTGCTAAGCTGTATGTATATTGTTTTAGGCTTACAAGAAAAAATATATCTAAGAGTGTGCTCCATATTCTAGAGAGGCTAAAGGCTTGTTGAACAGAAGCTGATCTGGAGACTAGAAGTCTTACAGTAAAGAGAGAATGGTACTGTACATACTGTACCTGCAGTACAAACTACATACATGGCATATCTAAATGAATTTGGGATTCAGAGATTTCTAGGAATAAATCATAAGCTGGAGAGAGTGGAAACTTTGAGGAGTGAAATATGATAAAATATAGTTTCATTTTTTAAACTGACAACTTGGTAGGCTGAGAAAGGAGAAATCTAAAGGAAATCACTCCAGCCTACTGGCAGCTTAGATGCCTTGTTGCCTATACTGTAGTAGGAATAGATTAGCAACAAAATAATTTAAACAAAGCTAATCAATGAAGTAAGATTCTGACTGAAAAGGAGATAAAAAATATTTTAGAAAAAGAATACTAAAAAATAAAGGGGAAAAGCACTTAATAAGCACTTACTATATGCCAAGCCCTGTGCTAAGCCAAACAAGAGGAGAAAAATACAAGCCTAACATTCATACTTTTAAGATGAATGGACTAAACAGTTCAACAAAATGAGAGAATAAAAGAATGAATAAGAAAACAAAATCTTATCGATCTGCTTTACATGAGAAACATTTCAAAGTAAAGACATATACAGAAGCAAAACCAAAATGAAAGACTAGAACAAAATTGCTATTCACGAGGTAGATACAGAACAGTAGTTGAAACCCTACTAACAGACAAAGCAAAAATAAAAATTTGAAATATAATAAATAAGAAAACTATACTCTTAAAGGAGTCATAAACAATGAAACAATACCATAATAAACGAATGCTACACCAAAGAACATAGCATCTAATTTAATAAAGAAAAATCAGCTAAGCCCCCAATATATATCTGTATATGTACATATACGTATGTGCACATATATATGTACATATACATAATAATGCAATAATACAGAAAATACTTATTTCTCTATAATATTCCCCTCAGAGCTCATGGGAGACTAATATTCCTTTTTCAGGGCTTGACAAATCTAAGAAAATGATAGGGAAATATATAAAACTGAATAAACTATGGGAAAAATTAGAACTGGAAGATATATGGTATCTTTTAAATAAGCATATTAGAAAATACATATATTCCTCAGTACGATATGCTGCATTTATTAAAAAACTAGACTATATACTAGGAAATAGAGAAATTATTGATAAATATAAGAAAGCAAAAAGGCTAAACATATCTATATATAGACCATTACGCAATAAAAATAGTCAATAATAAATAGCGCACAAATATATAACCCTAACTGAAGATTTAGTCATAATATCCTGAATGAGTGGGTTGAAAAAAAAGTAATAGAAATAATTAATGACTATATGAAAAAGAATGATAAAGATGATACAATGTCACAAAGTGTATTGGACAGAGATAAAAGAATTTTTAAAGGACTCACATATTCCCAGTAACATATTAGCAAAATAGAAAAAGAGGATGAATTACTTGAACATGCAATTAAAAATCAGAAATCCAATGAATAAATAAATCTAGAGGACATACTATTCATACTCTGTGTTATAGAGTATGAAATTGATGACCAAACCTCGAAATTGGTTTTTTAAAATGACTAACAAAATTGATAAACCATTAAATAATATGAATTTTTAAAAAGAGGAAGGATAAAATCAAAAAATAAAAATAAATAAGATGAAATTATAGCAAATAGATTAAATTATACATAGTTATCAGAAATTAATGTGCAGTTATATGAAAAACTGAGAACTTGAAAGAAGCAGAAGAATATTGACAAAAATTTTAAATGATGAATAGAAAACCAAATAAAGATCTTAAATAAAACAATTTCAGAAAAGGAAATTGAACTAGAGATAAAGGAACTACCAAAAGGAAGGGAAACCTGATACAGACTGATGTATAAGAGAATTCTATCAAGCAATATACTAGAGAAATAATTTTCAAAAAACAAAAAAGAAATCATTCTAACAAATTCCTTTTCATGAAAATAAAACAAAATAAAATTACCATCCTAATACCTAAACCAGGGAAGGCTAATGCAGGGAAGAAAACTATAGACCAATATCATTAATGAATATCAATTAATTTTTAAAACATAAAATCCTGGGAAGAACAAAGGATTACAGCAATTTCTCCAAAAAGTCATTCACTATGATCAACTTGTATGTATACCAGGAATGGTTCAACATTAGGAAATCAATTAACATAATTAATTTTATTTTATTTAAAAGTTAAAACATCTAATATCACATGATTATATCAGTAGTTGAAGAAAAGTCCTTGACAAAGGACAAACTAATTTAGGCAAAAACAAAAGCAAACCCCATACAGGCATAGAAAAATTAAAAATAGGATTAATAGTACCTCCCTAGAACCAAGAGCTACTATTCTATTCAGTGAGGAAGTGTTATAAGTTTTCCCAGTAAGCACAGAATAAAACAAAAATTCCTTCTTTTCTTGAATTTATTTGATGTAGTCCTAGAAATTCTAAGGCTAGTAAGACAAAAGGAAGAAATTAAAGACATAAAGATAGCATATGAGGAGATGAAATGTCGCTATTTGCCAACAACACAATTATTTACTTAGAAAATGCTAAAGAATCAGAAAGGAAACTGAGGCAATTAATGTCTTTACTAAATACATACAAAGCAAACACCACCAAATTAGGAAGTTCCATTAAAAGAAAACAACTATATATGCCTCCATTATCTGATAGTTGGTCTACCAAAGCATCTTCAAGACCTTTGTAGACACAGCTCTAAAGCCTTCCTCAGAGAAATAAAGGCTGACTAACAACAAGCAATATTCAGTGCAAGACCACTAAGACAATAAAAATAATGATGCTATTGGTCCAAACTAGCTGATAATTTTTTTTAATCTGACATCATATGTAGGGTTTCATGCTCAGAGAATCTTATTTCTGTGAAGATTGGGGGGAAGATGTTCCCTTACATCTTTTCTTTGGGACCAGCCTTGGTCACTATAATTTCATAGGATTCAAGTTTTCTTTTGTTATTTTTTTCATATTTAATATGCTGTAACTATTACATATGTTGTTTTACTTGTTCCATTTAGCTTTTCATCAGTTCATATATCTTCTTACGCTTCTCTGTATTCATCATTTCTTATTACAACACTATAAGATATATCTCATTGCATCCATAAGCCACAACCTGTTTAGCCATTTGCTAATTAATGTACAGCTACTTTGTTTATAGGTTTTTGCCACCCATGTGAGGTTAAGTTCAAGAGCTCCAGGAACAGCAGTGGCCCTCCTCCCCAAACTACTGGCCCTGCCTCTAGCCCAGTGCCCACAGCCATCATGCAGAAAAACAAGCCTTTTGGAGAAGAGGCCAGCTCTCCCCACCAAATACTACCTATGCAGGCCAAGTTAGTTAGCCTAGTTGAAGCTGCCAAGCACATATATCAGTTTAATCAAACCCCACCACTAACTTCTCTCAGGCCTAGAGGGAGATAGCTCAGGAATCTGAACTTAGAAAACAGCTATGTACCACCCTCCCACCACCTCTACACACACATTCCTTTGACCTGACTTCCAGCTCAGCCTCAGAAGTTATCATCAAGAGGAGTCATTATTGTACAGAAGGAACCTAACATCCTCACCACCAACACAACCAACACCTTCTGACCAATGGCTACTGAGAGAAAACTAAGTCAAAAAGCCTCATGAATAGAAGCACCCTCCAGACTGTTGGTCCTGCTTTCAGCCCAACCCCAAAGTCCTCATGTAGAAATGCAAGCCCTAAGTAGATATGGCCTGGCAAACATCTCTGCAGGTGCTTTGTTGTAAACCTTCTCAGCAATCTGAAAAGAAATTTCTCACCACAAAAGTTCTTTCCACTATCAAATGGTTCACTAGCATTTATATGCTATTTGTAGTTCTAAAAAAATGTTTTACAAATATTATCTCATCTGATCTCCACAACAACCTAGGGAAATAGATGCCATTATTGTCCCCGTTTTATAGATGAGGAGACTGAGGGAGCCAGAGGTTAAATGACTTGCTCAAGGTCACACAGGTAGAAAGTATCTGAGGCTCAATTTGAATTCAAGTTTTCCTGACTACAGTTCCAGCATTCTATACACTGTACCATCTAACTGCCTCAAAATAAAAAATGGACATAATTTTATCAGTGAAAATGGCATGAAAGAAGATGCTTTACCATCTGTTTTGCTGCTACACCCTAAAGACCATGGGACTCCATCTGAATTGCAGCTGAAATTTCCTATGTTTTGTCTTTCCAACTTGGTCTGGAGTCTTGTGGCTTGTTCTCTATTAAAATAAATTTTACAAAGCATGTTTATGAAATTAATTATCTTCTGTATTAAATACATATTGCAAGGTGCACTCAAATAACAGCCCTGCTGTTGAGTTAACTGGAGGTAACATAGACAGGTCCTTCTTAAAGCAGAATATACTCAATCTTCTCAGAATGAATTGTGAAGTCCAGAAGGCCCAGGAGAGACGTTTTTTGTAAGCAACTGCCATTTTTTAATTTTCACTTCCAATCCCAATTAATCAACTTTAATCGTGCAAGGAGATGTGCAGTGTATTGAGTATCTTGTGCAAATCTATTTGAATTGAAAATGGTCTGTGTAGAAGGAAACAAAGAATATCTGAAGGAAAGAACCTCGGTATTTTGATTGCTAGTGAATAAAACAAACTATAATGTAATTGTAAGCTGAATAGTAAAAGTCAACCTATTAAGACATTGTTACATTGGTCATTATCTATAGAAAAATATCCAATTGATGTAAATGGCTCTGTTAGTGTTCTTTGTCTATCAGTCCTCATAGATGGGCATCTCTGGGTGCCCTCATACATTTCTCCTCAGGGGTGAGCTTATGAATGATTTCTGCAGGACCAAGTGCACCCCTGAATCCCAAAATTAAAACATTGAAAGGAAAACTATTGAAGGACACTGGCTACTGGGAAGACAGTATCTCATAGAGGCGAAAAGCCTTTTGATTTGAAGTTGGAAATCCTTTGTTTAAATGTTGCTTTTTCTACTATAATCTCACCTCTAGGAACCATAGATCTCTCATCTATAAAGAGGTAGGGGAAGACCAGGGTGGTGGATTGAATGATCTCTAAATTCCTTTCCAGTGCTAAGACTTAGTAAACTTTTCTTTAATTGAGCACATTTTTAATTGAGTCCTTGCTGTGTTGGGGGATGTGGAGAAATCATGCATGTGGCATGATCCTGACCTTCAGGGAATTTAAAGTTTATTTGGAGAAGTGATAGAAAACTAACACCCACTTAATGATCCAACTAGAGAACAATTAAGTGATAAATTTTAAATAGATTTAGATTTCAAGACTAGCTAGAGTAATCAGTCAAAGGACAGCTGTCTGCTATATTTTGATTCCTTCTCTCCTTGTATAACCAGGAGAAAACATGAACTTTCCTTTGCTTAATTTATGGTGACTAGTTTAATTATGTATTTAAAAATATGCTGTAAGCTCTTCAGAGACAGAAACTCAAAACATTCAAAGTATTATCATTGTTTGCCTTTGTTTAGAAATCAAGAAAGTGACTAGCAGTAATTGTGAATCAAACAATGGCCATACTTCTGTTAGCGTTTGTCAATTTGCAAACATATCATATGAAATCAAATGATACTCAGCCAACCTCTGACATTGTGCTGTATTGGGTGTTTCCGTGTGTTGCAACATTGCCTACAATTTCTATTCATTTGTCCAGCTATTTCTTGTGATCCTCTGAATCAGTGAACCTGGCTCTTGCAATAGGAAGGGAAGTAAATGAACTCTTTCAGTTGTGAAATAGTGTGTTTACTACTCTCAA
Source organism: Notamacropus eugenii (assembly GCF_028372415.1). Lineage (NCBI taxonomy): Eukaryota > Metazoa > Chordata > Mammalia > Diprotodontia > Macropodidae > Notamacropus > Notamacropus eugenii. The sequence continues at coordinate 299,812,018 of NC_092872.1, read as the reverse complement.
GGATCCATGTGTTGAGTTAGGATCACATATTGTTCAGAAAGGCAGGCTTCAGCTAAGGAAGATAAATTTGCTCAACTTATAGCTACAGATGTAAAGTTTAGAAGATTCATAGTTTTAAATTTCCCCTCTCCCTAAACCACTACACTTGATTCAAATCTTAGCTTTTTAGCACCAGAATCTGTGTATAGTTCCATTTATATCATGAAGAAAACATTTTTACAATGAGCACAGTGAAATATTTAACAGAGAACAGTTTGCAGTTTTGCACCTAAACTTTCACAAATCTAGCATAAACCACTCCTTATGAAAATAAATTGATTTGGTAAATCTATTTTGAAAATCTGTTGATTTGTTTTGAATTCTGTTTCTAATTGCTGAATTGATTCAGGTTTATGCATCCTTTCTATGGTGTTTTCATTTGAATTATGTTTGGTCTTTATTTTTATAAATCATATGATAGTAATATGCATTGATTCAAGGTTACTAAAAAAAATATTTTGGTACCTGATAAGCTCTTCAGTCTAGTGAAATCTTCTGTCCTTTTGGCATTGCCCTTTAGGAAGCAGTAATTAGCAGTGTAACTGACATGATTCTGAAAGGTAAAAAAACTCTCCAAAAAAGGAAGCAATGTAGTCAGCTTTGAAATTGTGAATTGATATGACCTCAGTCATTCCATTTCTCTTGTTACATCTTCCTCCATGAAGTCTTTATCATTTTCACCATCTTCTTCCCTAAGTGTTTTTTTAAATACATTTTTCTGAATACCTGTTGTTATGTCCATATTGCTAGTAACTTGTGGTTATAGCTATATGCTTTTAAAATATTTGTTTCGAGGTTTTTATTTAATGCATTTTAGAAGGCACAGTGGATAGCGTACAGGATTTGGAATCAGGAAGAAATCTCCATGACTTCAAATGCTGCCTCACATGCTTTTTAGTTGTGTGACTCTGGGCAAGTCACTTAACCCTGTTTGCCTCAGTTTCCTCACCTGTCAAATGAGCTGGAGAATAAAATGGCAAACACTTCAGTATCTTTGCCAAGAAAACTCCAAATGAGATCACAAAGAGTTAGACATGAGTGAAATGGCTGAATAACAAGAGGATTTGAGTATCATAATTGAGGTCATAGAATCATAGAATTCTGGAAGAGAAGGGGAGAATAGAAGTTATAAAACTTGGGCATTTCTGTTTGCTTTGGTCTCTTCAACTATAAAAAAATGAGAGTGATAATAGTACCTACCTTCCAGGTTTGTTATGAGGATCAGATGAGATAATGTTTATAAAGTAATTAGCACAGCGTCTGGCACATAGTAGGTGTTATATAAATGCTAGCAATTATTATATTGTTATTATTAGCAATATTAATATAACAACAATTTTTCTCATCAATACCTGTCCAAGTCCCCTCAGGTCTCATCTACATGAAACCTTTCCTAATCCCTATCCTCCAGATGGAAGTTCTCTCCTACTTTGGAATTCAGAGTCATATGCTTAATGTACTTTTAAAAAAATTATTTATTTATTTTTAGTTTTCAACATTCATTTCCATAAGATTTTGAGTTCCAAATTTTCTTCCCATCTCTCCCCTCTCTCCACCCTAAGACACCATGCATTCTGATTACCCCTTCCCCTAATCTGCCCTCCCTCCTATCACACCCCTCCCTTCCCTTATCCCCATCTCCTGTATTTTCTTGTAAGGCAAGACAGATTTCTATACCCCATTACCTGTATTTCTTATAGCCCAGTTACATGTAAAAGCAAATTTTAACATTTGTTTTTAAAACTTTGAGTTCCAACTTCTCTCCCTTCCTCCCTTCCCACCCATCCCCACTGAGAAGGCAAGCAATTCAATATAGGTTATACAGGTGCAGTTATGCAAAAGACTTTCATAAAAGTCATTCTGTGAAAAACTATATTTCTCTCCATCCTATCCTGCCCCCCCATTTATTCTATTCTCTCTTTTGACCTTGTCCCTTCCCAAAACTGTTTGCTTCTAATTATGCCTTCCTCCCATTTGCCCTCCCTTCTATCATCTCCCCACCCCATTTACCCTTTCTTCCCTGCTTTCCTGTAGTGTAAGATAGGTTTTCATACCAACCTGAGTGTGCATGTTATTACCTCCTTAAGTCAAATGTGATGAGAGTAAGCTTCACTTTTTCCCTCTCACCTCCCCCCTTTTTCCCTCCATTGAAAAAGCTTTTTCTTGCCTCTTTTAGGAAAGATAATTTTCCTCATTCCATATCTCCTCTTCTCCTCCCAATATATTCCTCTCTTACCCCTTAATTTTATTCTTTTAGATATCATCCCTTCCTATTCAACTTACCCTGTGCCCTCTGTCTATATGTATATAATCCCTCCAACTATCCAAAGTCTCAAGAGTTACAATTATCTTTCCATGTAGGAATGTAAATAGTTCAACTTTAGTAAGTCCTTTATGATTTCTCTTTTCCTGTTTACCTTTTCATGCTTCTCTTGATTCTTGTGTTGAAAGTCAAATTTTCTATTCCACTCTGATCTTTTCATCAAGAATGTTTGAAAGTCCTCTGTTTCATTGAATGACCATTTTTCCCCTGAAGTATTATACTCAGTTTTGCTGAGCAGGTGATTCTTGGTTTTAATCCTAGCTCCTTTGACTTCTGGAATATCATATTCCAAGCCCTGTGATCCCTTAAGGTAGAAGTTGCTAGATCTTGTGTTATCCTGATTGTATTTCCACAATACTCAAATTGTTTCTTTCTGACTGCTTGCAATATTTTCTCCTTGACCTAGGAACTCCGGAATTTGGCTACAATATTCTTAGGAGTTTTACTTTTCAGATCTCTTTCAGGAAGTGATTGGCGGATTCTTTCGATATTTATTTTACCCTCTGGTTCTAGAACATCGGGACAGTTTTCTTTGATAATTTCTTGAAAGATGATGTCTAGGCACTTTTTTTGATCATGACTTTCAGGTAGTCCCATAATTTTTAAATTTTCTCTCCTGGATCTACTTTCCAGATCAGTTGCTTTTCCAATGAGATATATCATATTGTCTGCTATTTTTTCATTGCTTTGGTTTTGTTTTATAATTTATTGATTTTTCATAAAGTCATTAGCTTCCATCTGCTTCATTCTAATTTTTAATGAATTATTTTCTTCAGTGGGTTTTTGGATCTCCTTTTCCATCTGGCCAATTTTGCTTTTTAGGGCATTCTTCTCCTCATTGGCTTTTTGGATCTCTTTTGCCATTTGGGTTAGTGTATTTTTTAAAGTTTTATTTTCTTCAGCATTTTGGGGGTCTCCTTTAGCAAATAGTTGACTTGTTTTTCATGATTTTCTTGCATAACTTTCATTTCTCTTCCCAATTTTTGCTCTACTTCTCTTACTTTATTCTCAAAATCCTTTTTGAGCTCTTCCTTGGCCTGAGATCCATTCATATTTTTCTTGGAGGCTTTGGATGGAGGATCTTTGACTTTGTTGTCATCTGTTTGCATGCTTTGGTCTTCCTTGTTACCAAAGTAAGATTCTACAGTCTGATTCTTTCTCTGTTTTTTGCTCATTTCCCCAGCCATTTATTTGACTTTTGAGTTCTTTGTCAAGGTAGTTCTTCTGTTTTCAGTGGAGGTAGGGGGTTTACTGTCAACTGCTCGATCCCCCGACAATCTGTGGACTTAGAACACCAGAAACAGTGGTTGCAGTTGCCCCTGCTGCTGCTATGGGTGTCACAGTTTCCTCCACTGCCTCACCCCTGAGACTGAGGCCAGACCACTCCACTCTCTTGCACTGGTCACACATGCTTTTTCCACTGACCTTCCAATTTATCCTCAGTGTTTTGGGGTCATGAAGTTTGGAAACCACCATAAGTGTGAGAGATTCAGTCCCCCCAAGGCCTGCTCAGGTCTCCTTGGTGTACTCACAGCCCCTCCTGGACTATATACTCTGCTCCCAGCATGGTGCATGATAGACACTTCCTGATGACCTTCCGGGTTGTCTTGGGTTGGAGATTTGCTTCACTCCATTATTCTGTGGGTTCTGCAACTCCAGAATTTGTTTAGAGCCATTTTTCACAGGTATTTAGCTGGGCTTGGTGGGAGTGCTCTAGAAAGTCTGTGCTGTTACTCTACCATCTTGGCTCCATCCCTCAATGTACTTTTTTTTAAAACAAGTTTTGGCCAGTTTTGTATAGTTTATCTTTCATTGGTCTATTCTGGCATGCTTCTAATGATATCAGAAAGACCTGGATCAGTGATGGCCAGTATACATACTCTGTAGTATTTTTCATATGTTGTACTCAATTCAGCATTGTTACCATTGCAGTGATGTACTCCAGTTTTGACCAACATAGCATAATATTCAATCTCTGATTTCCTCAAAGCTGAACAATTGTTGGCTAAGATGACCAGTTTGGCTTTGTCTTGTTTGACCATTTTCAGGATCAGTTTGTAGTCTATCACATATTTGCCACTTTTTATGACCAGCAGAATCTTTGAGTTGATGGACTCCCTCCAGCAACTTTATATCTTCTTTAAAGCCAACACCTTCCTACCTGTAGTGCAGGAAGACCCTCAGTCACAGACCTGCCACCAAGATGGCTGGGAAGTGAGTAAGAAAAAAGTTAATGTACTTTTTAATTCTAGTTTGAATTACAGTCATTGCATACAATTTTTATCTCCTCTACTAAACTATAATCTTCTACCTAAGGCAACTATGAATTAAGCACTTTGTAAATTGTAAAGAGCTATATAATACATAGTGACAGTGACTGGACAAGTGAATTCACTGGAATAAGGAACTCCAGGGTGAAGACACTATTTCTGCCAATGTATAGTGGCACTTTCTCTGTAATTTATTTTCTTAAAAGAGTTCCCTAGAGTACTGAGAGGTTCTCTGGAACCTCTGTTGTTACTATTAAATTCTGCTATTAATGATCTTGCAATCAGTATAACCCCTTAGATATAATATTATCAATAAATAGCTAGTAATAATAGCTGATATTTACATTTATTACATAATGTCCTTTTACAAGAAAGGCTGGTTGTGCAATGGACAGGAAGTCAGTCTTAGAACCAAGAAGACCAGACTTTAAGTCTAGCCTCTGACACACTCTGGTTGTAAGACCTTAGGAAAGATACTTAACCTCTCAGTGCCCTATAACCATTTAAGATTATAAGTCACAGAGAAGCTAAGCTACATAGGTAGTAAGAGTTTCCCATGCAAAGAAACCACAGATCTTGTCCACATCTTTTCACATTTGACTCTTATGGCAATGACCCTATCTAGTGGATAGTGTTCATAACTCCATCCCCATTTTATTTTTCTCTTCTTTTCTTTCTTTTTTGTTTTTTGTTATTAGTATGTTCAGCATTCTTCAGTTCAGCCATACAGGAAATACATGACTGTTGCTTAAATACTCATGCTTTTGCATTAGCAGTCCCTCATGTCTGAAATGCTCCCACAGTCACTTCTACCTCCTAGTTTCCCTGGTCCTCCAGGATTCAGTTCAAATTCCACCTTCTTTATGGGGCCTTTCCTGCCCCTCCTCCCCAAAATGTTCCAGGAATCCTTCTATGACAAGTGGGAAGACAGGAAGTCCAAAATCCTCTAGAACCTTCAAAATTCACAAGGTTGTCCCGCAGGTAAGAGGGGAAAGGAAGACAAAGGAACTAAGTTCAAGGCAAGCTTCGCACATACACACATGCACACACACACTCAAACACACACACATATACACACATGATTTCTTATCGCAAGTGGCTCTCTCTCACACTCTGCTGAAAACATTTGACTCCCTTGGGTTCTCAATTAGCCCTCAGGTGTTAGGCCCCACAGCTTTATCAAAGCCATCAACTAATCAAAGTAGATTTACTGTCACACTTAGTGGAAATGTCTCTGATTTTGGCTGAGTTCCCTGAGGGCAGAGACTGCTTTTTGCCTCTTTTTGTATCCCCAGCTTAGCATAGTATCAGGTACATATTAGGTATTTAATAAATGTTGATTGGTTGATTGAAGAAGGTGGCCAGGGCTTGTAGGCCTAGGTTTGATTAATTGCTCAATCAAGAAGTATTCTCATCTGACAAGGTAATTACTTTTAGTTGACATGGGGTCATTATTGGGCCATGACCCTTACAATTGTTAATTGCCTGACTAGATGACAATGTGCAATACTAACCTGACTAAAAGGGATGAACATCAAATGAGGTATTTTGTGGGATATTGGTAACCTTAAAAATGTTAGGTCGCTCAAATATTTTGAGATAATTACAAATAATTACAAATTCATGAGATCTATCAATCTTAATCTCAAAGCAAAGCACAGAATAGAGAAATGGATTGTAATAGTGTATTTTCATACATTTTAATGCCCATTTTCCATTGATTATTGTCCTTTTTCAGACACAGGAAAAAATCATTCAAGTTGTGCATTCTCTTATGATGGAAAGCTATTTTGATATCACTGCACAAGTGATCCATACTGATATTAAGTTTAGAGGATGGGGAGAGAGTGGGAAGGGTAAACTTAATTTGAATTTAGAAAGTCTCTAAAAGATAATTGAATCACAAGTCTGGATTAGAATTCTAGGAGCAACACTTGACTTGGTCAAAATCGCTGTTATGAAGAGATGCAATTTTTACACAGTACTTCACATTGATTAAGTAATGTGTGAAAATGAAAAAAAAGTATTTGAATCTTAATCATAGTCATTTGCATGAAATAAAAGTCTGTGTCAGGGGAATGCACGTTATAATAACTCCTAGGTGTTTTGGTTGCATCAGTGAGCAAAGAGGTTGTATGCATTTTTGTACTGATACACAAGAATTCTTTTTATATTTATTGTATCTTTGTACGAGAATTCAGCAATATAGGATTTTAGCTGGTGAGAGACTACAACTGATTAACTTCTTTAACAATGGCTGTAATTAAAACAGATATTTGATAATACATGTGCCTGAATTAAACTGAAAATATGCAAAGAAAGGAGAGAACAAAATGGGAACTTGATATGAATGTCATTCACAGTCTGCTTCTCCTTAGATAGAAAGGTAATAAATAAGGTGAATGAACTCTAGAGAAATTCTGCCAATCTTTGGTCTAAGTACTGCACTTTTTTCCCCCTTCAGCTATATGGACTATGTAATTCCCTTAGGACAGTAAATGTAAAATGTGGGAAACAGTAGACATAGGATATTAAAGTTCTTATTAAAGTCCTCCCCTACTAAATCATCTGTACAAACTATCTCTATTTCCAAATATTCTTTATTTTTCAAACCTTATATAGGCTAATTCTGCCAGTAATTCCATCCCTGTTAGTACACGAGAGGAACAGACAAAATTCCAACTATCTACAGCCTTTAACTGTGGCATTGGACATTCACTTGCTTTCTTCAGAACCTATGAGATCATCAAAATCACCTTTTAATTACCTTAAATCTTTTTTGTTACAAATTGGATTTCTCTTCTTATTGGGTCAATATTTCCCTTATTTGCATTATCTAAATTCTGTTGGGACTGGACACACACATGATGCAAACAAATCTCAGTCTCCAAAATTCTCAATCCCGTATGTTCTCCTAACATTTAATTGCCATGCTACCAAAAATGTAAATCCAGTTCATACACAAGTCAAGACATCATGCTTGTGATAGCATCAGTCCTCTTCGAGAATGAGGAATGAACAAGAATAACCACCAAAAATTTAAATAAAACGAGTGCTAGGGAAGCTAAAGACACTGGAAATTCTTACCAAAAATAACAGCTTTTAGAGAAATGTAAACCTAATTGTGTAAGTGAAACACTAGGAGAGAATTTTTAGAGCAATCTTAATACTCTAGACCCACAAAACAACAAAAGGAATCAATGAGAGGTAATCAACAGGAGCTTGGAGATGTTTGATGAAGAAGTCTTCGATTTAACTAGAACTGAATAATATTTTTTAAAGTTTATAAAACATTAGCAAATAAAACACTATTCAGGGACAAAATGGAAATAACTGAACCCCAAATTCCCTTTTGGAGAAAGCAAAGGACTCCTTTCAGGTTCACAAATCACTGAATCTAGCCTATGAAAATATGCAGTGAGTTCAATGGCTTGAAAGAACACACACACACACACACACACACGCCCATACACCCCACACACACACACACACATACATACACCTCTATAGAGTTAATAAAAATAGGGCCAACATTTTACTTCCTTCTCATCAAAGTCTTTGACTCTTTCATTTCCTTCACCTCCTTGTATACAGTCTGCTCCAAATCTAATCTTTCTTCCTTCAAATTGAATCACATGATTCATATCTGGGCTTTGGTGATTATTTATCCAACCCTTTGTTTTTACAGATGAGGAAACTGAGGCCCAGAAAAGTTAAGGGATTGCCCAAGACTACAAGTGGCACAGTCAGGATTTTAAATGAAGTTATCTGACTCCAGGTATAGAATTCTTTTCACAATATGACTACTAGATATGCTTTTACTATAAGTTCCCACCATAGCAATCTATAACAGCCTCGCTAATTTCTGAGTTTCTCCCTCTTCAGTCTATTCTCTATACCAGTCTAACTTCCTAAATTATTGCTTTCATCTCATTCCATTGCTAAGGAAACTACACTGGCTACTTGTTATTATCTACTACATCAAATGCGACTCAAAGCAATTATCACAGAGGGTTGGTAAGGTCCAGAATTCTTGACTAGTCATAGTAAGGAATTAGTCCTCCAGCTATAGTGTGATTCTGTTGTCAGGTCTCTTCTCCTATGCCATTAAAAGAAACTACTCTTTCTGGACAACTGGTATACAACTGTCAAGCTCAAGAATTGTCAAGCTCAGATTATTCATAAAGTAACCCCAAGGATGGAACGATCCATTTCTCCAGAATGGTATATACTGACCTTTTCTCAGAAAAGGAAACAGAAAAGCAGAAATAGGCAGAACTTGGAGGTCTAGGACCTCCACACTCAGGGTACATGTTAGCACATATTCCACAGACATAGGTTTCTACTGTAATCCACCTTTGTTTGAGCTGGAGGGGTTGGGGGGGGGGGGGACTGCCAGCAGGTGGGAGAGAGGTGTGAATTGGGAGAAAAATCCTTCCCCTTCTTTCCACACTTAAGTTTTGAAGTCCAAGGGAGAGTATCAAAAAAGATCTCAAAGGATAGTCCATTTCTTCTCACACTTGTAGGTCATAGAGAGGGCAGTAGTCCCCCCAAAAGTCTATCCACCTAAGCCTTAGTTAATTAGTCACCAGGAAGCAACCTCAGGCACTGGGGCACATTTGGAGGACTTCTGTATCTTATCTTCAAAAGGTAAGGGTACAAGTCCCTTAGTAAGTATCAAGTATCTAGAAGGAAATGACAAATCACTCCAATGTCTTTGCCAAGAAAACCCCACATGGGGTCACAAAGAGTTGGACATGACTGAAAAACAACTAAACATTATAGTATGAAGATATGACAACACTAAGTTTAGTGACTTGAAGGAGCTCTCTCTCACACACACACACACATACAGCTCCACAGATTTAATATATAAAAATAGAGCAAACATTTTACTTCTTTCTCATCAGTCATCCTCCTTCTTCATACCCTGAGACCTCTGACTCTTTCATTTCCTTCATCTCTCTGTATACAGTCTGTTTCTAAATCTAATCTTTCTTCCTTTGAATAGGATTGCAAGATGTAGATCTGGCTGGGCTTTAGGGATCATTGATCCAATCTCTTGTTTTACAAATTAGGAAACCAAGGCTAAAAACTGAACCTGAGTCTAGCTCCATGGGAGGAACTCCTTCCTAACCAAGGTCCAGGCTTTGCAATTTTATCAAGTTGATTGGGGGGCACAAGACTGATTAGAAGCTCTCCAGATCAACCCTGTTACACACTTAATCCCAAACTAGAGAGTAAACTCAAGAAAAATAATCTTGCGTTTCGCTTGTTCTCTAATTCCACATCACCTACCATAATGAATTTAAATGAATTAGGATCATAAAATTTGGGGTCAGAAATCCCCTTGGAAATCATTGGTTTAGATTAAATTAGAGACATTCCTTTAAGAGTTTCTCCTTACGAAATGGCTCAACCCAGTCTACACTTTATTCATTCTTGCTCACTGAAAGATCAGTTCATTCCAACTTTCTGATGAGGATGGAAATGTATTTTGTTATGAAATATGAAACATATGCTATGAAATATGGAACATGTTCCAAACCTTTCCATTGACTCAGTTTCCAGTACTGTGCATGTCCCTTAACTCTGAGCTGTCATATTTCTGTAACATAAAAATAATGGCACATGACAGGCCACCTCCCCACCTTCAGCTGAGAGTTAATAAGATAATGATTGTAAAGCTCTTTAAGCTCATCAAAAGAAAGGTGACAGGTAGTATAAAAATTATGCAACTAATCATAGTCAAAGTACATGCTGAAAATAGACCTGTGGAGTGATGAAATGATGCCTTAGGGAGAAGAGCTAATGCTTATTTGCCCTGCAGGGCCTGGCTTTCTTTTTTTTTACCTGTAATTTCCTTTTGTTTGAATTGACTTCAGAAATCGTGAAAGGTGTTTAGATCAGTTCTGGAAGGGAGGAAAAACGGGTAATATAGGATAAAGGTGAGATCACACAACCAAAATTCAGGTTAACTCCAGTTAGCAGAGGTGCTACTACAGCAACCCTTTGCACCAAAAGAGGAATGGAGAAACAGCTCTGTAAACTTGACTATCTGTGTTCTGAATAAGGAGAATAGGTTTGCGTAATTGTATAACAGGATGATAATTACTTGAGTATTCAGATTGAGTAGAGAATGAAGGTTGATCAGGTTCGCTTGCTGTGGCAATGCATATAGTCATTTTGTGTGTACATTGCCCCCTAAAGGTAGAGCTTACATAGGCTTAAGATGTGACAAAAGAACTTTAACCCCCATGCTGTGTAATAGGGGCACATGTGAGAAAAGGATTATCTTTCCCATGAAGCTCCAGGTCTCAAAGATGGGCTTTAGAGAAGTTCCCAACATTCCACTTGCCACAAGACTATGGGTCTATGGCAGAGTGAAGATCATGAAACATGGACTGATGATAAAAGGCAAGGAAAAAGAAGCAGTGTCAGAATCTTGAAAGCAGAGTAGAAGATTTAGAACAGCTGATGTAGGGAATGCAATTAACTAGTGAAGAATAAATGAACTGCCTTGCTGTAGCAAAGGCCCAGATGATATTAGGTAATGTCCATTTGTAGTGGAATCAGTTGTCATTGTAGTATGACGTCCTCTAGCATGCTTCAGCCACATCCATGAGTAAATGCAGAGGAGAGAGAGGGTGGGAGTAGTCCAGGTTTGGATTTTATATTATAGTGCAGCAATCATCAAAACTATTTAGTACTGACAAAAAAACCAGAAAAGTAGATCGGGTGAACAAAGTAGACAAGGGAGAGAGAATCTGACACAAATGAACTCAATAATTCGATGTCCAATCAACCTGAGAACATAGTTTACTTAGGAAAGAATGCGCTTTTTTGGTAAGAATTTCTGAGAATCCCAGAAAAGTCTGGCAAAAATTAAATTTAGACCAACATTTTAAACCATACACACAAGATCAAAATGAACCTGAAAAATAAAAATCATAACATAAAAAACTTAGGAGAGAATCAGATAAGGTACTTTTTACAACCATAGCTAGGGGGAGAATTATTAATAAACAAGAGACGAGGTAATCACAGATAATAAAATAGATTCATTTTGAATATATGAAGTTGAAATGCCTTTGCAAAAACAAAACTGAAGCACCTAGGATTAAAAAAAAAAAGCTAATTGGGAAAAAAATATTTGTGACAAAGATATCTGAAAAGAGCTTGTTAACTCAACATATAGAAAACTAATAGAAATTTATGATGCCAATAGCCATTCTCAGTAGATAAGTAGTCAGAGAATATGAATGTGATTCTCAAAAATTTCAATTAACAATCTTTGAATAGTAATCTATTAACAATTTTTGATTGCTTTAAATCATAAATTAAATAAGAAAACTCTGAGGTTTTACCTCACTTCCAATTAATTGGAAAAGATTACAAAAAAGATGAAAATAGTCATGTTTGAAGCGATTGCAGAAAGAACAACATATATACTGTTGGACTTGTGAACTGGTCCAATCAATCTGGAAAGCAATTAGTCATTGTGCTAGGAAACTGACTAAAATATCCCGTACTCTTTGACTTAGAGATCCTACTGCTGGGTATATACCTCAAGGAGATCAAAAACAGAAAGAAATGTCCCAGATGCATGAAATATTCTTAGTAGAACTTTTTATGCTTATTTCTTAACAAAAATGGAAGCAAAGTAGATTCCCACTACTTGGGAAACAGCTAAATAAGTTGTGGTCCCCGGATGTAAGGGAAGATTACTTTGTTGAAAGAGATGATGACTATGAATATGGGGAAACATGGGACAATGTGTGAAATGATGCAAAATGGGGTAAGTAGAAGCAGGAAAAAAATATACAAAATGACAATAATAGCAACAAAAAATCAAAACTAATTACTGCGAAATTATAATAACCAAATCTGGTTCAAAAGAAGGGATATGAGATTATACTTCCTTCCCTTCTTGGCAGAGTTGGAGGACTATGGGTAAAATCAATGTGTTAGTTTTGTTAGACTGTTTTTCCCTGCTTTTTAAATTTTAAAAAAAATTTTTGTTATAAAGAGTGGGATAATGAGGGATATATTGGAAATGTACATGACATAAAAACAAAATTTTCTGATTAATCTTCTGTCTTTGTAATTTTTTGAATGGAAGAAAACACCAGTTATAATACATTTCCATTTGTGTCCTGATTGTAATTTAGTGTCTTATACATCTGTGTATTTACTCCAGTGTCTGGCACAATGGGAAACACCAGTTTCTAAAAAAGATTTCAAATTGCCCCAGAAAATAAGAGAAAGTAGGAAGATAGGTCAACACCCAACCTGTAGAACCCCTGACAATTACTTCTAATCAAACTAGGTCACATGTTTTTACTCATAAGACTTTCTGCTAAAATTCAAACTTAATCTTAACCTATTGCAAACTTTGCCATTGGAAGGAATGAGTACTGAAATAAGGAGATTTGACCCTAAAGTTGCCTTCTCAATATATTATACATGACTTGTTTGGGGAAGGCATCTTTTAATCAGTCTTAATCTATATCTGTTGTAGATAGTTCTTCCATCCCATACCCATTGAAGGACATCACTGATAGGAACTAGGTATGAGGTGAAGATTATTTGGTACCATCATTCACAGAGATAGGATGTCAGGTTTTAACTATGACATTTTCAGGGGATTGTGGAGCTGAGGATATAGCTATAAGTTATTAGTTGCTAATGATGATATTATCAAAGAAAAGTAGAAATCTAAGAATATGTCATGATGATGGATGAACTGGGATTCAAATGCAAGTCTACTGACTCCAAATCCAGTGTTGCCTGTTGTGTTTTTTTTTAATAAGGGATCCTACCTACTTTGATGGGAATAATAATAATGATATAAAAATAGCAATAGCTGAACTGTATAGTTATAAATGTTTTTAATTGTGTAATATATGATACATTTATAAGCATACACATTTACAAGTAAATAACACAACTGAAAGGGACCAAAAGACCTATGAATGAATGAAAGAATGAACAAAAAAAAAAAGGGTTTAAGTGCTTATTTTGTGCCACACACTGTGCTAGCCTCTGGTGATACAAATATGAAAGTGAGATAGACTCTCACCTTAAGATGAATAAGGTCTACTTCCTCCCTTTTCATTTTGAGTGGCAGAGAATTCATTTCTCATTTGAGTGTAAGTTCCTTGAGTTCAGGAACTGTTTTTTGCCTTTATCTTCTCAGCACTTAGTACAATAGCTTACACATAGTAAGTCCTTAATAAATGCTTGTTAACTAAGGGGCTATAAGAAAACAGGCACAGTAATGTATTGTCTCCCTTAAAAGAAAAATAGTTTTCTAAATGAGGGAAATAATGATCCCATTGTACTATGATCTGGTCAGAAAACATCTACAGTATTGTTTTCAGTGCTGGGCACCATATTTGAAGAGGGATACTGATAAACTTGAGTACAGCCAGAGGAGGGCAAATATGATAGCATGGAGACCAGAGACAATGACATATGAAAATCAATTAAAGGAAATAGAGATGTTTAGCCTGACAAAGAGAAGACATAGAAGAGAATACAATAATTGCCTTCAAATATTTGAAGGTCTGCCACACAGAGGAGACATTAGACTTCTTCTCAGCCTCAGAGATCCTAGAATAACACAGCATTCAATTCCCCAAGCAAAAAGCACCAAGACTTAAGAGTATACAAAATAGGACCAAACCCAGCCCAGATATTTCATTCATTCATTCACAAGTGCATAAAGCCTAATGTCAGGAAGTAAGGCTGAAAGAATGAACAAATGAACAAGCAAAAAACTATCCCATCACAAAAAGCTATTAAGATGATAGGGACACTCAAGGTTCAAATCCAAAAGAGGGTGACTCCAAACATCTACAATTAAAATTTAAAAAAAAAAACACATCTTGGGCACATGTTCAACTAGAATTCCTGGAACAGATAAAGCAAACTTTTTTTTTTAAGGAATTTAAAAAGGTGTTTTTATATATGTTTTTATAGAGGGAAAAATGGAAAAGAACTAAAAGTGATTAAAGGAAAAATTAGAGGAAAATTGAAAACTATGGAGGAATGAATTAGGAAGAAGATTGGCATAAGAGGTATGAGCACCAGACTCCTTGAAAATGGGCCAAAAGAAGTTAACAACTCCATGAGGTAACAAGAAATATAAAAAAAAAAAGTCAAAAGATTAAGATATTTCATATCAAAATGATTTACCAGGAAAACTGAATGAGGAAAGACAATTAGGAATCATTGGACTATCTGAACACTATAACCAAAACAAAAAAAAAAAAATGCCGAGGCATCATATTTCTAGAAATCATAAGGGGAAACAGATCTTTTAGTACCAGATAGAAAAGTTAAAATAGAAACTACTGGTATCCTGAAAGAAATACTAAAATAAAAACTCCCAGGAATGTTTTAGCCAAAATCCAGAACCTCAAAGTTAGAGAAGAAATATTGCAAGTAGCCATTAAAACAAATTCAAGTACTGAGGAGCCACCATCACTACCACACATGGTTTAACTGCCATTATTTTATAAAGGGGCAGAGAATTTGGAATACTGTATTCCAGAAGGCAAAGCATATAAGCTTACAATCAAGAATAACTTATTCAGATACACTGAGTAAAATCTATAGGAGGAAAAAATATAGTTTTAATGAGATAAAAAATTTCCAAACATTCTGATGAAAAGACCAAAGCTGTATAGAAACTTTAAAATGCAAACACAGAAGTTAAAAGAAACATAAAACAGATAAATATGAGTGAGCAGGCAAAAGGGATGAAACAAGGATGAATTGTTTATATTTTAATATTAAATTCTAATAATTATATTCTAATGTCTAACACATGTCCTGAGCGTTATCATCAACAGGCATCATAAACTGAATCTAATAATAAGTCAAATGGCATAGGAATCATTTTGTTATGCTTCTATTATCTTAAAAGAAGAAAGAAGATAGGAAAAGAGATAAGCTGAGAGTGGGGAGATGGGAGATGAAAGGTGGGGAAAATTATCTCATATAGTTGGGGTACACAAATAGAAACTATGCAGACAAGAAGAAAGTGTAGGGAGAGGGACATTTAAACACCACTTTCATCTGAACTGGTTGAAGGAGGGTAGAATATACATAAAAATACCTAGATGCAGAAACATATTTGACTTAAAAGAAAACTAAGACAGAAAGGGGAGAAGAGAGGGTAGGTCAAGAGAAGGATTAGTCCTAAGCAAAACATATTCTAACCATGGAGGTTAAATCATGAAGAAGGGTTTTAAAGGAAAGAATGAATAAGAACATGTGATTAGGTAGAGGAATGAGAAGGGGAGTACAAACAGATTAAATCAAAACTAGAGGCTAGTGGTGAGCTCATTTCTCTCTCAGTGACCACTTCTTTACAAAAAGAGGAGAGGGAAACTTGAACCATGATTTAGAGGACTTATGATGAAATATGTCATCCACCTCCTGACAGACAGGTGTTGGTCTCAGTTTGCAAATTGAGACACATTTTTTTATTTGTTTACTGTGGGGAATTTTTTGCTTAAATTTGCACATTTGTTATAGAGATTTTTGTTTTGTTTTTTTTTCTTTTCATATGATGGGGGAAGTGGGATACAAGTTGGATTTTTGTCAATTGGAAAAATAAAATTATCTTTAAAAAGAGGGTGTAGATTGAATGTAAACAATAGTAGTAGAAAAACAGTTAACTGCGAAAATATTTGTTTCTCTGATAAAGAAATCATTTCCAAGTTATATAGGGAACTAAATCAAATTTATGAGACTAAAAGTAATTCCCCCAATTGATAAGCCAAATCCCATATCTCAAAGGATGTGAATAGGCAATTTTCAAAGGAAGAAATCCAAGACATCAACAAACATATGAAAAAAATGATCCAGGTCATTATTAATTAGAGAAATTCCAGTTAAAGGAAGGCTGCATTTCCAACTCATAGACAGGAAACTGACAAATGTTGGAAGGGCTGTAGGAAAATGGACATCCTAACATACTTTTGGAAGCACTGTGAAATGGTTTGACTATTCTGGGAAGCAATTTGCAGCTATGCCCCGCAAATTATTAAACTGTATATGTTTTCACACAGTCATACCATTACTAGAATTACAGCACAAAGAGATAAAAGGACCCATAAGTACAAACAAGTTATAGCAGCTGTTTTTGTAGTGACAAAGAACTGAGAATCAAGGAGGTTCTATCAGTTATGGAATAGCTGAATAGACAATACTATATGAATAGGATGGAACACCATTACACCATTAGAACTCTGATCAAGGCAATGACTAGTCATGATTCCAGAAGATCAGTGATGAAGAATACCACCCATCTCTAGACAGAGAGTCGATGGACTACAGATGCACAAGGAGGCTTATGTTTTTGGGTGTGCCACTGCATGAATTGAGGTTTTTTGGCTCTGCATATTTCCTATATGAGTTTTTTTTTCTTCTTTTCCAGTTAGGAGAAAAAATATATGCTTGTTAATTGAAAACAGAACAATAAATTATAAAAATAAGTACAAGGTGGGAGGGGGGCCTATGGTTAGATAGCAATTTGTCTAGAGGCAAAAAAATATAGGAGTGTTAATAGACTGTAAGCTCAATATGAAGCAACAATATGACATGACTGACAAAAATTCGGATTCCAGTATAAGGAAACGATCATCCCTATATACTCTGCTCAGGTCAGACAACATCTAGAATGTTGAATTCCACATGCTACAGTTAAGGAAGGATGTTAATTTTTAAAAAGCATATAGAGGAGGACAACAAAGATGTGAAGGGTCTTGGTTCCATGTAGTATAAGAATGACATTAAGAAAACACAAGATAAGAGAAAACTCAAGGAGACATGATAGCTGTTCAAGTACTCAAATGGTTGTTTTGGGTAAATAAGATTTCTTTTTGGCACCAGTTATGAACTAAAAAATGGTTGGAAAGTATAAAAAGATCATTTTAGACTTGATGTCAGAAAAAAAAATTCCTCATATAAGGAATGTGTGTGTGTGTGTGTATGTGTGTGCATGTGTGTGTTTTCTGCCCATGTAGGTTATACCTATGCCCACATAGGTCTATCTAAATATAGTTCACTGGGAAGTACGAATAGATATCTAGTATGAATAGATAACCTGCCCATCTCTCTCCAAGGGAGACTTTAATTCCTGCCAAGAGTTGGGTTAAACACTGATGACATGGTTCTGGAGCGCTCTGCTCCCCAGAGAGAGAATACTGGGCTAGAATTATATTTCTCTGCCTTTTAAATTTGCTAGTCTAGGGGAAACTATTTTTAGTTTCGAACTGCTTTTCTTAGTTTTTATACCTTAAAAGGGAAGGACTCCCCTAAGCTGTATCTGAAGGTTTGGTTCCTTTCCCATCCAATGCTAAGGAAGTAACTCAAGACCATCCCCAACAGGAAATCACTGATGTGCCCATTTAAACAAATTGAGAAAACTCAGAGGAGTTGGACACGTTAGAATGGACAAGTCCTTACACAGAGTGAATGAATTTCCTTTGAGGCTGAGATGAGGGACAGACAGAGGCAGAGACAGAGACAGAGACAGAGACACAGACACAGACACAGACACAGACACAGACACAGACACAGACACAGACACAGTCCCCCTCCCCCAAAAGGAGTGAGAAGGGTGGAAATGAGTACATACCCGAGGCACCAGCAACGCTACCGTCAGTTTTGTCCCTAAGTCTTCTTCTTGCTCCAGGAACCTTCCCCTAAAGACAGCGTGGAAACGTGCGTGTCTTCTCCTGCGTCTGGAACCCAGACAAAGAAAACTCCGCCCCTCTTCGCAGGCAAAAGGCGTCAAATGGTCGGCGTCTTCACCAAACAGACATCCTCAAACTTGAACTCTGGGTTAAACTAACAATGAGAACTTCCACAAAGGTTAACGGAATTCATTTAAAAGGCAGGGGGGTCCTCCTCACTGGCGATCTTCAAGTGGAGTTGAACACTTCTCAGGTGGAACACATTCTTTTCCTTGTCATAGAATTAAACTCGCGGCCAGTCAGAGGACTTCAGGGGGCCGTAGGGTTGCCACGGCGCATGCTCCTGTTTGACACGTGACCCGCGGCAACCAACCATCGGAGTCTGTCTTTAGGCTAACCTGTCACGTGACCCGCAGTAACCAATTATCATCAGTTTGGTCTCTAGTCTAACATCAAAACTGGAAGAAGTTTACAAGTCGTGCGGGGCTTATACAGAATGTGGTTCTTTTTCAGCGGCGATAGAGGTATCCGTTGGTCTGTGGTTATTTTTATTCTCTTTGAACTTTCCCTTTTATTGAGATATAACGAAGATTAATTAACAAGTAACTTGACAATGATGTTACTCCTTACTGTATATTTCTGTTTGCCTTTGGCCAGGTCAAGCCACTCTTCCTGATTTTTGCAGGATTTTTAGATTTAGAATTCCACCTTTTTAGTACAATTCAGGGCAGTCTTTTTTTTTTTTTAAGTTGTATCCAACTCTTCGTGACTCCATTTGGGATTTTCTTGGCAAAGATACTGGAGTGGTTTGCCATTTCCTTTTCGAGCTCATTTTACAGATGAGGAAACTGAGGCAAGCAGGGTAAAGTGACTTGTCCAGGGTCACATAGCTTGTAAGTGTATGAGGCCAGATTTTAATTCAGGAAGATGAATTTTCCTGACTTAAAGCCTGGCACTCCATCCACTGTGTCACCTAACTGTAATTCAACACACATTTAACTTAGGTATACTCAAATGTTCATTGAAAAGTAAATTATTTAGTGCTTCCTATAAATGAGCTCTGTACTAAATAGTGCAAGGGATGCGAAAATGATTATCAGTCGTGGATCTTTCCTTTAAAAAGCTTATAGACTAGTTGAATGAATGAGACGTACAGAAATTATTACCATGTATTCTGAGGTCCAGAGCTTTCCAAAGACTCTGGGCTCACACAGATAGGATCCAGTCCTGGTGGTTTGACACTCAAAGGCTCTTTTTCTCTCTTTGGTTCATGCCCTCACTCCAAAGGGTTGCTTTGGGAAAATCTATAACTTAAATTTATGTATAGCTCAGGCTTTACCAAATATAGCTTACCCACTCCTCCACAAGTATTCAATGTAT
Source organism: Notamacropus eugenii (assembly GCF_028372415.1). Lineage (NCBI taxonomy): Eukaryota > Metazoa > Chordata > Mammalia > Diprotodontia > Macropodidae > Notamacropus > Notamacropus eugenii. Next base: position 299,792,294 of record NC_092872.1, on the reverse strand, counting down.
ATAGTAAGAATCTCAAGTATAGATTCTGGTGAACAATTTGAACTATGCCTAAAGGGCTATAAAACTCTACATACCTTTTTACCCAGCAATAGTATTGCTAGGTTTATATCCCAATGAGATTTTTTTTTTTAGAAAGGGAAAAGGACCTACTTATCAAAAAAATATATATATACATATAGCAGCTTTTTTTTTATAGTGATGAAGAATTGGAAATGAAGAGGATGCCCATCAATTGGGAAGTAGTGAACAAATTGTGGCATGTGATTGTAATGAAATATTATTGTTCTGTGAGAAATGAAAAGCAGGATGATTCCGGAAAAACCTGGAAAGAGTTGCATGAACTGATACAAAGTGAAGTGAACAGAGACTTTGTGCACAGTAACACCAGTATTGTTTGATGAAGAATTGTGAATAATTTAGTTATTCTAGGCAATACAATGATGCAAGACAACCCCAAAAAACTCAAGATGAAAAATGCCAACTGCACCCAGAGAAAGACTAAGTTGTCTGAATGCAGACTGAAGTCTATGATCTTTTCCTTTCTTTCTTTCTTCCTTCCTTTCTTTCTCCCTTCTTCCTTTCTTCCATTCTTTCTTTTTATCTTTGAGTCTTCTTGCACAAAATAACTAATATGGAAATGTTTTGCATGATTACTACACATGTAAACCTGTATCTGATTGCTTGCCATTCGGGAAGGGGGAAAGAAAGAAAAGGGAGGGATAGAATTTGGAACTCAAAACTAAAAAAAAAAAAAAAGTTAAAAAATTATTTTTGTAATTGGCAGAAAATAGAATATCATTAAAAAAATAAAAAAGTAGGACCAATCAAAGAGAAAAAAAGCCCCAGATATAGAACCACAGCAAAATATGTGCAAAGAACCCATAGGGGCCTATGAACAAATTCAGAAACATAAAACACTAAGTCCATTAGATTCCCAATAGATGTAAAAAGATTTTGGGAAACTGCTGAACAAACACTCCCCATTCACCTCAGATCTACATAGCATGAGCAATTCACAAAAAGAAAAGGGTTGACAGATTTCTGTCATCCTGTCCTGTCCCCTACCCCCAAACACAGCTTGGCTTTAATCCTCATTTAGGGCAGTTCTCTGTGGATGGTCCCCTTCTCACTTAAGAAGCACATTGCCAAGGAAATCTCCAAGGTGGTCTATAAGAACTCTTGGTGACTCTTGCACTGGCAAGGCAAGTCCATTCTCAGGACCATTAGATTCTGACCTGTGCTTAGATAAAGAAATTAGAGAAAATAAAGTAGAATGAAGTTAGAGATCCAGGAACCCTTCTAAAAAGAGTCTGAACCTTTGGCTTTCAATTGTCAGTCATCTTGGAGGTAGCTCAAGTCACTGGAGACCAATCAGAGGGGTTCCCTATGACCTTTCAGCAAGAGGCTAAACTATCTGACTTCTTCCATAGGAAATAACCTTCCAAAATAGATCTGTGGCCTGTAATCTCATCAAATTAATCAGGGAGACAAAATTATTCAGAAGCTTCTTGGGTCATATCCATTACAGCTATAAAAGATTAATATAATAAATGTCATAAGTGAGGTAAGGAAACTCAGAGCAAGGAGAATTTGCTTAATATAAATACAAACTCATATGTGGATATACCACAGGAAGAAGGATATATTGGTGCATTACAATGAATAGAGTAGAAGGGAATTCTATATACTCTGACAAGAGGTACCAGATATGCTTGGAGTTGATTAAAGTAAGCTAGGCTCTAGAAAGAACTAATACATAACAAAGAAATGGGTATACATACAAGAATACTGCTTTCTGTAAAGAGCAATACTCAGTTGGTAAAACGCAAATGATTGGTCTAGTGGGATTAACTTAGTAAAATATGAAGACTCTGGAAATTTGATTGTGCAGACTTGTGTCATGAAGAGGGAAACCTAGGTCTATTTGACCTAAAACATGAAAGGTGTTGGTGACTAGAGGAAAAAACAGGAGAAACCATAAGAACTTCAGGTGCACAAGATCCTGAGTTCTTGAAGTCTATGCACAATCTCTGATAAATCCTGTCATGCTGGAAAGGCTTAAAGTATGCACATATATATTTATATATATTTGATTTGTCACCTGAGGACCTACCTAGCTAAGAGATTTACCAACAAAAGGTTGACCAGTAGGTGATTAATTTTTTTTTGGAGGGGAGGGGGGCTATAACACTTTATTAACTTATCTGTGAAGGCATTTAAAATTTGACGTTTGAGTCAAAGGCAGAGAGGTGTAGTGTAGGATTGCCTTGAAACCAGGAATACTTAGGTTAGAATTTTGTCTCTCCTGGTCTGGGCTATGTGACTCTACCCAAGACATTTAACTTGTCAGTGTGCTAGGCAACTCTCTGAGAGTAGAATTTACCGAGGAGGTACCAATTTACATTGCTAGAGAGAATTTTCTTATTTTGGATTTCACTATATCAGTGAAATCGGAGGTCTAATCTTTATACTGACTATGGCAGCAAAAAAGAGTACATATGCTAAGGTCACAAGTCTTCTGAAGTATCAAAGTTTCATCATAATTTGAATAATATTGTGTTCTTATTGTATACATGGCATCGTGCTCAGTTCTATATTTAGTGCAGTCGACCTGAAGGACATTAAATTTGTTTACTTGAACCCAAAAATTTCTGGCCTCTACTAGAGGCCAGGAAAGAGAGAGGAATCATCTGTGCTAATTTTATATTTACTAATATCCAAGGGCTGAAAGAAGGTTTTTGAACTTCTAATGGAATCAGATTGCAACACCTGTTGTAATACCACTGCACTTTATTGGCATTAGGATGAAATGGAGTAATTAAAAGATAGGGATGATGGTTTTTTTCCAATAGAAAAAGATAAATGATGAGCCAGAGTCCAATTCCTGTTGAATTCATTATTGGGTGTACAATGAATAAACTAAACTAAACTTTAGAAATGTTTAGTTTTTTAAAAAGTAAGATGAGATAATCCTAAATTTCAGTATCAACTTGGTTCTGTCATCTAGCTCAGTCCAAGGTAGAGCAAAGAAAACACTGCAACAAAAGTGGTTAGTGGAGTCCCTTAACACTCTCCTCTTGGAATGATGAGTGAAAGAGAATGGTGGAAAGAAAATACCTAAGCACACTTTTGTGTTATTGTGGATTTTTTTGCAGTTTCTTGAACTTTCTCTTATTATAAAAAGTCAAAGATTACAGGAGGGCCACTAATAAGAAATATAATTTGTGTCAAAAATAATTTACAAAGTGGCCATACTTGTTTTTTGTAAGGACCAATATGGATTTGAAGGGCAGGACCTTTTCCTCACCTTCCCTTTAATTACAAGAAGAGGTATGCCAGACATCAAACTTCAAAACAAATGGATCTTGGATTATGAAAGTTACAGTATTGCCTTCTTAGTTTTATCTTTGATTTGTATTCATAAAGTATGTGCTATCCCTAGTTTACCTAGCAAATTCTTCCTAAGATATTTTTACCTTTCAAAAAAGGAAGGATGGAAATAAACATTTATAAAATACCTGCTTTGTGACAGGCATGATCAAATTGATGCAGGCTGGAAGGTAGGGTGTGAGGTAACAGGAACTCCAAGACTGGAATTCCCTGCATAGGCCATCTGGAGAAGAATTCACAGATGCAAACATTGTTGAGGTCAAGATAAAGATTTATTACACTTTTCAGCTGTTAAGAGTTCTTAGGAAACCCTGCAACCTTGAAGGGATACAGGGAAAGTTTTTATAGGATATTCTATAGTAAAACATGTGCCAAAAATGCTAGTTAGATGATTCAGGGTGGGATTAGGGAGTGTTTAGTTCTTAAAGGAACAAGCGCTTTTGGTATCTAGTGCACAGGCATTTTACCCAGAGTTCATTGGGAAATAGCCCAAAGCGGGGGCTACATGGAGGTGTGGTTTTAGGCCTGAAAGGTCACTAAGTCAACTAACAGGGCTGACTAAGGAATACCAGGCTGGTCTCATCAATATCTTGTAAGACAAGTATGATATGTATGTATGTCTAGGATACATATGATTGGTCAGTGAGTAGTAAATGTCATTATGACCCAGTACACAGCCTTTCAGCCAGTACACAGCTGGTTCAGGCTAATAAATCTATAGGTGCAGCTATCTATTGTGTCAGGAAAAGACATAAAGTTTTGCTAGGTAGGCAGTATCCTTGGGCTGGAAAGAAACTACCTGGGACAGTGTTTTGAGGCTAGGGAGAAGTGTGATTTTTAAATAGAAATGTGATTTTAGAACTGGGGCCCAAGTACATGCACTCAAAGGACCCCATCAAAATGAGATAATATTTGTCACAAATTTTATCTCATTTGATTCTCACAATAACCCTGGGAGATAGGTGCTGTCATTATCTCCATTTTATAATTGAGGAAACTGAGGAAGACAGAGATCAAATGACTTTGCCCAGGGTCATACAACTGCTAAATGTCTGATGAATTCAAATGTTCCTTAATTCAGGCTCAGAGCTCTGTCTACAGTGTAGAACTAATCAATTAAAAACTTAATTTAAAGAGTAAAGTTGAAAAGTAGGATGGTAAAATAGAAAAGTAATGGGTCTGAAATCAAAAACCCTGTGTTAACTTCTGAGTCCTAATAGTGACTCTATATCTAGGATTTTTCAACCTCTCTGAACCTCAATTTCTGTATCTGTAAAATTGGCAATAACTGCTTCACAATGTTATTGTTGGGCTCAAATGAGATAATGTAAACATGTTTAACATATGTAAATTGCATTTGTAAAGTACATGTTGTAAACTGTAAAGTAGTATATGAGTATAAATCCAAATATACAAATCATTTTGAGGTGTAGATGCTGCCTCCATTGAAGCAAAGCATAATCTCTTGTTATCTGATCATCCTGTACAACTCTTGTCCATGTCCTCTTATAAGATTGCACAAGAAATCTACCCAAATTCCTGAGGACCATTATTGCTTTCTCTTGACATTGAAAGGTGATATCAAAGCTCTCTCTTTTTTTTCTCTCTCTCTCATTCTTTTCCTATTATACATATCTTTGATAACTCACTTTTTTTCTTCAAAATTTTTCTTCAAAACGAATCAATCAAGGGCCGCTAGGTGGTGTAGTGAATAGAGCACTGGCCCTGGAGTCAGGAGTACCTGAGTTCAAATCTGGCCTCAAACACTTATTAGCTATGTGACCTTGGGCAAACCTATTAACCCCAATTGCTTTGCCTTCCCCTGCTCCAAAAAAAAAATAACCAATCAGTCATTTAACAAGCACTTATTGACCCTATACATCATTTTAGGTGCTAAGAGTGCAAAGATAAAAATGAAAATCTTTGTTCTCAAAGATCTTACAAACTATTAAAGTTCATTTATCAGAGAAATTTGTAGTCATTAAAGAAACTTTGTAATTTATCATTTAAATCCTTGATTCTTGATCTTTTATATCTCATGACCCCTTTAAACCCTTAAAAATTATTGAGGACCCCCAAAATGTTTTGTGGAATATGATATTGGCATAATAGAAATTAAAGTGTCCAAGTATTATCATTAAAATAGTTTTTCCTTCACAAATTCCATAAAAAGGGTCTTGGAGAACCTCAGGGGTTTCTGGGGCACACTTTGAGAACTTCTGACATAGCTAATAGACATTCTTTGTGTAAATGATTATTCTTTTCATTTTCTTTTGTTTTTAACATAACCATTTACTTTTCTGATTCCTATTGGGAATAATTAATTTAAAGAGTCACCTAGGACAGAGATTCTTAACATTTTTTTTGCATTATGATCCCTTTTTGTAGTCAGATGAAATGTATAGACTTCTCAGAATAGTGTTTTTAAATACTTAGAATATGCAGAATTACAAAGGAAACTGGTTGTGCTGAAATACAATTTTTGTTGTTGTTCAGTTACATTTGACTCTTCATGACCCCTTTTGAGGTTTTCTTGGCAGTGATAGTTGGATGGTTTGCCATTTCCTTCTCCGGTTCATTTTACAGATGAGAAAACTGAGACAAACTTGTATCTCTATAAGTGACTTGCTCAGGATCACACAGCAGTAAGTATCTAAGGGTGGATTTGAACTCAGGTCTTCCTGACTCCAAGCCTGGTGCTCTATCCACTGCAACACCTAGCTACCTGTACAATTATGAAACCATTAAAAAACAGATTCACCAAACCAAGTTAAGAATTCCTGACCTAAAAGAATCCACATAGAACTTGGTTATGCTGTATAAGTAAATTGTTTAATTTTTTAAATGGAAATAATTGGAGATTTCAGGACGCTTCCATTTATTTTTAACTTGCTCCTTTTTTGTCATAGAAATAATTTTATCAGTGGGGAACTACATTAAAAAAAATGTATTACCATCTGCTTTGCTCCTGAATCTTAAGGACCATGAGACCTTACCATCTGACTTGAAAGTAAAGTTTTCCATATGTGTTGTCTTTATCATTAGAATATAAGCTCCTTGAGAACAGGGACAGTCCTGCTTGTCTATTTGGATCTCCAGTACTTAGCATAGTCCTTTATATATAATAAGTACTTAATAAATGGGGGCCTGTTCCAGTCATCCTGATCTATACCTTGCCACTGGACCCAGATGGCTCCAGAGGAGCGCTCTTTGCACAACCTCCTTCACTTAAATCCAGTTCACTTATAAGTCATGGCATCATCTTTCTGATGTCATGGTCCTCTTTGAGAACAAAGGACAAATAACAACAACTTAATAAATGCTTATTTTATTCATTAATTTATTCACGTGGTTCTATAAAGAGAAAAAAAAGTAGAAACCTCTTAACCATGCCTCTTCTAGGTCTAGCCTTAGGTATCTCCAGTAGGCATTTGATCCTTTGCCCTTTGACCCAAGGTATTGTCTTCAATTTAAAATCAACAGGGAAATTGAACATGTACTACTGACCTAGAGCTAGGCACTGTGTAGCATAAAGGAAGCTACAAAAGTTTGTGATCAAGTTAAGATCATAATAAATATGATAAGATATTGGATCACACAACAATAAAAGAAATATCAAAAAATAGATTAAGATATTGCAAGGGCAAAGCCAACATGACAGAGTACAAGCAAAAATCCACCTGAACTCTCCTAATATTTCCCTCCAAAAAACTTTAAAATAAAACCTCAAACAAATTTTGGAATGGCAGGGCTCACAAAAGGTAAGAGAAAGATATTTTTTCCAGCCTAAGACAATTTAGGAGGTCAGCAGGAGAGGTCTGTGATACCAAGGTAGGGGCTGGCTCCGAGCACAGACCACCATAGCACCAGCAATGGGCATTGAAGGCACCTGCAGCAGTAGCAGCAACAACAGCATCTTTTGGGAGCTCTTTGCCCTGAGACAGAAAAGGGATCTGAAAACTGTTCAGAAAGAGATTACAGGGGAGCTTTTTCTGGTACCAGTTGGCAGCTCTATTGCCTATAGGAAGGTTTGGGTCACAGTTCAAGGTTGCAGAGGAGCACTTGTGGTCAGTTACAAAGGAACCAGGGCCCTGGTAGCAGTTCTAAGGGAAAGAGGAGCAAAAGTGCCTGTGGCTACAGAAGAGCAGGGGACCTGGTTAAAATTCTAGGATCAGAAAGAGCTCTAGTGCTTATGGCTTCAGAGGACCAGAGGCCCTTCCTAGGAAAAGACCAGATCACAGATCAGGAGAACAGTGACCACACCTCTCACCATATCTCACCACTGTGGAAGTACTGAAAACTTGCAGACCCCTAGAACTAGCTCTGAAAAGAACAGAACTAAAAAAACTGAAACTTGGCACAGTGCCTCCCCACCCTAACATGAATAGAGCCCAACTTTAGCATCAGTTCAAAGTCAAGAAATAGACTGGATAATGAGAAAACAACCAAAAAAGAATTTGAACATAAAAAGCTACAACAGTAATAGGAACCACCAAGGCATAAACTTAAAACAATAAAGTACAAGAAGCTACAAAGAAAGCCTCAAATAAAAATCCTAATTGGACCTAAGTCTAAAAAGAATTCCTAGAAGAGTTTTTATTTTTTTTCCTTAAAGAAATAAGACTGTTCCCTGGTTGATAAATGGTCAAAGGATACGAACAGGCAGTTTTCAGAGGAAGAAATTAAAGATGTCTGTAGTCATATGAAAAAATGTTCTAAATCACTATTGATTAGAGAGATGCAAATCAAAACAACTCTGAGGCACCACATCACACCTATCAGATTGGCTAACATGACAGAACAAGAAGATGATGTGTTGGAGAGAATGTGGGAGAGTTGGAACACTAATTCATTGTTGGTGGAGCTGTGAGCTGATCCAACCATTCTGGAGAGCAATTTGAAACTATGCCCAAAGGGCAACAAAAATATGCATACTCTTTGACTCAGCAATACCTCTTCTAGGACTGTTTCCCCAAGAGACCATAAAAATGGGAAAGGGTCCCACACATACAAAAATATTTATAGCAGCTCTCTTTGTGGTGGCCAAAAACTGGAAATCAAGGGGATGCCCATCAATTGGGGAGTGGCTGAATAAATTATGGTATGTGAATGTAATGGAATACTATTGCTCTATAAGAAATGATGAACAGGAAGACTTCAGAGAGGTCTGAAAAGACTTATATGATATGATGCTGAGCAAAAGGAGCAGAACCAGGAGAATTTTGTGCACAGCAACAACCACAGTGTGCAAGAGATTTTTCTGGTAGACTTGGAACTTCATTACAATGCAAGTACTTAAAAAAATTACCAATGGTCTTTTAAGGCAAAATGCCTTCCACACCCAGAGAAAAAACTATGGAATTCAATCGCAGGATGTAGCAGATCATTTTCTTTTGTATTATGTTTTGGTTTGTTATATGATTTCTCCCATTCATTTTAATTCTTCTATACAATATGACTGTTGTGAAAATGTGTTTAATAGGAATGTATATATAGAACCTATATAAAATTGTATGCCATCTCAGGGAGGGAGGGAGGGAGGGAGAAAAAGGGGGAGGGAGGGGAAGAATCTAAGTTATATGGTAATGATTGTACAACACTGAAAATAAATAAAATTTAAAAAAAAATTATGGTCAGACAGCTGTACCTGTCTGTTGTCAGGCAGAGGAAGCCATGTCTGTTGATTTTTAATTTCTCTGTATTTTTTTCAATGTTCAGGGTGTTGATTCCCCTGAACTAGGTGAATGAGATATGTGCTTGGTAAAAGAATTGATACATGTGCTTGATTAAAGTGATTGTTAACCCCTCAAAAATAAAAAATAAAAAAAAAAGAAAGAAGACTGATAGAGGAAAAATTGGGAAAAGAATGAGAGTGATACAAGAAAATTATGAAAAGATAATCAACAACTTGTTAAAAGAAGCACAAAAAATACTAAGGAAAATAATACCTTAAAAAAATAGAATTGGCCTAACACTAAGAGAGTCTCAAAAATTCACTGAAGGAAAGAACTCCTTAAAAAACAAAATAGGCCAAATGGTAAAAGATGTAGAAAACTTAATGAATAAAATAATTTCCTAAAAGTTAGAATAGGGAAAGTGGATAGTAGTGACTTCAGGAGACATCAAAAACAGTAAAACAGTCAAAAGAATGAAAAAAATAGAAGAAAATGTGAAATATTTAATTTTTAAAAATGACCAATTTGCAAAATATTTCAAGGAGAGATAATTTAAGAATCATTGGACTACCTGAAAGCTATGATTAAAAAATAGAGCATAGATATCATATTTCAAGAAATTAGAAAGGAAAATTGCATTGATATCTTAGATCCAGAGGGTAAAATGGAAATTTAAAGCATCTACCAGTCACTTCCTTTCAGACATACCAAAATGAAAACTCCCAGGAAAGTTAAAGCCAAATTGCAGAGCTCCCAGGTCAAGGAGAAAATATTGTAAGCAGACAGAAAGAAACAACTCAAATGTCATAGAGCCACAGTCAGGATCATACAAGATGTAGCAACCTCCATGTTAAAGGAATGGAGGACTTGGAATATGATATTCCAGAAGGCAAAGGAGCCAAGATTACAAGCAAGAATAACTTACTCAGCAAAACTGAGTTTACACTTTCAGGTGGGTGTTGGGGGTGGGGAAGAGGAATGGATACTTAATGAAATAGAGAACTTTCAAGCATTCCTGATGAAAAGAGCAGAGCTGAATAGAAAGTCTAACATTCAAATACAAGACTTGAGAGAAGCAAAAAAGATTAACGCAGAAGAGCAATCATAAGAGGCTGAATAAAATTATACTGTTTATGTTCCTACATGGCAAGATGATTCATGTAACTCCTAAGAATAGTATCATTATTAGGGCAGTTAGAAGCAGTCAACATAGAGGGCATGAGTGTGAGTGAATTATAGGGGGGATTAAGAGGTGAGAAAGAGGGATGCACTTGGAAAAGAGGAAAGGGAGACGTAGAATGGGGAAATTTTTCTTACATAAGAGTCACACAAGGAAGAGTTTTTATAATGGAGAGAGAAATGGAAGGTTGGCAGGCCAAATTTGAACCTCACTCTCTTCAGAATTGATTCAAAGAAGGAAGAATATAGATATTCACACTCAATTGGGAATAGAAATCTCTACTACCCAAGAGGAAAATAGGAAGGAAAGGAGATAAGACTGGATCAAGGGAAACAGTGGTCAGAGGCAAAACAGACTTTGAAGAGAGACAAGATGAAAGAGAAGGATGAACAGAAGAAAAAAGGATGGAGGCAAATACAGTTAGTAATCATAACTGTGAATGTGAATGGGATAAGCTCACTGATAAAACAGAAGCATATAGCAGAATAGACTAGAAAGCAGAAACCAACAATATGTTGTTTACAAGACTCACACAGAGTTAAAATAAAGGACTAAAGCAGAATCTAATATGCTTTAGCTGAAGTTAAAAAGGCAAGGGGTAATAATCATGATCTCAGATAAGCAAAAACAGATCAAAGTAAAAGACATAATTAGAAAAACTACATTTTGCAAAAGGTAACACAGATGATGAAGAAATACCAGAGGGTTTTACAAGTTTCTCTGACAGAGACCTCATTTCTCAAATATTAGGAGAACTGAGTCAAATAAAAAAAAATAGTCTCCAGTTGATAAATGATCAAATGATATGAACAGGTACCTTTCAGAAGAAAAAAAATAAAAGCTATTTATAGTCCGATGAAAAAAAAATGCTCTAAATCACTATTGATTAGAGAAATACCCATGAAAACAGCACGAAGGTACCAACTCATTCCAGTCTAGGATCATCTCTCCTTTACCAATACTTGGATCAGCTTGCGATCTATAGCTTTCACTGGATCTTGCCTCTAATACATACTGACTGTCTGATCATAGACAAATCACTTTCTCAGTACTCCTAGAAATTTTGCAAAGCTGATGAAGATCCACATTGCAGATCCAGAAAGCCAATATAGATTCCTCCCTAAGAGTTAGTTCCCTGTACCAAAGAAATCACAGGTCTGATTCAAAAGCCAATAAATAAACCAGAATATAAGAACTATGCAAGGTGCTGTTACAGAACCAAATAAAACCCTCCCTGCCTTTAAGGAATGCAGATTCTTTCTGAGGAAACTATATATGCATAAATGTAAAATAACTTCAAGGTGGTTTCTGACAGACCAGTGGAAGGAGTGGCATTAAAGGAAAACACTGAGGGGGTGAGAGTGGGAGTGGCATTTGCAGATGATGGAATCAGGAAAGGTTTCATGTAGAAGTTGTCACTTAAGCTTATCTTTGAAAGAAGTTAAGGATTGTAAGAAGGAGAGATGAGGAGAGAATGGCTTATAGTCATGGGGAGCAACTTGAGCAAAGGCACAGAAAGGGAAGATGAAACGTAGGGTCAGGAACAGCCAAGTAGATTGGTTTGTCTGGACCATACGGTTCATGAAGAGGAATAGTGTCTAAGTCTAGAAAGGTTGCCTTGAGACAGATTATAAAGAGCTCTAAACAAACTGGAAATCTTGTATTTTATCCCAAAAGCAATAGGTATCCATTAAAGCATTAGGAGAAGGAAAGTGACAAAGACAGACTTGTGCAGCTATGTGGAGGGAAAAGAGACATGAGTCAGGGTGACTAAATAGGAAGCAATCCAATTAAATCTATCTGGAACTAGTTGAATGGATAGACTCAAAAAGTAGTTTAATGGTTCAGTGTCAACTTAAAAGTACATCGTCAATGCTGCTGAGGTCTATACTGGCCCTGTAATGTTTCACATTTTTATCCATGACTTGGATAAAAGTATGGATGGCCTGTTTGTCAAATTTGCAGATGACACAAAACTGGGAAGGATATCTAACACAAGATAACAGAATCAGGATACTAGAAAATTTTAACAGGCTGGGAGTGGGGGGGGGGGGAGGGGCAGGGGGAGCACATTGAGTTGAATCTAACGAAATAATGTCCAGTAGGAATAAATGTAAAATTTTACATATGGTTTCAAAAGATCAGCTTCACAGGTGCAGGATGGGAAAGACATGGTTCAACAGCAGTGTGTCTAAAAAGAGATTTGAGGACTTAAGTATATTACAGCCTCAATATAAATCAGCAATGTGATGTGACAGCCAAAAAAGCTCATTTAGTGATCCCAGGTTTCCTTAAGGGAGGCATAGGTTCCAGAAATGAGAGGGTGATAGTCCCTCTGTATACTGTTCTATAAAAACCACATCTGCAATATGATGTTCATTTCTGAGTGTCACAGTTTGAGAAAGATAATGATAAAATATTGATAAAATTGATAAAAGGATATTGATACTCTTCACATCCAGGGTAAGGTAAGCAAAATGGTAAAGAATAAAAAATTCAAAGAGTCTAAGGATCAGCTAAAGGAACTGAAGGTGATTAACCTGGGGAAGGAAAGACTGATGAAGTACCTGATAGCTGTGGTCAAGTATTAGAAGGCTGTCATATTGAAAGTTATTCCTTTTAGCCTCCAAGAGCCAAAACCAAAGGCTAGAACCAAAAAGTTAATTTAGGCTTGAGGTCAGGGAAATAATTCAAAAATTGAAGTATCTATTTACACACACTTAATTCCTTGCTTAACATGAGAGGCAATGTTGTATAGAAGAAAGAGAGCTAACTTTGAAATCCAGAAGACGACTTCAAGTTCTACTCCTGGTAAGCTGGGCAAGGCACTTAGTATCTTAATGCCCCAGGAAATTCACTAAGACTCATTAAGTTGCAGAAAAGGTGTTGATCAGTAGAGGGATTCTTTTCATCTACCACTAAACAAATGAAATTACATGTCTTGTCCCTGCACCCTATATAAATAGATTATATATATATATATATAATATATATAGATAAATAGACAGGGTGTTTGTGTGTGTGTGTGTGTGTGTGTGAGAGAGAGAGGGAGAAGAGAGAGAGAGAGAGAGAGAGAGAGAGAACCTATCTATAAAGATATACATGCACACATACATGTACATATTTTTTGTTTGTTGAATCATTTTCAGTTGTATCTAACTCTCCATGGCCCCACTTGAGCTTTTCTTGGCAAAGATGCTGGAGTGGTTTGCTGTTTCCTAGCTCATTTTACAGATGAGGGATTGAGGCAAACAGGGTTAAATAAAGTACTTGCCCAGGGTCACACAGTAAGTGTCTAAGCCTGGATTTGTACTCAGATCCTCCTGATTCCAGGGCTGGGTGCTCTATCCACTATAACACCTAGCTGCCGCGTGTGCGCGCACACACACACACATAGTACAGAGTGATTTCAGGAGATTCAGATCAGCACCCAGGACAGCACTAATAATTGAGGAAATTAGAAAAGCCTCAGGCATCTAAAAGTATGTGGCATTTGAGCTGAGCTTATTAACCATGTGACTGGCAATGCACACTTTCTCTCAGACTCAGTTTCATCTATAAAATGAGGGCACTGGACTAGATGAATTCCAAAGTCTCATCCAACTCTAAATCCGATGACCCTATGATATCCATTGTATTTCTTTTTAGACAGCTTGCTCACATTCACACTTGGGCTGTTGAGAAACAGGAGGTATGTGCTTACATCCCTTAAGTACAGTAAACACATCTTGCCTTGACATGTGTATACACAAGAAGAGTTCCACCTCTTCTACACATGTCTCCGAAATGTTCTGTGGTATCTAAATTTCCCTGAAGATAAAAACCTAAAATCCTCATTTGCACAAGGCCTCATATTTGTTCTAACAGGGCACTAGATAACTAGCAGAACTGAGGATGCTTATCCTGGAGAAATGAAGTCTTGTGGTGCTGAGACAGTTATCTTCAAGTATTTTAAATGTCATATATAAGGGAGATTACTTGTTCTGCTTATCTTCAGTGAGTAGAAGCAGGAGCAATGGATAAAAGTTGCAGAGAGGCAGATTTAGATTCTGTATAAAGATAAATTTCCTAACAATTAGGCCTATCCCAAAGTGAAATGGGCTACCTCAGAAGGTAGTGGCTTCCCCTTCACTAGAGGTGGTCAAATGAAAGATGAGTAACATAGATGTCTTTTATCAGGAATGTTATAAGGGGAGGTTTGAACCAGAAGACTTTTGAAGAACTTTCCAAGAAGGGTCTGGAATTTCAGGTTGCTTTTTTTAAAATCTCCCAGTGATTACTATCCAAATCATGTTTCTCCTTCATTGATAAACTTCTAGAAATGGTCCATACTTGCTGTATGCTCTTCTTTATCAAACACTTACTCTTTCGTCCCCTCCAAATGTCCTCTCACCCCCACCACCCAACGGAAACTGGACTCTTTGAGGTCACCAGGGACCACTTAATAACCAAATGCGTTGGTTTTTTCTCAATCTTCATCCTCCTTGGTGTTTCTGTAGTTCTGAAAGCTATGAACTGCCCCTCCTTCTGGAGACTTCTTTTTCTCTTGGCTCTTTTTTCATTGTTCTTTCTCAATTCTCTGCCTGTCTGACCATTCCTTTTTTCTTTGTTTGTCTTGTGCTTACTCCCAAAATTTAGTTGTTGGAAATATTATTTGCTCTCATGGCTTCAATGATTACATCTATGCAAATGATGCCTAAATGTATGTATAGGATACATTAATATATGCATAATTCATAATACATTCATAATACACAAATATATAATCCCTTATATATGCATACATATATACATTCATATTCCCATTTCCCTTTGTCTTCTCTCTTCATTTTCCCCTTGCCCCTGCCTTATTTCCAATTATTTTTTAATGTATATATTTAAATAGTACATTTGCTTGATTTAGTGTTATTTTTCATAAATACCTGTGAAATAAACACCTGTGATCAACTCTGCCCATATGTTGCCAGGGATCCCTTTGTTTGAGGCAAGAGGGAGTCCAGGAGAGAAGGATTTTTCCTAGTACCAAACCCCTAGGGTTCTGCTCTTTTATGTGGGGGCATAAATATGAGCCATTTCATAACTACTCATGTAAGGACAGAATTACCATGAATGCGGGCAATATTTTATAAATCTGCCTTATAGATTTGAACCAAGGTTCTGTTGATATACATACGTACAAATACATGTACATGTACATATACGTATACAAATATATGTATACACACACACAAAATCTCTACCTCAATCCATCCTCCATAAAGCTACCAAAGTAAACCCCAGTGACTATTTATTATATCCAGGATCAATTATAATGTCTTCAACATTTAAAGCTCTTCACAACCTGACCTCTTCCTATCTATCCATCGTAATTACATTCTGGGCACTCACTGCATTCTGTAATATAACCTACTTGCTGTTCTAACATTTTACTTTCCATCTCTTACATGTTTGCTATCTCTGACAATATGGCTTTTTATAGATTATGATGATATACATGTATTCAGTAAATACACACTAAAATACACACAAAATGATCATATTCAGTGTTAACTTGAATATTCATAAACTAACAGTGCTTGAGTTCAGAATGGAGAATTGAATAACTTCAGTCAATGAATCAGCCAATAAGCATTTATTTATCACCTACTGTATACCAGGTCTAGTTCTAAGCACTGGGAATACAAAGAAAAGCAAAAGTTCTCAAGAAACTCATACTCTAATTGAAGAGACAATATGGAAACAACTATGCACAATAAATTTTAGATAATCAGTAGATAGAAGGGAGCAACATTAAAGGGAATCAGGAAAGGCTTCTCATAGAAAGGATTTTAATTGGAACTTAAAGGAAGCCAGGAGGTAGAGATTAGGAGGGAGACAATTCCAGGCAGAAAGGGCCTCTGGTGCAAATGTCTGGAGTCTTGAGCTAGAACATTTTTGTAAGTTCTTTTGTATTATTTATATTTTAAAATCCTAATCATAGCAGGACATTCAAAGCATTACAGCACCACCTGGTTAAGCTTTCATTAGTGTTTCAATGATCGCCTTTACTCACAAGAAGTCTATCCATAACTTTGCAAGGGCACAAGACTATACACTTTTAGCCTCAAGCAAAAAACAAGAAATTTTACAATGATTGTTGAGGGGGGGAAATATTCATAAAATTTTGAGGATCAACACAATCATTTTGAATTCTGTCATTACTACATCTAAATAAAAGGAAAAGCACTCAATCTTTTTCAGTGAACTGCCCCATCAAATGGGTAAATATATGAAGTTTTAACATACTTCTAGTGCTAATATACTGATAAATAGATTAGAATATTATGGCTCCTTTGGGGGATATTCTCCTATCGTGCAAGTGAGTCCTGAATTTAGAAAGACATTACATAACAGCTTCTATGAGTTCTTATCAAGTGAGAAATTCTCCATTTAAGTGGTCCCTGGTGCTTTACATGATAGAGTATGACTATCTCTACATCCTATTTAATTTTTCTTTCACTGACCTGAATTAGACCAGACCAGCTGAGGGAGTTAGTCACCATTCTCCCTCCTGCTCCTCTGCTTTTCCCAACACAAATTCAAATGACATACAAATTCACTCCTACCAAGTTCTTAGGATTAACCGAACTAAATAAACCATGAATTCTTGGTGGAAGTATGTTCATTTTAGTGAGTTGTCCTTTTTCAAAGTATTGTATATTTTCCCAGTCTTCAAGTTAGTCCTTATCCCAGAACTCTACAGACATTAGTAGGACCTGATACAATAGACCATGAATCATCGACTTTAGTTATGAATGCACTTGTTTTTTTGGTTCAAAGATGTGGACAAATTACAAGTGCTCTAGTTACTTAAGTCAACTCGATAGATTAGGAATTGGAGTATTCTCCAGGATTTTTTAACCTGAGGCCCATGAACTTGTTTTTTAAAATATTTCTTTAACTGTATTTCAATATGATTACTTTGTTTTGTAATCCTATATATTTATTTTGTTCATTTAAAAATAATATTCTGAGGAGCATTCAACTGGGAAGGACAGCTTTAATTTCTGAAACTTTTTCGTACTCATCTCAAGGCAAAAAGACAAAATTTGGGTACACGTTTCCATTTTGTGACATTGTATGCTACCTCCCTCAATTTTTCACCACATTACCAAAAGAGTCAAAGACATAAAAGGGTTAAGAATACCCTGGTTTACAATGAGAGCAATGCCTCTCAAGACAAGACTAGGTAGATCAGACTCACAAGGTGGCACTTCCAGCGCACCCAAAATTTAGACGGGGAAAACACGATAGTAAATAGTATTGATTATGTTCCCTTGATGTGTGTTCACATTATGCTCAAAT